>NC_044393.1:70820121-71128570 GCF_006542625.1 Nomascus leucogenys
GAGTTCTCATTGTTCAATTCTCACCTATGAGTGAGAACATGCGGTGTTTGGTTTTTTGTCCTTGCAATAGTTTACTGAGAATGATGTTTTCCAGTTTCATCCATGTCCCTACAAAGGACATGAACTCATCATTTTTTATGGCTGCATAGTATTCCATGGTATATATGTGCCACATTTTCTTAATCCAGTCTATCGTTGTTGGACATTTGGGTTGGTTCCAAGTCTTTGCTATTGTGAATAGTGCCGCAATAAACATACGTGTGCATGTGTCTTTATAGCAGCATGATTTATAGTCCTTTGGGTATATACCCAGTAATGGGATGGCTGGGTCAAATGGTATTTCTAGTTCTAGATCCCTGAGGAATTGCCACACTGACTTCCACAATGGTTGAACTACTTTACAGTCGCACCAACAGTGTAAAAGTGTTCCTATTTCTCCACATCCTCTCCAGCACCTGTTGTTTCCTGACTTTTTAATGATGGCCATTCTAACTGGTGTGAGATGGTATCTCACTGTGGTTTTGATTTGCATTTCTCTGATGGCCAGTGATGATGAGCATTTCTTCATGTGTTTTTTGGCTGCATAAATGTCTTCTTTTGAGAAGTGTCTGTTCATGTCCTTTGCCCACTTTTTGATGGGGTTGTTTGTTTTTTTTCTTGTAAATTTGTTTGAGTTCATTGTAGATTCTGGATATTAGCCCTTTGTCAGATGAGTAGGTTGCAAAAATTTTCTCCCATTCTGTAGGTTGCCTGTTCACTCTGATGGTAGTTTCTTTTGCTGTGCAGAAGCTCTTTAGTTTAATTAGATCCCATTTGTCAATTTTGGCTTTTGTTGCCATTGCTTTTGGTGTTTTAGACAGGAAGTCCTTGCCCACGCCTATGTCCTGAATGGTATTGCCTAGGTTTTCATGTAGGATTTTAATGGTTTTAGGTCTAACATTTAAGTCTTTAATCCATCTAGAATTAATTTTTGTATAAAGTGTAAGGAAGGGATCCAGTTTCAGCTTTCTACATATGGCTAGCCAGTTTTCCCAGCACCATTTATTAAATAGGGAATCCTTTCCCCATTTCTTGTTTTTGTCAGGTTTGTCAAAGATCAGATAGTTGTAGATATGTGGCATCATTTCTGAGGGCTCTGTTCTGTTCCATTTATCTATGTCTCTGTTGTGGTACCAGTACCATGCTGTTTTGGTTACTGTAGCCTTGTAGTATAGTTTGAAGTCAGGTAGCGTGATGCCTCCAGCTTTGTTCTTTTGGCTTAGGATTGACTTGGCGATCCGGGCTCTTTTTTGGTTCCATATGAACACAGTTTCCTTTACTTCTTTGCAAATATTTGTAAAGAACACTTTGAAGTTTCCCACTATATTTAGCTGAAACATTACCAGAGTTTCAAGAATAAACAATTCTTGATTTGTTGTCTGTCTTTGGTTAAACTTAAGACCATACATAGTTACTTTTGTCAGCTTTTTCCAACTTTAAGTTTTTTTGTGAAGAGGATTTGCTGACCTCTTCATGCTACAGTAACAGAAGTTCTAATGTATTTCTCACTGGTTAGTGTAACTCATGATTTACTCTATGTTTGATTTGACTCCATTTTTTTGTTGTTTTTAATTTTTTTCAGGCATCCCCCAAACCAGAGTAGGTTTAGACAGATTCCAAGACTTTTTTCTGGTTCAACTTGACACTTTAGTCTACCTTAGAAGCCTAAAAGAAAAAAAAAAAAAGAAGATCCTTCTCTGTAGTCTTGATTACTAAACAGTGGCATTGACTATAGCAGCAGTCCCCAACCTTTTTGACACTAGAGACTGCTTTGGTGGAAGACAATTTTTTCATGGACCAGGGTGGGGAGATGGTTTCAAGATGATTCTAGTGCATTATATTTACTGTATACTTTATTTCTATTATTATTACATTGTAATATATAAGGAAATAATTATACAATTCAACATAATATAGAATCAGTGGGAGCCCTGAGCTTGTTTTCTTGCAACTAGATGGCCTCATCTAGGGGTGATGGGAGACAGTGGCAGATCATCAGGCATTAGATTCTCATAAGAAGGGCACAACCTAGATCCTTCACACATGCAGTTTACAATAGGATTTGTGCTCCTATGGGGATCTAATACTGCCACTGATCTGACAGAAGGCGGAGCTCAGGTGGTAATGCAAATGATGGGGAGCAGCTGTAAATACAGATGAAGCTTCACTTGCTCACCCACCACGTACCTCCTTCTGTGCAGAAAAAAACAATTCCTAACAGGCCACGGACTGGTACTGGTCCATGGCCTGGGGGTTTGGGACCCCTGGGCTATAGAATAACAATATATAGCCCTATCAGTCCTCTAGTATTTTATCTATAAAAGTGGCTGAGTGTTTTCATTACACCCAGGGACTATATTTATATAATGAATACTGAGAGTTATTTATCCAACTCTTGTCATGGTAGTACTATAAATATTAAGTAACAAATGATTGAAAAATGACATTGCTAAATATAAACTGTTAGGAGAAGCATTAAATAATTCCTGAAACAGTGCTTATACATCAAGAATGCTCATTTCCTCTAACTCTGCAAAACGTTTAATTAAATCTTTTTCTTTTCAGAATTGTATAAAATACATGGTATTTTGTTTTAATCATACAATTTAACTTCTTGGACCACCAACTGAGGAGATAAACTCTTTGGAAATATGATAAAGAGGAAACAGAAAAACGCAATAGAGGTAATAATCAGCAGCATGGCATATTTAGGAACCCATTGCAGAGTTCTATTTTATTACTGTGCCATGGATCACTATCCTTTTAAAAAACATTTATAGAGACATTTAATAAATTACTTGAAATAGGAGGATTCTATATTATCATCCATCATCCCTAGTGGGCCCTACTGAAACCCCTGTACTACAACTATAACAAGTTACTTTCTCCTCAAATACTGTAGAATCTTATTTTGAATTATGTGTGTTCATATCTCCTTTTTATATCATAAATAACTTCCTGATGGATAGGAACCAGTGCTGTCAAACGTGCTTTTCTAAAGCATCTAACACAGTGCCATATAAAATTGAGTGCTTTATTCCTTTCTGATAACGATACATTTAACAATATCTTCCTGTAGAAACTTAAGCACATATATATAGATGAGTTACTTTATCCACAACAGCATCATTATGAAGCACACAAAGAATTCTGGGCAAGAGAATCTGACATTGTTTCTAATAGGTAATCAAGAGATTATGGCTGAGATTCAGCCTGGGGATGTTAAATAAAATATGTGAGTACTAGCTCAGGGATGTAAACATGAGGGCAAAAGCTGAGGTTTTTTCTTTTTCTTTGTTTTTTTTTTTTTTTTGAGACGGAGTATCGCTCTGTCGCCCAGGCTGGAGTGCAGTGGCGTGATCTCGGCTCACTGCAATCTCCGCCTCCTGGGTTCACACCATTCTCCTGCCTCAGCCTCCCAAGTAGCTGGGACTACAGGTGCCTGCCACCATGCCCAGCTAATTTTTTTGTGTTTTTATTAGAGACGGGGTTTCACCGTGTTAGCCAGGATGATCTTGATCTCCTGACCTCGTGATCCACCCGCCTTGGCCTCCCAAAGTGCTGGGATTAGAGGCGTGAGCCACCACGCCCAGCCGAGGGTTTTCTTTTAGTCAAATATAAGGACAGAGTAGGGATACAGGTAAGCAGAATGAAACTAAGATACAATCCATGGCAAAAAAACAAACAAACAAAAAAACCACAAAAAACTGGATGACATACAAGGCAAAACTGAGTCCAGGATTCAGATAAGGATCAGCCATCAGCAAGTGAAAGGCTGTAGGTGGAGATACAGGCAGTGGATGATTTGGGAGATTTGACAGCATGTGCCAGAGTCTTTAGTAACTGAGATTTAGGGCCAGGAAAATTAGCCCCTGGGGATATTCTTAGACTAAGGTGACTGGAATTAGCCAGGGGCTTTGTTAATTGAGGAATTGTGAAACAGGATGAATGAGGTTTGTGTTGAGAATAATTTGATCTGAGCCAAGTATCACAGATTTTTTTTTTTAATTCTAAGCTCCAGTGATTTTATTGGAGACATTTCTGGTTTGTTATTTTTTTAAAGACTTTTTAAATGTAAAGTCGTTTTAGGTTTATGGCAAAATTAAGAGGAAGGTGCAGAAATTTTCCATATATCCCCTGCCCCAATATATGTATAGCCATCCCCATTATCAACATCCTCCACCAGAGTAGTGCCTTTGTTACAACTGATGAATCTACATCGACACATTATTACTGAAAGACCATATTTACATTAGGGCTCACTCTTGGTGTTGGTGTTGTACATTTTACGAGCATGAACAAATGTATAATGACATGTATCCACCATTGTATAATCATGCAGAACATTTTCACTGCCCAAGAATCCTCTGTGTTTCACCTATTCACCCCTTCCTCCCCTTGTAGCCCCCAGAAACTATTGATCTTTATACTGTCTAGGTAGTTTTGACTTCTACAAAATGTCATATAGTTGGAATCATACAATATGTAGCCTTTTCAGATTGGCTCCTTTTACTTAGTAATATGAATTTAAATTTCCATTATTTTCATGTGTTAATAGGTCACTTCTTTTTAGTACTGAATAATATTCGATTGTGTGGATGCAACACAATTTATTTGCCCATTCACCTACTGAAGGTTTCTTCTAAGTTTGGCAGTTATAGATTAAGGTGCTATAAACAACCTTGTACAGGCTTTTGCATGGGCATGTTTTCAACTCCTTTGGGTAAATGCCAAGGAGTGCTATTGCTAGATCATATTATAAAAGTGGGTTTAGCTTTGCAAAAGCTGGCAAACTGTATTCCAAAGTAGCTATACAATTTTGCATTCCCACCATCAATGAATGACAGTTTCTGTTGCTTCATGTTTTTTGTCAGCATTTGGTGTTGTCAGTGTTCTGAATTTTGGCCATTCTAGTACTGGAGGTGTATAGTGACATCTCACTGTTGTTTTAACTTGCATTTCCCTGCTGACATATGACATGGAGCATCTTTTCTTATGTGTATTTGTGCATCTTCTTTGGTGAAGTACCTGTTAAGGTCCCTGGCCTCCTTTTTAATTAGGTTGTTTGTTTCCTTATTGTTGAGTTTTAAGAATTCTTTGTATATTTTGCATAATAGTCATTGATTGTCTTTTGGAAGTATTTTCTTCCATTTTGTGACTTCTTTTTTGTTTTCTTGACACTATATTTCTCAGAGCAGAAAATTTTAATTTCAAAGAACTTCAGCTTATCAATTGTTTCTTTCGTGAATCTTGCCTTTGCTATTGTATCTAAAAAAGCCATCACCAAATCTATATCTACATTTTCTCCTGTTATCTTATAGGATTTTTAGAGTTTTGCATTTTATATTTAAGTCTTTGAGTTAATTTTTGTGAAGGATGAAAGGTCTGTGTCTATATTCATTTTTTCTTACATGTGGACATCCACTTGTTCCAGCACCATTCATTGAAAAGATTATCTTTGCTTCATTATATTTCTTTTTCTCTTTCATCAAAGATCAGTTGGCTGTATTTATGTGGATCTACCTCTGGGTTCTCTATTTTAATCCATTGATTAATTTTTCTATTCTTTCACCAATACCACACTGTCCTACTGTATGTAGTTTTATAGTAAGTCTCGAGGTAAAGCAGTGTCAGTCACCAATGTTCTTCAATATTGTGTTGAATATTCTGGGTTTTAGCTTCTCTGTATAAACTTTAAAATCAGTTTGTCAATATCCAAATTATATATATATTATATATTCTGGGATTTTGATTGGAATTGCATTCTATCTATAGATCAAGCTGGGAAAAGCTGACGTCTTGACAGTACTCATATTAAGTGTTTGTATTCACAAATATGGAATATTGCTCCATTTATTTAATTTTTTGATTTCTTCCATCAGAGTTTTATAGTATTTCTCATATAAATCTTATACATATTTTGTTAGATTTATGCCTAAATATTTTATTTTCTTGGATACTAATGTAAATGGTAGTGTGTTCTTAATTTTAAATTCTACTTGTTCAATGCTATCATATAGAGAAAAATCAACTTTTTTTTTTTTTTTTTTTTTTTGAGACAGAGTCTTGCTCTGTCGCCCAGGCTGGAGTGCAGTGGCATAGTGCACTGGAGTGCATGGGAGTGCAGTGATCTCGCCTCACTGCAACCTCTGCCTCCAGGGTTCAAACGATTCTCCTGCCTCAGCCTCCCATGTAGCTAGGATTACAGGCAGACGCCACCATGCCCAGCTAAGTTTTGTATTTTTAGTAGAGACCGGGTTTCGCCATGTTGGCCAGGCTGGTCTTGAACTCCTGACCTCAGGTGATCCACCCACCTCGGCCTCCTAAAGTGCTGGGATTACAGGTGTGAACCACTGCACCCGGCCGCAATTGACTTTTATATATTAATCTTTTATCCGATAACCCTGCTAGAATCACTTATTAGTTCCAGGAGGTTTCGTAGTTGTTGATTCCTTTGGATTTTCTACATAAATAATCATGTCATCAGTGAACAAAGTTTTACTTCTTCCTTCCCAATCAATATACCTTTTCTTTTCTTTTTTTTTGTTTGTTGCAGTAGGTAGAGTTTCCTTCACTTTTAAAGGATAATTTCACCAGGTACAAAATTCTACATTGTTGCTTTTTTCTCGTAACACTTTCACTCACTCCATTCTCATCTTACTTGAATGATTTCTGAGAAGCAAGGTGTCATTTTTATCTGTGATTCTGTATAGGTAAGGTGTTTTTTCCCCTCTGGCTTCTTTCAGGATTTTTCCTTTACCTTTGATTTTCTGTAATTTGAATATAATATGTCTGGGTGTAGGTTTTTTTGACATTTATTCTCTTTGGTGTTCTATGGACTTTCTGTATCTATGGATTGATATCTGACATTAATTTGGGGGAAATTCTCAGTTGTTATTGTTTCAAATATTTCTTCTGTTCCTTTCTTCTAATTTTGGTATTCCCATTAAACGTGTTATATCGTTTGTTGTTGTCCCACAGTTCTGGGATATTCTGTTCTTTCTTTTTTCTTTTTCAGCCTTTTGCTCTTTGTTTTTCAGTTTTGGTAGTTTCTATTGAGGCATCCTCAAACACAGAGATTCTTCTACTGTGTCCAATCTACTAATAAGCTCATCAAAAGTATTCATTTCTGTTACAGTACTATTTTTTTTTAATCTTTAGCATTTCTTTTTGGTTATTTCTTTGAATTTCTATCTCTGCTTACATTGCCCATCTGGTTCTTTCATTCTGTCTATTCATTAGAATCATTGTTGTTTTAAATTCCCAGTGTGATAGTTACAACATTTTTGCATATATGAATCTTGTTCTGAAACTTGCTCTGTCTCTTCACACTGGGTTTTTCTGTTCTGTAGGTTTTTGTTTGTTTGTTTGTTTTAGGGCAGACCTTGTTGAAAAGAAAAGAATGCTCTGGCATATTTCAAATTACTCATTTTCTCCTCTCCATGTCAGAAGCATGACGGAATCTTTTTTCTTATATTTGTTCTGAGAATTAGGTTGAACCCCTGGAGGCAAAACTTACAAATTTGTTGGGGCCCTTCTATGACAGTCTCCCTGTAGTTTTTAATTCCCAGAGTTATCCACATTGAGCCCCCAGCAATTTTCTATTACAATTTAGGCTTCCCAAACCCAGCACTGAATCCCATTAAGATTGTTGCTTGTGGTTTTCTGCTGTGGTAAATTTTCATTCTCATATTTGACTATCTCTCTCTTCAACTTTTGGGGCAGCAATTTTCCCTGCATCCTCACTTCTTTTACAGATTTGTGATTTTTCAATTTGTCCAGCATTTTACTTGGTAGGATAGAGCGGCAACTTCTGAGCTGCTTGTTGCTGGGCTGAAACCAGAAATACTTTCAAGTAGGTTCACTCTAAGTAGTTTGAAGGTGAATTTCTTGGCCCAGTCAACCCAGCAGGGTATAAGCACTGTAATTTTCTCCACATTTTCTAAGTTCAGTCTACTTCATAGTATTGAGTTCATCTCTCCAGCCAGTGTCATATATGTTGTATTTCAAAGAGTATTTTTGGCATTACTCGATCTCATTATACCAGGATCTTAGAGTAAAACTTAGGTCATTTATCCCACTAAGTACCACATATTTTTGTGTTAATGCTGGTAGGATATCCAGTCATTTCATTAAAGGGTAAAAAGGACTTTGGGAAAATATGTTTGAGGCTAAATGTATAAACCTAATTGTCTTATAAAAGCTTTTATATCAACTTATCTTACTTAAATGTGAAATTTCACTTGTTTAGATAGCATTTTTTCATTCCTCCTTGTTTTGGTTTAAAAACTGGTTCATTTTTAAAAGCACCCTGCATCTTCAAATTTTAAAAATTTGTGGTAAAATTGTTTAAGAGGTTTAATTTTAAATTTCTAAAATATTAGAGTACATATTAAGATTCTGAAAGAACTAATTGCCATATTTTTAGAAAAATAAAATAAAACTAGAATTGAAACTTTAATAACCATAACATCATTTGTTCTCTGTCATCTTTTCATTCGTGTTTGCCAATCTTTTGGACTTTTCCTTTGATTTAAAAGTGCTTGAGGTGTCTAAAGAATATGGTTTCTTCATCAAGATTAATAAATATGACTGAATTCAAGGGACCACTGGTTTACTTGGCTCCATTAATGGAGTTAAGATCCACTCATTTAGTCCATTCATGGAATTGGGACAGATTTAGCAGAACTATAAACCCTTATGAGGAAGATTATGAAATGATCATGGAAATGAAACAGCTTCCAGATAAAGGCAGAACAAAAAATCTAAAATTTTTAGTATGGAGTGATAAAGCTCAGAGGTCATATTATCAAACTCCCAGCCTTTGATATTAATTTCCTTTCCTAAGAAAAGGACCTTCTAATGACAGGAAGAAAGAATCCCCTCTTCTTTCCTGCACCATCCTGTCAGGCCCTCTAGAATGAAATATTCTTCTGGTGTCCTAGTCAGGACAGAAAGTATGAGCTTCCAGGAATGAGGAGAAGAGATTGTTCTTAACTCCACAAGAGGAAAGCTCATAGTTTTAGCCATATGGGTTTCTATCTCAAAGGAGAAAAGGCCTCAGGTATTCTCAGCTTCTCTTGTTGTCCTTAACAAGCTATCCCTGGCCTTCATCTGCCCTTTTTCTGCAGTATACCTGAGCCACTTCCTTATGTCTTACATAGGACAGTTGTCAGTCTTGGATGGATTTCAGGTGCTCCTGGCAACAGTCACCTCCTTCATTTACATTCTGCCCGGTATTGCCTACCCTGTAAGTAAGGATCCTGACATGAGCAGTTTTTCACTGTTTTACACCGTCGCCTACCTCTGGTACCCACTTTGACAGTGTGCAGGTAGGATGTCTGGTAGTACCCAGCCTGTTCATACCAGATAAGAACCAAGTACATAAATGTGTATGAGTATAAATAGTGTGAATTTGGACTTGAGATCTGAAATGTAGGCATTCTTGAAGCCCAAAGGAGACAACACTTAATAACACCACCATTAACAATGATTCTATAACACAATAATCACTACTTTACACAGTCAGTAGTAAATAATGAAGTTATTGCTTTAACACTTTGTCCAAAAGGAGCTTTATATTTGTATGTACATTCAGAAGAGTTTTTATTAAATTTATGGTTAAAACACATATAATGATTGTTAAAGGGAAATGAAAGGTTTCCAAAAATATTTCTGACCTCTGGAAGTTGAATTCATGAAGAAGAATTGCTATAATCTCTCTAAACCTTCTCTTAAGCCTCATGTGAGATGGCATTTTGACCTGCATTAATCACTACTCTTACCCACATGAAATGTTTCATTTCTCATGAGTCCATATATCAAACAACTGGGGAGGCTGATAGTGCTGGAACTAATACCTTAGGTGTCTAATAGAACAAACAGTCACACAGAAAAGACACTCTTAACAGCACAACACTGCTGAGGCCCTGAGTGTGTTTGTTCCACTAGGTTCCTAAGAGAAGTAATCAGAGACCAGAATAAAAAATATCTTACTCACATTGTCTTTCAAAACTTATTATAGGAACTGGGACACTCATCTCTGTAAACAGAGTGAAATTGCTATACTCATTTTGAGCCTTGATTCCGTTACTTTACCTGAGAAGAAGTACCAATATCATTGTACGATGATATTGTGATTGATTATCAGGAAATATAAAAAGAGAGAAAATAGAAAAATCTTTAAGCATTGAGTCAAATAGTTATCTGTGGTACAGTACTCATCTCTGGACTACCTCAAAGTCTTATGTAGTATGTGGAAACAAAATAAAATAGGACCCCATTCACTGTGCCAAAAGGAAAAAAACTAAGCTGAAAGCTGAGTCATGCAAGAAACTGCCTTTTGTTTTGTTCCTACGCAGTTAGCTAGATAGATAAAAGGCCAAATATCTCCACAGGTAGCTACTCTACGTTCGCCTTATCTTACTGAATGCTGAACTGAAGACGAATACATAATTGACTATTTCCCCACCTGCTCCTTTTCTCTTGCAACACGTGGATTCATTAATGTGACCGTACCTTCCATCTTTCCCTTCCAACCCACTTTTTCCCTTTAAATATTGAGGCTTTCAAAATAATCTTTGGAGAAAGGCACAGACCACAGACTGTTACTGCGATTCTGTGTTCCTTTCTTCTGGGCATGTACTTAACCTTGGCAGAATAAACTTCTATTTTTTTTTTTTTTTTTTTTTTTTTGAGACAAAGTTTCACTCTGTCACCAAGGCTGGAGTGCAGTGGTGCAATCTTGGCTCATTGAAACCTCTGCTGCCTGGGTTCAAGTGATTCTCCTGCCTCAGCTTCCCAAGTAGCTGGGATTACAGGTGCCTGCCACCGCACCCAGCTAAATTTTTTTCTAGTTTTTAGTAGAGACAGGGTTTTACCATCTTGGCCAGGCTGGTCTTGAACTCCTGACCTCGTGATCCACCCACCTTGGCCTCCCAAAGTGATGGGATTACAGGCATTGAGACCTGTTTCAGATACTTTTTGGTTTACATGTTTATATTATATACTGCATAAGATTTTGTGCTGTGTGTGTGTATGTATATAATGTGTATATATAAAATATATATATATATACAGTAGTGTATATATATTTTACAAAATAACATAGAGAATGAGAATTCTAATTATTATTATAATAACTGGTAGATTATTATCCTTTCAAGCTGCTAGCATAGACATTTAAAAATAACATCAATTTACTTTTTCTAAAGTTCAGTATGTCCCTTTATATGGAACAGAGACTTTTTATTAAGAATATTAGAATAATTTCAATTATTTGGATTATTTTTATTAAACTGTGTTGAGAAATTCACTTTTGACTTCATATATCTATGAATATTAAAGTGATTGTGTTACTTTTATTATCAGCAAAAACAGATATCCATTTTGAAAGTGACAACCAATACATTCTTACAAACCAAATCGGAGAGAATTTGACATGCTCCTGTTAGGAAGAGTGTCTAATCTGTATTAGACAGATGTGGGAAACAGAAGGACAAAATGTAAGAATTAAAATACCTCAGTTTGAGTGTCCAAATATGTCAAAAAACTATCTGCTCTTTCTGATGGTTGATTTCCTAGTTATACATACAGTAATTTGTTTTCTTTGTGATATCATGCCTTTATTTTCAGAACAGAATGACGCACGCGAAAACTTCTGTTAATTAGGACTTAAAAGTCATTGGATTGTGCCTTTAAGCAATGTGATAAAAAATGACCAAGAGCCTAAGGATACATAACTATTTATCCACTGATCACAATATTTGTAGTTAAATTTTCCACTTTGACTTAATATAAGGAGGTAATGTCACATGGCTATTTACATTTAAATCATTGAGAACACGGTGTTTCTTAATATTTAAAAGGATTTGAATTGAATTGAAAAAAATAGTTTGTGAAGGGTATGTAAGCTATTTATTTCCCTCTCAAAAGATGTTTCCTAATATAAGGTATGTGTTAAATATTTGCCTCCCTGGAATTTAAATAATTAATTTAACACCAGTGGAATCAGTCAATTGGTTAATCTAGCTACTTCATTTTTATTGTATGTAGAAATATGTATATTCATAAGTGTACCTATTACTTTAGGGAAATTAAAAAGGAATTAAATTATCAACACAGTTTAGAATAGTACTTAAAACCCTGAGTTAAATTTTGGAAAATCTAAAAAAGATATAATCAAAAGATAATTTGGAGACATCTTGGCTTTAAGAAATTTTTGATGCCTTATAAAGGCACCAGGTTCCAGTTTTCAGTAAGAAAGGACATTGGTTTTTTGTTTTTTTGTTTTTTTGGTGTGTTGTGTCTTTGGATTTGTTAATTTTCTAGTCAGAGCTGTTAGCCAGGAAAAAATATACAAAGTTCTATGCTTTTGGGGAAAGACATTCAGTTGTATATACTTGGGTGAAATTGCTCAGGTTGTAAAATATATCTTAAGAAATGAAGTCAGGTGCTGTGGCTCATGCCTGGTAATCCCAGCAATTTGGGAAGCTGAGGCAGGAGGACTGAATCCAAGAGATCAAGACCAGCCTGAGCAATATAGCAGTGACTGGTCCAATAACTAAATAAATAAATAACCAGGTGTGGTAGTGTGTGCCTGTAGTGCACTGAGATGGGAGGATCACATGAGCCCAGGAGTTTGAGGCCGTAGTGTGCTATGATTGCACCACTGTACACCAGCCTGGGGGACAGAGCAAGACCTTGTCTCCAAGAAAAAAAGAAATGTATACAGAAAGGGAAATTTACTTCACCAATCTTAACATTTTCCATGTTGATCCTCTATTCATATTCTTTCCTACACATCAAAATAGTGTTCATTTAGATGCTGCTTCAAAAAAAAGCACTTATTAAAAACTTTTATAGGAATAATATTTACCCCTTTGAAATTTGTTTTCTGAAAATGGTGTAAAGAATTTAGCCTATAAATGACAACAAACATGTACATCCTTATAACATCAAAAAAGCTTGTAAGTTGTATTAAATAAGAAGTATTAAGAAGAAACTGAGGTTCTGTATCAAATAATATTTTATATTCAGAGAAACATTTTATTTAGTGATCCAAGCATTTTTGTATACATTAATTCAAATTTCAAAATATATAATGTATTAAAATATTCAAAATATTTTATATACATTAATTCAATTTTCAAAATATGGTTGATGGTTATTATTTTAGTTTACTTATTACCTGATATAAAACAAGAAGCCACCATACTAAGGTTAACATGCTGAAGTTGAGAAAGGGATCAACATGCTAAGAGTTTATCAAAAATTTATTATTAAAACAATGTATCCAATTGAACTGATAGATATCCCCCATAAAATTTTTCTGATTAAAATTACTGGCATGGTGGCTCACGCCTGTAATTCCAGCACTTTGGGAGGCTGAGGTAGGAGGATTGCTTGAGCCCATGAGTTCAAGACCAGCTTAGACAGCATAGTGAGAACCCTGTTTCTAAAAAATAAAAATAAAAAATTTTAAAAATAGAAGAAGTATATAAGTAATGAAATCAACTGAAGAAAATGACAGACTAAAGATAAAACATACATCAAATGCCAATTTTGCATGGTCTCTGATTGTTTAGGATTAGGGGTTGTAGAACTTTAAAACATTTATTAAGAAAAGTTTAAAATGTTTTTATTGTTTTAATGAATATTGAATGGATAGAAAGAATGTTTATAAAATATGTGTAAAGTATAAAGAATTATAATACAATGAATACCTGTGTTCCTATCACCTAGTTTAAGAACATAATCATAACCTTTGAACTCTCCCAAGTTCTAATTACATCCTAGTCCTTTCTCCCTTAGAAGTAAAAACTATTCTGTATGGGATACTTTTCATTACCTTACATTTCTATTGGCACTTTTTGTTTTTTCATGTGGATTGGAATTATTGTCTGGTGTCTTTTGCTTTTAAGTGTGAAGAAATTCCCTTAGTATCTGTTGTAAGGCAGGTTTGATAAGAATAAATACTCTGTTTTGGTTATCTGGCAATGTCTTTATTTGCCTTCTTTTATAAAAATAGTTTTGCTGAATATTGGATGCTTATTTAACAATTATTTTTCTTTCAGCTCCTTGAATATTATCCCACTGCCTTCTGGCTTTCATTGTTTCTAATAAAAAGTCAACTATTAATCTTTTTTGTTCCCTATGATGTGATGAGTTGTTTTTCTTCTGTGCTTTCAAGATTTGCACTTTGTCTTTCAACATTTTGCTAGCATGTGTCTGGATGTGGATCCCCACACTTAGCATATACTTGGAATTTGTTCTTCTTTTCACACATACACATTAATGCATTTCATCAAATTTGGGGTTTTCAGCCATTATTTATTTGAATTATTTTGGCGTCTCTTTCTTCTCATGGTACTTCCATGATTTGTGTTATAGTGCACTTAATAGTTTCCTCCCTTTCTCTGAAGTTCTGTTCATTTTCTTTCATTCATTAGTCTCTTTATTCTTTATATTACACAATTTCTATCTATCTTCTTGATCTTCAAGTTCTTTATTTCTTCTGTCAGATAAAGTCTACTGTTGAGCCCCATTAGTAAATTTTTTATATCAACTACTTCTTTTTTTGATCCCAGAATTTCTATTTGGTTCTTGAAAATAATTTGTTTATGGACATTTGTTACTTAAAGAATGTATTGAACATTGTTTTCATATCTTCCTTTAATTCTTCTAAGCATCATTTACTTTGGTTCATTGGCTATATCTTCAATAGTTGATTTGAAGTTATTCTCTGCTAGATCCACCATCTGTGCTCCTTAAAAGACAATTTCTATTGCCTGTTTTATTTTCCGTACATAGAACACATTTCTCTGTTTCTTTGCATGCCTCTTAAGTCTTTGTTAAAATATAAACATTTTTGATAACATATATAAAAACTCTGGATACTGATTCCCACTCGGCCACCTCCCCTTCAGGTTGTTTTGGTTATTGTTTGGTTGGTTATTTGTTCAATGACTTGGCTGAACTAATTATATAGTTTCTCCTGCTGTCTGCACTCTTCAATGACTGTGGCTCAGATTTTTTTCTCTTATTTTTATCTTTTGGTCTGGTTTTAGGGATTGCCCCTGTACTGGCATAAGCCACTTACTGGTTAAAGGCTCTGCTTAAGCCCCTTAGCCAGTTATATTCTTACCCTTTATCATTGGATACATATGTGTGGCTTGGAATCTGCCATCTGAGTTCTGGGATTTTGGATGTTTGTGCCGTGTTTTTTCAAGGCCTACTATTTTGGAGGCTGCTTCTTTGATTATTGCATAGTGGCCACAGTCTTGGGTATGTACCTATTCTTCCAGACTGCTAAGAATGTTGATGATTTCATTTTTAAGCCTGACTTTCTAAGAGTTGCCCTTGGATCAGAGCGAATTATTGTGTTTCATTATCAGTGTTTTGTGGAGATCGTATTTAAGCCCTGTGTGCCAGTGAGACTTCTTCACTGTGTTAATGGGAATTAAGAAACTGAAATGGCTTTTCAGAACTGTACCAAATTGAAACAAGTGTTCTAGGGCTTCATATCACAACATCAGTCAAACATTGGCTATTTATTGCCCCCTGGAGTAATAGTGATGACTGACCATAGTGAGCCACCTGCATCTGAAATTTACTCTGGCTCTTTTCTTGCCTAAACTTTGATATCATATATGTCTTAGAATGAATTGCTGCTGGGTCCATCCAATCTCATGATTTGGTCGGTCTAAATAAATCCAGCCCATGATGTCCATATACTCTGTCCACATCTTCTCCATTAATGAGTTTCAAGTTTGAGAACTGACTGAGGCCCAGGAACAGGTACAAAAATGATGACTTTTCATTGCAGATCTGCTCTTATGCTCCTGATAACCATTTCTTAATTTTTTAATTAAAAATTAATCAATAGCTTTATATTCATCTTGCTTCTAGAAATATCATGATCTATTATCAGTTAACGTAGCTCTCTTTAGGTTGTGACCCCCTGGCCGCCACTCCAGACTTGCCTATTACTAAAATAACTGTGTCTAATTTGTTTCTGGCAAACAAATGCTGCCACCTGTTCTCCCTTATTTCAGAATCCTATTATTCCTATTGCTTTCATGAATCTCAGTTTCAAAACTGCAATTTCTGTCAATATAATGCAATTGCAACTGAAGCCTCATCAATGCTATCAAGATCGCTACAGTCAGAATAGTCCTTCAAAATTGTCTCTAATTGAGGCAGGGGAATGGGCCTTTAAATACCTATATCAACCCATTATTTGATGTAGCTGCCTACTGGGAAGGGGTATAACCTTGAGTGAGGCAATTCCCTGCAGCAAAGGACACTTTGTAAAAGGAATAGAGCCGTGAGCTGTAGAAGCTAATATTCACAGCAGCTGTGGAGGGGTGCATTAGTCCCTGTATTAGTCATGATTCTCCAGAGAGATAGAACCAATAGAATATATATATATATATATGAGAGAAGGGATTTATTAGGAAAATTGGCCCACATGATTATGGAGGCTAGAAGTCCTATGATAAGCTGCATGAGAGCTGGGGAATGAAGGAAGCCAGGAATGTTGCTGAGCCAAGGCCTCAAAATCAAGAAAGTCACTGATGTTAGCTCTCAATCTAAGGCCTGAGAAACTAGGTGGTTGGTGGTACAAGTCCCAGATCCAAAGACTGGGGAACCTAGAGTTCTGATGTCCAGGGGAAAAGATGGGTGTCCCAGCTCCAAGAGAAAAAGCAAATTTTCCAATTCTCTGTCTTTTTGTTCCATTGGGTCCCCAGTCAATAAGATGATACCCATCAACTTTGAGGGCAGATCTTCCCCACTCAGTCCGCTGACTGACAATAAAATCTTCTTCAGAAACATTTTCACAGATACACCCAGAAATAATGCTTTAGCAGCTATGTAGGTATCCTTAATCCAGTCAAGTTAACACCTAAAATTAACTATCACAGCCCTAAAGAGCAGATGCAGGTGAAGCATCAGAGTAGCTACTACATCTTCCAATCTATCAACATTGAATATCTGTTCATTTATTTTAAATATACTTTAATGTCTCTTAATCAGGTTTTGAAATTTCTATAAAAATCTGCCCTGGCTAGGTTTTCAAGGATAATATTTATTAGAGTTGTTAACGATGGGCACTACTGTCTTTATTCTCACTGTAAAGTATATATTTTCAATTAATTTTTGCTATTGATTGTTATTGCAATGCTTGATGTAAGATTTTTAAAAAGTATCCATTATTTTATCTTTTCTATTCTTAATTTGTTAAGGGAGTTATTATGAATGAATATTAAATATTGAATATCATTAGGACATATGGATTTAATTTGCTAGTATTTTGTTTGAGATTTTTACATTCATATTTACAATTAAAATGATCCTATAGTTTTCCTTATTCACACTGCCCTTATCAAATTTTAACCCATCATGCTAGCATCAGGAAATGAGATGGAATCAATTTCTTCTTTTCTATACTTTACACCTGACTGTGTAAATCTGAAATTGCTTATTGGATGTATGGTAGGACTCAGAAATTAATCTATCTGGGGCTAGTTTTTCCTTTGTGGGAAAATTTTTAGATATTTATTTAATTATTTGAAGGTTATAAATATATTCAGGTTTTCATTCCTTTTTAATCTAATTTTTGATAACTTGTATCCTTATAGAATTTTATGCATTTGAGCCAAATTTCCTAGTTTTATGGCATAATTTTTAAAATATCTTTTTCATCTGTGTATGTCTAGTAAAACTTTTTTATTACTTACATTTGTTATTCAAGCTATTTTTCTCCATGAGTTAATCTTGTAGAGATATGCATCCTTATTAACCATTTTTAAGAATTGATATTTGTATTTTTATTCATGCTATTATTTTAATTGTATTAATTTATGACATTTCTTTCTATTTTTGTGTTTTAAAATAATTTTTCTAACTTTATAACTTATGTGCTTAGTTTATTAATTTTGAACCTCTGACTTTTTAACATTCATTTACAAATAAAATATGTAGATTTTTGTTGCTTTCCTTTTTGTTGCTTAATTTTTTAGTTATGTTTCTCTTCTTGCTTTTTATTTAATTGCACTTAATTGATAAATCTTTTTACATTTGGGGGACTTGCTTTAAGTCTTTATGTTTTTGAGTTTTGTAAACATTTCCTGTGTGGTTAAAAATAAACGTGAACTCTCATTTTTGGTGTAAGTTTCCATACATATCATTATGTCAGCCTTGAGGTTTTTTTTTTTTTCTCCCAAATAATCTATATTCTTTTAAATTTTTCTTTCTTAGTTTATCACATACTGAGAGAAATGTATTAAATGCATCCATTGCATGGTTGATTTGCCTGTTTCTTCCTTTGTTTGGCCAGTTTTTGCTTTCTGTTTGAGATTATTTTATTAAATTCAGATATGTTAGAACTCATACTCCTTGCTAGTTTAAATTTTATTTTCTGGTGACTTTATTTTAAGTCTTGTATTTTTTGTTGTACAATCTCTTTATCATTAGTATAAATGGCTCAGGTTTATATTGCTTAAAATTTCCCTGATATGCCATATTTCATCTTTTTTATTTAAACTTTAAAAATGTTTAAATATGTCTATGGCAGATGGTCTATAGGTGGCTTTAGCCTGCATTTTAGCTCTTTGTTTGCTTGATCCAGTATTTTCAACTGAAATGTTTGCCACAAGTATTAAATATGTCATGGAATTTATTTCTATTCATACTTTTTGCCTAAATTCAATAATTATTTTACCACTCTTATGAACAACAAAAAGACTTTAGACCTCTTTAATTCTCATCACCTCCTCCTCAATTTTACACTATAATTATCAGGTAATTTAGTTCTATTATAGTTTTAACTTCATAATACATTATTATTTTTGCTTTATATAACTGAGATTTTTATTTAATTGTATTTAAATATTTAGCATCTATCCATGCTAAATATTTAGCACTTTCTTTGTTCATGTTGTAGTTTGAACATTTCCTTCTGCTTAGAGCACACTCTTTAGAATTTCCTTTAGCGACAGACTATTAGTTGTTTACTATCTCAATTTCTGTTTCTCCCAAAACACCTTTACATCCTTTCTTTGGCGGGGGGGGCGGGGCTTGGAACCAGCTTTTACCCCTTCTCAGGGACTTAAATATATTACTTTATTGTTTCCTTCTTTTAACTTTCAAGTTTAGGGGTACAAGTGCAGGTTCGCTACATAGGTAAACTTGTGTCTGGTGGTTTGTTGTGCAGATTATTTCATTACCTTGATATACTTACCCAGTATGTGTTGTTCCCCCCATGTAACCATGTGTTCTCATCATTTAACTCCCACTTACAAGTGAGAACGTGTGATATTTGTTATTTTGTTCCTGAGTTACTGTGCTAAGGATAATGACCTCCAGCTCCATCCATGTCCCTGCAAAGGACATGATCTCATTCTTTTTTATGGCTGCATAGTATTCCATGGTGTATGTGTACCACATTTTCTTTATAGACTTTATAGACTTTGTGAACTTGATCTTTGATTTTCGTGACCATTCAGGATATAGGAGAGGTCATAAAGAACTAGCTGATAAAGCCCAGGGCATGATAAAGTCAGGAAGCAATGTTTCCACATAAAGCCACCACATCCAGCCATCCAGTCTTCATTGATGGGCATTTAGGTTGATTCCATGTCTTTAATATTGTAAATAGTGCTGCAGTGACCATACGCAAAAGAAGTCAGCCATCATTCTAATTGCAAATCCTTTGAAGATGTTTTTCTTTTCTTTTCTGGCTGCTTTAAAATCTCTTTGTCTTTCATGTTCTTCAGATTAACAATAATTATCTGCAAGAGGTGTTCTTTTATCTACCCAACATTTATTCAGTTCAACCAAAGATAAATTTGTGGGTTTTGGTGTGCCTTAAATCTTACATCATTCATAAGTTCCAGAAAATTCTCAGCCATTATCTTTTCAAATATTATATCTGTTTCATTTTTTTTCTACTTCCTCTCTAAATTTTTGCATGATATCTTTCATGTAACTTCACTTATTTTCATATTTTTTCTCTCTATACTGTATTCCAGTTGATTTTTTCAGATTTATCTTTTAATTCATTTATTCTCTTCAGTTACTGTCTCTTTCACTTCTAAATGTTAAATTTTGTTTATTCAAAGATATGCTTGAACTTTTTCATGGATCCTTGTATTTATTCTTCTCTCAAAACCTTCTTTTATTTCTGCAAACTTGTTAAAAAAGTACATTCTATATTCTCTATTTCATAATTATATCATGCGTCTTTGCTGGTCTCACTCTGTAGTATATTGTTGCTCTATGTTCTCAGGCATGGTGCCTTTTCCCAGTGTGTTTGTGACTTTTTACTATGTTCTCATACCTCATAACATTATTTGTGAGAATTTTTAAGGTCTGGGGCGTTTCTTATTGAAAATTTTGTGTTTGTTTCTTCCAAGCACGTAAAAACGTTAACCTGGGACCACCTCATATTAAATTTGTGACCTAAGGCTCTTCAAACACCTAATCAATGGGAATGCAGGCCAAAAATGTGCCACAAAGTTGAATTTTTTATTCAACCTGCTGTAATGTTGAATTTACATTACACATTTTCTAGGACAGATGTTTTCTTAATTTATCAACAGAGTTTGAGAGAAGCAATTTTTGTTAGAATCCTTGGCACTTTTACGGGTCTGGCAAAATGGCTGTGGCTTATTTATTTCTTGCTTACTCTTATAATGTGGTGGCTTTATGTGGAAACATTGCTTCCTTACTTTATCATGCCCTGGGATTTATCAGCTAGTTCCTTATGACCTCTCCTATATCCTGAATGGTCATGAAAATCAAAGATCAATTTCACAAAGTCTATCAAATATACTCATGATGAAAGCTAGCTTTAGCCCTTTATTTAAGCATTTGAGTTCCCACTTTAACTTGGGTTTTGGTCTCTGAGTTTTCCTTTCTAAATGCCAGGTCACTGGTGGAATTAAGAGCATATTTAAAAATAGTTTATCCAGCTCTTTAATTTTCAGTACAGAAGATGATTGATGTATCTAGTCTATCACACTGCTACACAGGGGAATTTCAGACATGGTTTTTAGATTGGGCACTGAAATGATAAATACCTGCCTTAACACTATCATTAAGAACCTTCTGCTACACTTTCCCTCTGACAAAACAAGCACTGTCAAACCATTCCCTGTGTCTGTTAAAGCTTTTCAGGAAGCAGACACTAGGACGGAATTAGAAGTGCCAGAAATGTATTGGGACAAATGCCTGGGAAGAGGAATCAGGAGCAGGCAGGGAGAGTCTTCAGATGCAATGCATGCCTGCCACTTGTGAAAAGAGAGGAAAGCAAGATTTGGTAAGAAGATCAGACTTCTTATAGCTCTTAGAAAGTCTCAGCCAGGCCAAGGGGGATTCCTAGAGCAATAGTTCCATTAGAGGTGTCCTGTCTTAGACAGAAATGGCCACTATGCTTAGTCAATAGCTGGAGACGTCCTGGGGAGAGCAGGGTCTCGGCACCCAAACTGCAGCAGATCCTGATAGTGCAGCTGGTGGATACCGTTAGCTAACTGCACTCCTCACAGCAGGTTCTCTCTTCCAGAGAAAAATGAACAGCGCACCTCCCTGGCAGTAGTAATCCCATGCTATCTCACGGACTTGCACTGCTCCTTCTGTGCGTCATTTTACTGGGATAGTTGAGGTGGTTTCTACTCCAAATGCCTCATATGTAAAATTCACTCAAAAAACCCTCCCTTCTCTGTGTATCCTTACCCCTAAGTGCCCATTGCATTATACACCACAGCCATTTGAAACTGCAAAATCATTTTTATTAGCATACAAGGAACTCTGAATTTAACCTATATTCTTACTAGGAAATGAAGAATTGCGTATGTGCTATTACTCAATTACGATGGTAAAGTTTTAGAATGCTAATAGATCTCTCTCTGACTTTTTCTCCTATCCTTCCTATTATAAACTACAAAAAATATTTATTCTTGGCATCATTAATTGTTCTTGCTAATCAAGCTATTTTCATTCTCAGGTCTATCTCATCTTTCTCTTATGAAAGAATGTTAAATGGGTTTTTTGCTCTTGTCCTGAAATTCAAGCTAAGACCTGAAATGCTAAAGGTAATCAGACAACCATCCTTTCTAGCCTCTTGGTTCATATAAGAAGAGGGAAAAGGATCAGTCCTGATGACAGGCTAGTTCCTCCTTTCCTGTTTGAAGTCAGAATGAGGAGAAAGGAATGGAGATAGAAAAGCAGAGAGAAAGACTGACATTTCATGATTAGCCAGGGCGATTTCCTTTTTGTTTTATTTTATAATGGCTGCTGAGTAAGGATAGCCTCAGCTTACTGATGTTGTTAGAAAGTGACAATTCTTGCCTTGCAGAAGGATTCCTCTGCAATGATCTGGCACTTTGGCCTCAGTTTGAAATAGAATTTGCCTGCAGCTACATTAGCATAATAAAACGCAGCAAATTCACAGTCTCTTTCTGGCACTTTTCCTGCAGTATTTGTAGAATACTAGAAACTATTTTTTACACATTAGTTATACCTGCCTAAAAATCTTCAGACCATCATCAATCTACAGAGATCTGAGAGAAGAAATTTAAGTTGTTCCCTCCCCTAGGCCCCCAACATGCCATAAAACAGGTTAAGAAAAACTTACTGGCCGGGCACCGTGGCTCACACCTGTAATCTCAGCAATTTGGAGACGTAGGCGGGGGGATCACTTGAGGTCAGGAGTTTGAGACCAGTCGGGGCAACATGGCGAAACCCTGTTTCTACAAAAAATAAAAAAACTAGCTGGGAGCAGTGGCACATGCCTATAGTCCCAGTTACTCGGGATACTCAGGTGAGAGGATCACCTGAGCTCAGGGGGGTTAAGGCTGCAGTGAGCTGTGACTGTGCCACTGCACTGCAGCCTGGGTGACAGAGTGAGACCCTGTCTCAAAAAAAACAACAACAAAAAAAACAAACAAAAAAACACAACACTTACTGCTTAATGGCATAGGTCAAATGATATAACAAAATTGTAAATATTGTCTCTCAGAACTAGTCATTGGACAAGCAGAGTTGATCACAGTTACACAGTAAATTATTTTTTGCAACAAATCCATTTTTATTCTCTATCCATTCATGAAAACACAAATGCTAACTTCATGATATCCTATAGCCATTAAACACTTCTAATAATTTCCAGCTAAATTAGTTCAGAAGACTAACTTCTATTTTAATCACAGAGTGATTTAAAATTCTCATTCTTTAGAGTTTTGGTTTCAAATGTCAAACCAATTAAATGAGTCATTTTAGATAGTTGTTTCTATTCATTACTAAATAACTGTCTTCAATCTATAACTCCTTGCAAGGTATTTTTCCTAATTACTTGCCATGCAGTAGCTATTTTAAAATCTAAAGCATTTTTCTAGTTGGCATTTTTAATACACTAAAATCTCTTGCTAATTGTGTGTAAGTTTTAAAATACAACATTTTACCTCATTTTTTTATGCTTTCAAGACCAGTGTCGGTATAGAAAAGAACTTTCAGGAAGAAAAACACCTTCACTCTATTAATATGGTTTTTCTTTTAGAAACTATATAATTGTTGTCTCTATTTATTTTCTTTTATTTTCATTTGGTCACTAGAAATTTTCAAGTATCAGTAAAGTAGATTAATGTTCATTAAGTGAATTTATCTGTACTTTAAAGTGCTTGCAATTAAAAAAAAAAGAAAGAAAAGTACTCATGTGAAAAATGAGTCTTTGACCAAAAATTAAAAGGTACATGTTTTCTAGGAATATACAAATTCCATTTTCACTGTGGATATTCTTTCTATATAATGAGAAATTTCATTAAAATTTTAAAAATAAAATATTTGTTAAAACTTTTCTCATATTAATTGATCACCCTCAAATTCTATGTGCCACAAAATCTGTTTAGGGTTAAGGTCCATCATCTTAATTTCAGGTAAAAATTGCTTTTCTTCTATTTCACCCTTTAAATGGGCAAATGTAGAGAGCTGGATATTACCAAGTGATGGTGCAGGTGTGGGTGAAAGGAAATTCTCCTGAACTGCTGGTGATTGAGCTGAGAGAAGTTTGGATGGTTCTCCAAATACCAATGATGATAATGTGTGATGAAATGAAGGATATAATTAATCCAACTCTCTGCACGTGAGTTCCAAAACAAATAAAATTGTAAAATAAATATAAGAAAATTACTGATGGAAATATAAAAGAAGAATATTCTGTATTTTGCTTCTTTTTTCACTTGTTGTAAAGGCTGATATTTTAGTAGTACATGATAAACATCATTCAGTATGTTAGCTGAGCATGATGAGAGCCACTGTGGCCAAATTTAATATACCTTAGCTGTGCAGTTCAAAAATACTGCTTTCTAAATTTTGAGGAATTCTGAATGTAAAGAGTCATACATTTTGAAAAAAATACCCCAGAGGAAAGAATTATATATAAATAAAATACACTGAATTATTAAATATATATTTGCTATAAAATATTAGAATATTATGTGACTATGAACCAAAAGTAGTTCAAGACACATCTCCTGTTGGCTTCTCATCCACCTTTTCCAAACTCTGAAGCCCATCATTAGCAGACTGGAGATTACAATGAGTAAAATCAGGTTAGTTGGAAGTTCATGTATTGTAATTTTTCCCATACTCTGCATTGTCACAAGCAATGTATTTGTGTCTCTATAAACTCTATCTTTCAGCAAAAGAGACTGCATGCATGTATGCACTCTGTCTTCAAACAAAGGAGAGTGAGTCCTAATTCCTGATGTGAAGCAGAGTGGTGTGTCCACACCACCTCATGGTCAGGTTATTAGTTGTGACTTCAATGAAATTAAACCCATGACTTAACTTGATTCTGAAATAAGTAATGATGCCTTTCCCAGATTGATAGTAAATTATCTTCATAGTACAATAAATATTCTTATAGATGTGTATCACTTGGGGGCCAAATGTCATGCTTAAAATTGAAAGGTTACTTTAGATCCATATGAGAATGTTTAATCTTTTCCAAATTATTGCTAACAGTTTGCAATCCACATATACACTGTCGCCATCAGCCAATATTTATTGTTACATCTGCTATGTATACAGGAGAACAAAAAAAATCAATAGGCTTATTTACCTACTTAAAGTATTATTATGTTGCAAAATGGCCATAATTCAGCAGAAAGTTTAGTCAACAGGGAAAGTTAAGGTCTTCTTACAATATTTACTCATCCCATAACAATCTGATTCAAGGTTATTTTTGCAAAGGTACTCACATGTGTTACTACACCTGTTATTAAGATCGCCTATGTTTGCTCAATTCAGTGACTTTCATGCTATCATATAAATCAAATAAAATGTGTAATTATCTCCAGGTAAAGAAACATTTTTATATATCTATAAATATTTTATCTTCATTAGTCTTTTAAAATAGTAACAAATTAAGAAGTATTTATGAATTCAGAATATATTGTAGTTCAGATGAATGCAGTTCAGATGTGGTCATATGTCAAGGCATATTATATGTCCATCAGTAGGCTATATTATGTGTAGAATGAGCTTCTCTTGTCAAATAAATATGATCTCTGGTAAAATGATTCAAAAACAGCACACATTGTAATACATTAAAATAATCGTGTGTCTGAAACTTTCCTTCTCTGGACTGAAGTTTCTGAAAGTCAAGGGCTATGTTTTAGACATGTTTGTGTATATAGCATCTAGCATAGTGCCTGGCACATGGTATATGCCCTAGAGAGGTTGGTAGAATGAATGAATGAAATGCGTAATGTGATTGAGATAGCAAACCTAAATGTTAAAAATCAAAAACTCAAAAAAATAACAAGTCGTGTGGCACAAAATCACTAAAAAGGAGAGACATTATGGAATAGACTGATCTAAGATTTCATAAACATGTTAGCTCTGGAATAGAACGGAGAAAGACTGTTCGGTTTAGGGAAGGGATGAACAAAAGGAAAGATGTTTCATATGAGTAACTTTCTTAGTGAATCAGCAATAAGCAAGAGCAGAAAGCCATGAATTGAAAAATATCCGTCATATAATTGAATGAATGAACGTGTTGTGTTTGGACAGCAAAGTGACTAGTCAGTAACTGAGCAGTAATAAAGTGAAATGAGCAGGACTAGATTATCCACGTCCCTGAAATTTGGACAGAAGAATGTAAATGTCATATAACAAAGCAGGGAGACATTGCGTATGGTGAGGTTAACATCAACTCATCAATCAGTCAGTCATTCCAAGTTTGTTATGTTCAGCATTGTGTGTTTAAGGTAGATTTGCCAGTCATCAATATGAAAGATAGGATTAGGGGAGAAACTAAAGCCCCATAATTCATTTTGGAAAAGATAAGCTGAGTTTATGCAGATACAAGGTAATCAGGATGCTAGAAAATTAAGGATAAAGGTTGCATTAGTGACAGGTTTCAGAGCAGACAAATAATATGCAATCTAGTGACAGATTGTTGATTGCGTGTAATGAAAGGAAAAAAATGAAGGACTTCAAAACATGTGCACTACTTTAGAGTAAGAAAAATGCCAGGACTGACATAGTTTAAGTGCAGAAACTGTATCTGTCTTATTCATTATTGTATTCCAAATACCTAGGGCAGCCCTCACACAGGGTAGGCACCTACAGCTATTTGTTGATTGAGTGAAAGAATAACCAAATAATTAGAGTATCTACCATGTGCACAGTCCAGTACTCTGCATTGGGACGGGAGCAATGCATTTGTATATAACCCCCTGTGTGCAACAAACTGCATCTAATAAAGGAGGCAGATATGTATCCATGTTAGCATATACAAATAGATATGTGTACATTTTTATATGTACATGTATGAGGGAATGAATAAAAGGGATGGAAGGAGAAATGCTCCATAATGGACTTATAGTTACAAACTGAACATTACTAGGCCCATTACTGAATCAACACTTGATAATATTTGTATTTTGTCAAAACATATACCAATCACTTCAATTTAATTATATTGTAGTGAGGAATCCAGAAACAAAATATGGTACCTGTACTCAGGGTTTTGCATTTGTTGTCTAACATCTCCTCTCTAGCAAGGCAGGAGCATAGAGATAAAAGCAGTTTATGAGAACTATAATTCTAAAGGAAGCAGAGAATGACGAAAAGTCAGGAATGTGGAAAGAGAATGATGAACTTGGAAATGTCTGCAGTGCAAACTGATTGAGGAAGGGAGACAGTACCGAAGTTTTATCTTAAGGACTGCATACAATTCTAATTGCTGGCAAAGCAGGGAGAGGACATTCCTGGCTGAGGGAGCTGTTTGAGTTAAAGAGTGAACAAAGCTCCACAGAACATGGCAAGTTATATTAAAAGTAAGCTTAGAAAGGTAGATGAAGTGGGGTGGGGAGTGGAGCATCTAAAGACCTTGAATATCAATCCAAAGCACTTAGCTCTTATTTCTAAGAAATAGTGGTTTGGAGAAGGGAAGGGGAAAGGAAATTAACATTTATTGATCACTTGCCACATGCTAGAGACTACCTAGTATTTTTATGTTATTTAATTATTTTAGTTGGTAAGTGCTCAAGTCAAAACATAATCTGACCTTTCAGTAGATAACTCTGACTGCTGCTAGAGGAGGGAACCAGAGAAATCAGACTATAAGCAAACTGAGCAGTAAATTCATATTTAGAAAAAAAATACATATATGTAGAAATATTGTATGATTATTTGCCAACCTCCTTCCAAAAGGCACAGTTCTATGATGCTTACAACCTGACTAGATCACGTATTGGGTAAAATGTAAACCTAAGTGTAAAACGTGTCAGGTTAATAGCAAAGGCATTGTTGTCAGGTGAACCTCTGAATCTTTGTGATCACTTAATAGCAACACTGGTTTGAGTAATAATTTTAATGTCTTTAAGTCTGGCTAGGAGTGGTGGCTCATGCCTGTAATCTTAGAACTTTGGGAGGCTGACGTGAGCGAATCCCTTGAGCACAGGAGTTCAAGACCAGCCTGGGCAACATGGCGAAACCCTGTCTTTACAAAAATTACAAAAAGTTAGCTTGGAGTGGTGTTGTGCACCTGTAGTCCCAGCTGCCCGGAAGGCAGGGGTGGGAGGATCTGTTGAGCCTAGGAGGTTGAGGCTGCAGGGAAACGTGATCACATCACTGTACTCCAGCCTGGGTGATAGAGGGAGACCCTGTCTCAAAAACAAACAAAGCAAAGCAAAACAAAACAAAAGTGACAATATTGCCACTCTACTGGGTTTGGGTTTGTGCATTAATTACTGGAGAACTTGCTTGTAAAGTGCTTCCCAACACACCTGGCCAAGCTCTGGGTTGTTTACTCAAATGTGACACACACTTAGAGATTGTTATTTTATCCTTATTTGCTTCAACATTTGATTAAAGCTGGTCACCCTCTAATCTGCTGCTGCTCTAAGTGTCAGAACCCTGTTCCTGTTCACTTCTGTGTTTCTCACCTCAGCACAGTAACTGGCTCATATTCTGCTCAATATTTGTACTGAATGTATGAAGCTATTGTAATTATTAAACATAAGTACTCAAAATATAATTTTTAAAATTATGCTAATTCTGATTATAATTACATCTCTAGCAAAAAAAAAAGAGAAAAGGTAGGGGTTCGTTTAGTTTTAAATATATGCTATATCATGTGGGTAACAAAAAAAGAAAAAGGATTAAGAAAGCAGACCAGAGACAGTGCCTGATAAGTTAACTTACCAGCAAATTTTTCCTGTTTTCTTCGCATTTTCCTTGCTTGACAAATTTTTCAAAATTAAAAAGCAAATGAGCATTTCTTGTAAGAAGTTAAACCGTACAGTATACAATCGTCTCCCCTTCTGTATTAGTTTATTTTCACACTGCTGATAAAGACATACCTGAGACTGGGCAATTTACAAAAGAAAGAGTTTTTTTGGACTTACAGTTCTACGTGGCTGGGGAGGCCTCACAATCACAGCAGAAGGTGAAAGGCATGTCTCACATGGCGGTGGCAAAAGAGAGAATGAGTGCTATGTGAAATGGGTTTCCCTTATCAAACCGTTAGATCTCCTGAGACTCGATCACTATCATAAGAACAGTGGGAACCGTAGAAAAGACCCACCCCCACAATTCAATCACCTCCCACCAGTTCCTCCCACGACCCATGGGAATTGTGGGAATTAAAATTCAAGCAGAGATCTGGGTGGGGATGCAGCCAAACCATATCACCTTCTTACTCCCACTTGCACCAAAAATCAATATTAATGCCTGGCATATTTATCCTCCATACCTTGGTCCTTGTTCATACAATCATTTACAAGCCAATATGTGTAAAGATATCATTGCTTTGTATCTGATATTTTTTATAGTAAGATATAAAAATGGAAGGTTGCATAAACATACAGAATAAGGAATAATTGGAATAAAAATAGAAAGAATAATTATAAAGTCTACATTTATGTAACCATTACCTAGATAAAGAAAAAGTACACTTTCTCAACTCAGCATCCTCAATGTGACTTTTTCTTTGTTTCTATCTCATTCCATATCCCCAGAGATAACCATTATGACAATTTTTGTGAAAATTATTTTCATACTTTTCTTTAGTTTCAGCACCTATAATTCTATCCCTAAAACATAGTTTAGTTATGCATACTTGAACTTTATATAAATTAGTTTATAATACATGTAGTTTGGAAGTATGTCTTCTATCTTCTTTTTTTTTTCTTTTCTGGTTTTTTTTTTTTTTTTTTTTTTTTGAGAGATGAAGTTTTGCCCAGGCTGGAGTGCAATGGTGCGATCTTGGCTCACTGCAACCTCCACCCCCTGGGTTCAAGCAATTCTCCTGCCTCAGCCTCCTGAGTAGCTGGGATTACAGGCATGTGCCACCACACCTGTCTAGTTTTGTATTTTTAGTAGAGATGGGGTTTCTCCATGTTTTTCAGGTTAGTCTCGAACTCCTGACCTCAGATGATCCACCTGCCTTGGCCTCCCAATGTACTGGGATTACAGGTGTGAGCCACCATGCCTGGCCATCTTCTGTCTTCTGTTCATTAGTTTGTTAGATTTATTGTTATTGGATGTGGCTGCAGATGTTAACTTTTATTACTTTATAGAAATGATACTCCAACTATGGTTCCTTGGCCACCAGCGTCAGCCTGCTGCTTTTAGAAATCTCTATCACAGACCTGCTGAATCAGAAATTCTGGGATAGGGAGCAGCAGTGTGTTTTTGCAAGCCCTTCAGGTAATTATGATGCATTATGAAAAGCACTGCTAAGTAAAATTAAAATATATGAACATATTAAATTTAGATGATCCATTTTACTCTTGATGTGTATTTGAATTATGTCAGGTATTAACTATTGCCAAGATGGTGCTGTGAATATTTATATATATGTATCCTGGAATACAAGGGCATGATATCATTTAGAATTTATATGCAGTTGAGAAATTGCTGGGTCATATGCTTATCTTCAATTTGATGAAAAATGCCACCCTGTTTTCTAGTGTGGTTTTGCTAATTCACAAGTCTTTCACCTAGCTCTTCCTTTTGTGTCTCTCTGCATACTAGAATTGGTTTTATGATATCCTAACATGTACTTTACCTAAATCTATCTTGCTTCAATTGTTCTCAAGCTGTAGGGTATCTACTAATATTCTCTGATGACAATAAATCACATTTGGAATTTTGTTATTTATTTTAAAACATATAGTAGTATAATTTTCAAAAAATTAGAAAATATTATATACTGTTTAGATTATTTTCACTTAAAAATCCCTGTTATAAATCTCAATTCAGCCATATGCTTCTAATATAATAACTTATTTTTTCTGATAGCTGCTAAGTATTTCATGATGTGGAGGTACTGTAATTTATTAGGCATTCAATTTTTTTCAAGGTTTTTTTCCCAACACAAACTAGGCTGCAACAGACATATTTGTTTATACTTTCTTACTGTGTAAGTCAGTTTGGGTTGCCATAAGAAGATACTGGGTAGACTAAACAACAAAAATTTATTTTCTCACAGTTTATTTTCTTCGAGGAGGCTGGAAGTCTGAGATTAGGGTGCCAAAACGGTTGGGTTCTGGTAAGGATTCTCTTCCTAGCTTCCAGATGGCTGCCATCTTGCTGCGTGCCCACATGGCCTTTCCTCAGTACCCGCAAGGATAGAAGGGGGGAGAAAGAGAGGGAGATAAAGAGATTGCATGTGCACATGCATGAGAGACAGAGAAAGAGACAGAGAGAGAGAGAGAGGGAGAGAAGGAAGATCTGGTGTCTTCTTATAAGCGCACTGATCCCATTATGAGAGCCTCACCCTCATGGCCTCATCCAAACCTAATTACTTCACAAAGGCCCCATGTCCAAATACCATCACACTGGGGGTTAGGGCTTCAACATACTAATTTTGGTGGGACACAGTTCAATCCATAGCACTTACATACTGGGCATTTATTTAATGTGGTAGATTTCCAAGAGTGGGTTGGCTATGTGGAATTATCTAGTAGATAGTACCAGAGTGATATCCACACATATTGTAAGAGTTCCCATTTATGCCACCTATACAATAAACATTCTTTTAATTGCATCCCCATCAATATTGGGGAATTGATTAGTCATATCTTTTACTTATTTTTCTATTGGACTGTTTGTTTTTCTGGTCAATGTGTAGAAATCCTATTTATATCATATATGTCTTTATTATTTCTATTTCTTCTATGCTGGAAATAATTTTTCCTTATCATTTGTTTACCATCTTTGTTTACAGTATTGTTGATATATTACTAAATATTCTATAATTAATGTGTCTCTTTATCATTATTTGAGTTTTATATTCTTAGTTAAGATCTCCCCCATTCCTATATTTTATTTATATTTATATTTAAATCTGGAATATGTTGTATGATATGTATGTGTTCAGCTTCATTTTTTTAGTAGATAAGCAATTGTGTATCATTATTTAATAAATTTTCCAAAAGGTGAAGTACCCACTTTGTTGCAATATTAACTTCTCATGTATTCTGTATTCTCATGTATATCTCAAATTTCTATGTTGTTCCTCTGATTTTAGTTTTCTAACAGCAGCTGTACATGTATTTATGTGATTTCAGTGGTTTTATATATGTCTTCATAGATAAGTAAGGTCTTCCCTCTTCCCTGGGACATTCACTTTTCCATATGAAATCTAAGATTATTGAAATTTATCATTCAAAAAAATCCCTGTTTAAAATCCAATTATATTCAATTTATATAATAATTTTGGCACAGCTGCCATTTTAGTGATATACTTCATATGCTTTATTTCTTCCATTTTATTATATTACTACTTACTTCACAGTGTTGCTTTCCTTTTTGGTGCAAAAGTATGTTGCCCAAGTTGTCATATGTCCTTCTTTCCTCTTGTTAAAGTACAGAAAATTCTCCTCCTTTTTCTGGAACTCATGATCTAGCACTTAGTTCTCTGATACATGAAAATAAGCTTCTAACTATTTCTTCATCAAGATGTTCTATTTTCCCATTGCTTTTATCTTCCCTTCAACAAGTGAGCAGTATGAACTATTTTCACTTCCTTTAACTCTCTCTCTCCCTTCTACTCTTGGGATTTGCTGAGATAGACTAGCATTTTTAGTTCTAGACTATTATTAGAATTTCCCTTGCAGTGTTCCAAAAATTGTCTTCTATTTAAAAAGTTCTTGTTTAGCAGTTACAGTGCATATTTTCAGCACTCTGTAAGTACCCAAAGTTTATTGCTCACCACTGTTTTTTTCTCCTTATAATCTCCTATTTTAAGATGTTATAGCAGGTTGAATAGTGGCCCCCAAAAGACAGATCTACGTCCTAACCCCTAGTACCTGAGAATGTAACTTTACTTGGACATAGGATCTTTGCAGAATCAATTAGGAATCTCAAGATGAGAAGATTCAGGATTTAGAGTGCCCTAAATCAATAAATGGTGTCTTTATAAGAGGGAGAGAGGAGTGGGAGATTTTAGACACAGGCACAGCGGAAAAGGCCATGTGAAGATGAAAGCAGAGATTGGAGTGAAACATAAGGAGCCACCAGAAATTCCTTAAGGAAGAGGCAAAGAAACCTTCCCCCAAGGAGCTTTTGGAGGCAAGGTTACACTGCCAACACCTCAATTTAGGAATTTTGGTCTTTAGAACTATAAGAGAATACATTTTGGTTGCTTTAAGTCACCAAATATGTGCTAATTCATTGTGGCAGCTCTAATTCTATTTAATAAATAAAAATTATTAATTTAATAAATAATTTATATTTAATGAATAAAATTTATCAAATAAATATACTTTATCTTTTTGTATTTTTGAACTGTGGTTTGAGATAGTACTCTCACTTCTTCCATTTTATTTGAGTCTCATTTTTTAAACTCATCTTAAAATTAATTTTCAATTTTTAAAATTCATTTTTTAAATGTACAAGATGATCAGAGATGCCTTTATTTATATCTTTTTGTTTTTGTTGCTTGCGTTTTTGAGAACTTGGTCATAAATTTTTTGCATAGGCCAATGTCCAGAAGAGTTTTTCCTAGGTTTTCTTCTAGGGTTTTTATAGTTTCAGGTCTTAATTTGGATCTTTAATCTATCTTGAGTTAATATTTGTATACAATGAGATGTATGGGTCCAGTTTTATTCTTCTGCATATGGCTATCCATTTTTCCCAGCACCATTTATTGAATAGGGTATCGTTTCCCCATTGTATATTTTTGTTGATTTTGCCAAATATCGGTTGTGGGTATGTGACTTTATTTCTGGGATCTCTATTCTGTTTCGGTGATCTATATGTCTATTTTTATATAATACCGTGCTGTTTTGGTTACTATAGCTTTGTAGTATCATTTAAGTCAGGTAACTATTTCATCTAATTTTAAAAATTATTGATTTGATAGTGATGTCCATATTTTCTTAACATCTTTTTAAAAAGTTGAATGTGAGAATATTTTTGTGAAAAATAAACATTTTTAGTAAAATATCACTAGATCTGTTTCGAATTACATGTAACTATCTACATTAATTCTTTTTAACATTGGAAGACAACATCTTAGGGGATCTCAATAGGGAAGAATTTCATTTTTGTGTTTTAAAATGCCAATTGTCAGGAGTTATCATGGAAATTATTCTCTTTTTTCCTGTTAGAATTATAGGGCCATTTCAGTTCAGCTGAGGAGGGTACTTATTTGGCCCTCCATTTAGAGTGATCACATATGATATAGTTTGGCTCCATGTCCCACCCAAATCTCATCTTGAGTTGTAATTCCCAGTGTTGGAGGAGTGGCCTGGTGGGAGGTGATTGGATCATGGGGCTGGATTCCCCCCATGCTGTTCTCGTTATAGAGAGTGAGATCTCATGAGAACTGATGGTTTAAAAGTAAGCACTTCCCCTCTTGCTCTCTGTCTCCTGCCACCATGTAAGACATGCCTTGCTTCTCCTCCTTTTGCCATGATTGTAAGTTTCCTGAGGCCTCCCCAGCCATGCAGAACTGTGAGTCATTTAAACTTCTTTTCTTTATAAATTATCCATTATCCAGTCTCAGGTAGTTCTTTATAGCAGTATGAAAATGGACTAATACAACATATGTCTACAGGAAATTTACTTTTGAGCAAAGAATATATATATAAACTAAAGAAATATGTACTTTTAAATTAGCAAATCTCATTTTTAAAAATATAAGATGATACAGGACAGACTATTAGAAGTACAATGTTTCATATTATACTTGTATAGCAGAAAACAGCTAAACAAATAGAGCTGTACATCACAGACTCCAGACTCTATCAGTGTCCACATAAAGAATCATGAAATTTCTCAACACCGTGGACAGAGCTTACAGGAAGGGAAGAAAAAGAACGCATCCAAAACATAGGGTATCAGAAAGGCTTTGAATTTTGTTATAGTCGTACTGAAAACTGGAAGGTATTGCTACCAGTGTCGTTCATGTGATCTTTGCATCCCACAGAAGGCATTCCATTTATCTCTCCTCTCAGTCCAGCAAGCTAATTATCGTCCTATGCTTTTAGAGCTATGAATATTTGACAGAGAAGGCATTAACAACTTCAGATACTTATTTTGGTTTGTTGCCTTCTGCAACAGAGCTCAGAAATTTTAAAAAGAACATCTGCCATATTAGAAACAATGGTATTTTTCCTAACTGTAATCTAGTATGATACTATCAATAATGATAAAGCTTAATATACAATAATGCATATGAAGCTTTTAAAAACAATTCTATTTTAACATGTTCCATTATAGTTCATATTCCAAATAAATGTTTATATGTAGCTGCTGCTTTTTTTTAGTTTTGCATTTTTTGGCCCTAGTTTATTCTTATTCACGATAATACTAGCTCACAAAATAGTTCCATTTTTAAGTATAGAATGTTTTCTTAGGGGTTATTCCAATAATTCTTTTTTTCTGTCTCTCTCGCTCTCTTTTTTCTTTTTTTGAGACAGAGTTTGACTCTTGTCACACAGGCTGGAGTGCAGTGTTGACATCATGGCTCACTGCAGCCTTGACTTCCCAACCTCGGGTGATCCTCCCACCTCAGCCTCCTGCCTAGCTGGGACTACAGGTGCGTGCTGCCATGCCCAGCTAATTTGTTGTATTTTTAGTAGAGATGGGGTTTCACCATGTTGCTCAGGCTGATCTAAAATTCCTGGGCTCAAGTGATCCACTCACCTCAGCCTCCCAACGTGCTGGGATTACAGGCATGCCTAGCCCAGTTCATTAATTCTAATGAACCCTGAGGCATCAGAAAAATGATTTCAAATTGGTTTTGAGTTAAGGTAGTGTGGTAAATATAGAGATTTTATTTCATTGCTCTTCTCTATTTGTGGGGAATAATCTCACTGTATTAGTCATGGCTCTCCAAAGAAACAATCTGTGTATAAATACACACACACACACATAGAAACACACATGCACAGACAGAGAGAGAGAGAGAGAGAGATTTGTTTACCATAAGAAATTGGCTGATGTGATTATGGAGGCTGTAAAATCCCATGATCTGCAGTTGGCAAACTGGAGACCCAGTAGAACAAATGGTATGGTTCCATTCTGAGTCTCTGAATACCTGAGAAACAAGAGAGCTGATAGTGTAAGTTGCAGTCTGAGTCTGAGTCCAAAGGCAGGAGAAGGCCAGCATCCTAACTTGAATACAGTCAGGCAGACAGAGTGAATTTCTCCTTATTCAGCCTTTTGTTCTATTCAGGCCTTCAACAGACTGGATAAGGCTCAGCAACATTGGGAAAGACAATCCGCTTTACTCAGTCTACCCATTAAAATGTTAATATCATCCAGAAACATTCTCACAAGCACACCTAGAGTGATGTTTAACCAAATACAGTGATTAGCAAGCCACATGATGATATTTTGTTCACTGATGGAATGCATTAAGAAAGTGGTCCCATAAGATTATAATGGAGATACAAAATTCCTATTGCCTATGGATGTCATAGCTATCTTAATATCATAGTGGAACACATTATGACTCGCATGTTTGTGGTGATGCTGGCGTAAACAAGCCTATTGTGCCATCAGCTGTATAAAAGTATGGCACATAAAATTATGTACACTACATACTAGTAGACAATGATAATAAACGACTGTGTTACTGATGTATTCACTATACTATAATTTTTATCATTACTTTAGAGTGTACTCCTTCGACTTATTTTTTTTTTTAAGTTAACTGCAAAATTGCCTTAGGCAGGTCCTTCAGGAGGTATTCCAGAAGGCATTGTTGTCATAGGCGATGAGAGCTCCATGGGTGATACTGGCCCTTACAACCTTATAGTGGGATAAGATGTGGAGGTAGAAGACAGTGGTTGTAATGATCCTGACTCTGTGTAGGCCTGGGCTAATGTGTGTTTGTGTCTTATTTTTTAACAAAAAAGTTTAGAAAGTAAAAAATAAAAATGAAACATTTTAAAAATAGAAAAAATCTTTAGATAAGAACACAAAGAAAATATTTTGTATAGCTGCTAAGTGTTATTACAAGTTTAAAAAAATTGAAAGTTTATGAAGAAAAATGTTACAGTAAGCGAAGGTCAATTTATTATTGAAGAAGAAAAATGTTTTAAAATTAGTGTAGCCTAAGTGTACAGTGTTTATAAAGTCTACAGAGATGTACAGGAAGGTCTTAGGCCTTCACATTCACTTACCGCTCAGCCACTGATTCACCGCGAGCAACAGTCAGTCCTACAAGCTCCATTCATGTAAGTGCCCTATACAGGTATGCCACTTTCTATCTTTCATACCATATCATTACTATACCTTTCCTATGTTTAGATACACACAAATGCCACTGTGTTACAACTGCCAACCGTATTCAGCCGAGTTACCTACTGTACCGGTTTGTAACCTAGGACCAATCAGTAGGCTATACCATACAGCCTAGGTATGTAGTAGCCTAGATATGTAAAACAAACATGCTTAAAACCTAACTTGGGATCCTATCCAAGGGAAAAACATGCTTTTTCGTGGCATGTTTTATCTGAAGAGTTTTTTAACTATATTATTTCAGCTAAACTCTTTTTCTAATCATTTAGCAATAGCACTCATAATTTGAGAATAGACATCATTGTGTTAAATCAAAACAGTATGTGGTCAGCACCAGTATACTTGCAGGGGTATGCACCCAAGTAGAAGTTAATCATTATGCTCTTAAAGACCGTTAGAAAAGTAATCTAAGAGTTAGCTTTTTAGTTTTTTAGTTAGTTTCTTGTGAAAGCCGTTACAGAGCACAGTGAAAAGGAGGGAAGTGAAAAAGTTCTCAGGGAATTAGGTATCCATGTTAGCTAAATGGCACTTCACTCCGAGACCTAAGTTAACACTTGATTTCTGGGCTTTTGGTTTTACATGCCAAACAATGAGGCTGTTACACTTTTTAAATAATCTGTGCAATGCAATTCATCTGTTTTCACATATTATCTGAGTTCATTGTGAAAATTTCACCCTATTTTTTGAAAAAGCTGATATTTTAGAGATCAGAGTTTAAAAACTTTAGTGGGAAGATGATTAGGATAGAAAAACTACCTGTTGGATAGTATGCTTATTACCTGGGTGATGAAATAATACATACACCAAACCCCCATGACATGCAATTTATCTGTATAACCAACCTGCACATGTACCCCTGAAACTCAAAGTTAAAACATTTTTTAAAACTTTAAAGCTATATAAGCAAAACAGAAAACAAACAAGAACACATCAAGGTGACATGACATGGAAACTCCATTTCACTCTTGAGTCACTTTCAATGGGATTTTATGACCAATAAGAATGACCACAAAAATAACTATGCGAGAAAAGGCGATCATTAATTAGCTAGATTTAATGATTCTACAATGTATATGTAGTTCAAAACATCATGTTATACACAGAAACGTACAATGTTATCTTTCAATTTAAAAAATAATGAGAAAAATACACATATCTTCTACTATTTGCTACTGAAACACAATGGTCAAGTCTAAAATATTTTTCTTATTCTTCAATATTCTAACTTCCAGAGTAGATAAGACAGGGCCTCTATTTGATTTCTAAAGTCGTTTGTTGTTTTAAGTTGACAAAACCACAAAGTTAGGTTAACCTCAATGAGCTTAATGTGTTACAAGGAATATGTAATGCTTCTGAATTTGAAAAATCTTATAAAAATTTTTTATGCAAATATGTATGTAAATCAAAATACATAATTCATTTTCTTAATGACATTCTCTTCCCATCCATGTGGAATAAAATTTCAACTCTTTAAATTGATCTACAAGGTCTTTATGATAGACCCTCCTGTCTCTCCAATTTAATTTCTTCCTTTAATGGAAAAAAAAAACTTCCTCAAATAAATATAACTCTTGTTTTCTTGAAAGAGAAGGATCTCTCAACATTGCTACTAAAACAAAACATAACAAAACAAACACACACAGAATTTTTTAAAAATATACCTCTCTTGGTGGTTTCTTCTGTCTCTTTAATTAGAACTTTAGCAATACCCTTACATAGAATATTTTCCTGTCTTCAGGGTTCCTCATACCATCGGCTTACCAAACCAACTCCACTGTTATTCAATGTCTGAGCATCGTTTTTTGTTCTTTTATAATATATATCAAAATTTGCCACATCCAATCACTACTTCCCAATTCTTATTTTAATAACCACTTGGTAGCATTTGACCTCCACCTTATATTCTTCCATCTCGTAGATTTTATGACACCATTTTCTCTGGGTTTTCCTCCCACCTCATAGGCTCTTCTCTTCAGTCTGATTTGTTGATTTTCTCTCTCACAAACCTCTACATGTTGTGTGCTCCATGGTTCAGCTCAAGGGCCAAATCTCCCTTCTAACTGCACTCTCCTCTTCCGTGATTGTATCCAGTCCTGTGACCATATATCATCTAGTGAGTGATAACTTCCAGATACATATCACCTGATTTTCCCCAATCTTCGCTACCTTGTTGATGGCACTACCATCCATGCAATGTGTCAAGCCTCACTCTACAATCAGCCTTCCTTCTTCTCATTCTCTCATCCTTCACTACAAGTCCTATTGGTTCTGCTGTGTGCACTGAGACCACCTTGGTTGGATTCACTGTCATCACTCATCTTGACTATTGCAAAAGATGGATTCTCTTCTTTTAGTCTTAATTTCCTACAAGTCTGGCCCTTTAAAACCTAAATTAGTCAGGTTAGCTTCTGCTTAAAATCTCCTAAAGTCTTCCTGTTATACTTTGAATAAAATCCAATCTGTGTGCCATAGCTCCACAAAAGTGACAACTGTCTCTTAAACTTCAGCTTATACTCCTCCCCTCCCACTCGCTAAGATCTGCCACTGAGTCTTCTTCACGTTCCTGGAGTACCTAGTGTGTGTCCTCCTTAGGGCCTTGCTACTCCTCATTTCTTCTGCCTGGAATGTTCTTGCTCGGGCCTTTCACAATTGGCCTCATCTCATCATTCAGGCCTCTAGTCAGATGTTTCCTCCATACACAGGTCTTTTCTGACAATTCTCCTTAAAACACTCCGGTCACTGTCATGTTATTCCTGTTTTGTTCACTGTCCTTACTGTTTTGAAAGTTATCTTTATTCATTTTTTTAGTTTTTTGTCTTCCTTTTGCTAGCTCTTTGAGGGCAGACATCTTAGTTTTTCTAATTCCATACTTCCTGAACAATTGCTAGCATGCAGATGGCCCTTAGTAAATGGGAGATGTTAAACGATTCTATCTACATAACATAAAGCCACCATATCATGTTATATCATTCTTCCCCAAAAGGCTAAGATACCCAGAATGTGGGCCTACCAAGGTCATTCACTGTTTTTGTTGTTGTTGTTGTTTGTTTTGTTTTTGTATTTTAGGGGGTCTTAGGAGTAACTCTGATAGCACAGTCATAATGAGTGTGCTGGGCCCGGGACTCTTGGTTTCAATGTGTATTTATTTGCTCCAGCTGCCAAAACAAAGTACCACAAATTGGGTGGCTTAAACAACAGAAATTTGTTATCTCATAGTTCTGGAGGCTAAAAGTCTGAGACCAAGGCATCATCAAGCTTGGTCACTGTGAGAGGTGTTAGGGAAAATCTTTCTATGCCTCTCTCCCAACTCCAGTGGTTTGCTGTCGATCTTTGCTGTCTCTCACCTGATCTCTGCCTTCGTGTTTGCGTGGCATTCTCCCTGTGTGTGTCTGTCTCCAATTTTTCCTTTTTCATAAGGACACAAGTCATACTGGATTAGGAGCCCATCCTATTTCAGTATGACTTCATCTTAACTACTTACATCTGTAATGACTCCACAAATGAGGTCACATACTGAGGTAACAGGAATTAAGACATCAACATATGAATTTTAGGGAGATGTAAATATTCCTGGAAAGCAAGTAGAGTTCTTCCTAAAGAAAAGTGTACGAAACTAGGATTTGAGAATATGACCCTACTTTAATTTTATTAAATTATTAAGGATATTATAGGTGCATTCCTTAAAACACAGATGTGCTTTATAAGTTCGTACCTTGTGATTTAAATGTACCAAAAGAAGCTTTATATTTTATGGCAATTTTCAGAGTTAAAATGTTATTTTGCTCTTTATCTACTTTTGTGGCTGCTACAAGGAATTTAGATCTACTATATTGATAAGTCACACAGAAAAGAAGAAAATGTATGTATTAATCATCTCAAAAAATAAAACCTTCCATATTCTGTGGACTATAAATTAGTCTGATTAGTGTAGCAAATACAAATGAACATGCTAAGCCACACACACTAATTGTAGCCATCATTCAGCAAAATAAGTTCTTTTCCACTTACAGTAGAAAGGAAAGGGAAAATGGAAAACAGGGCTATTCTGATGGTGTGCAGTCAGATATGGAATATTAATGCTTTGGAATAATAATGGGATTAGAAGACAGAGAGGCTGAGGCAGCAGTAGAAAACTAGGACTCAGGGATAACTAAAGTGAAGGAAAATCATATCCAAATAATAATTGGATCTGTGCCCCTAGGTATCAGTCAAGACCACTTTCCTGAATGTGATTTTTTTCTAACAATTTCTTGATTCAACCCAACAGTTTATTTTTTAACAACACTAATTTCTAATAAATAGAATCTACAGATCTCTGAGAATACATTCCCATAAAACATAGATAAGGAAGGAAGGAAATTGCATCTTCAATTTTGGTCTGTGTCTTAAACAGGAGGAATATTTTAAGGTCATATTTTCATACATTTTACATAGGAATACTATGTTTTGTATTAATTTGCCAGGGTAGGCTAACAACTATTGCAAATAATTCCTAAATCTCAGTGGTTTAACATAAGAAACGTTTATTTATCAGTTACGTTACATCCCAGTGTGGACCAGCAAAGAGCTGTGCAGTTATTCAGGGGCCAGGATCCTTTTGACCAGTAGCTTTCCCATTTCCTAAGGCCTTAAGAGTCTTCTCACAGCTCTTGTTCACCTGGTGAGGCAAGAGAGTGAGCAAAAAGTATTACCAAGGATATTCTTATATACGAGGACTCTAAGTGGCAAACATCACCTTTACTCACATTCATGAACCAGACCTCAGTCACAAGACCCCACCCCACTGTAAGGGAGGCTGCAATCTAAAGTCTGCCTCTCAACCTAAGAGGAAAAAGGAACAGAAATTTACCAACCTATAGCAGTTTCCCTGTCACACACTAGACTCATAGTAATTCTATATTTCTCTTAATCACAGTGGGTGGGAGATGATAGATAAATAGATAGATAGACACAGAAAAGCATGTGTGGAGGGGTTCTTACCATGTAAACACCCAACTTAAGTTTCTTCAGTTATTTTAGAAATATTTATTTGCACATAAAAATGTAATGGAAAATCTGACAGTGAAGAGGCTTGCCATTGCTTAAATTCATGTTTTGAAAAGCCTTTTTATTTGAAAATAATACAAAATTCCCATGGAAATGATTGATAATGCATGCTTCTAGTTATTTTAGAGAGCCTTTTCTCCAATTCACCCTATAAGTGAAGTTTTGTTAGCCTGAGCTGCTTTAAGATGGCAAAAATCTCGAATGTGCTAATGCTAAGAGCACTATATATCAGTGCATTGTATTTGCACTGATCAGTAGTTCATCCTACTTTTTTTTCCTTTTCACAACACTTATAATTAACTAAATAATCTGTGCCTCTTTCCCCTAGGAACTATCTTTGTTAATGTTACTGAGATTTTGTCAGCTTGTGTGAATGGAAAACAATAGGTGCGTTATAGCCTATCTGAATGTTGCTTAGAGAAATGGAAAGATTAGAAAAGTCTTCTTGCTAGGGACTGGTATTATTTCTTGAAGGTCAACAGTAACGTTTGGTTTCTAGAAGAAAGGAGTCTTGATGGATTTTTATCATGGAAACATTTACATGTAGAGATATGTTGCCATGTGTACCCCAGAGACACAGATCTATTCCACCTTGACCATAGCCAACCAGCAGAAAAATTATATAATGGAAGTCTTACAACTTTTCTTAGGAGGTGTCATGCCCCTCTGAGGCATTGCTGGAGAAATTACAGTTCCATAATGAGACTCATAATTCATGTCAGCCTCAAGCCTTTTCATTCATTTATAAATGTTTTAGAGCTCTGTGATTCATAATGCCATAAGCTGGCTTTCTTTCAGAACTGTCATACTCTTATTAATGCCAACCATTCCTGCTTCTTGCCAAGAGACAAGCCCTGCAGTAATATATCATAAAGTTTAGTGCTTTCCTTGAATTGTTATAGTCGAAATTATTTTTCTAGGTACTAAGTTAGTACAAAAGAAAAGGTTTTAGAAAAATATTATATATTGAGAAAGAAATTAGGAAAGCAAAGAAAGATCTCTACCACATCCAAGATGTCATTTTAGAGTTATTTTCCATTTTATTGTAATGCACATTTTCTTTATATGTGAGAACTGTTATGCCCTAAGAAAATGATAAACTTTAACATTGAACTGATATGAAATTAAAATGAAATGAGCTATCTGAAGTACAAGGCTTAGAATAAAAGTCTTTTGGGCAACAATCTTATTTTTGTATTTTATGTCCATCCTAAAAAATAATGTTTACAATGCATTTTCTTTTTTAGAAAACTTCATTCAGTAATTCGTTTTAGTTAATTAAAAAGATTAAATATTATTCTATTAAGCAACACAAAGCAGTTCTTAAAACCAGTTGAAGTTATGTAACATAAAACATGTGTTGTCGAGTTGCAGGTAACCCTTTCATTTGTGATTCATTATCTCCATGTGTTGCTCTTCACTGGCAATATCCTCTTCAAGATTCATTTGCTGTTCTACTCAGCAGGACCAATTTGTTATCTCCTGAGTCACAATATGGCACAGCAGTGTGACACTGAAGAAATGATCTTGTATTTTATTCAATTCAACAAAATTCAGTGGACCCACCTATTATTTGAAAGGTTCACTGGAGGCTCTATTTTGCTAGTTTCTGAGCCAATTCAGATTCAAGCAGGAAGTTTTCAACAGCTGTAGATGCCCCACACAGCTGGGCTTACCACTAGGCTCCTCTGCCATATCTGGAATCCCATGACCCACAGATGACTGCTGTGGGTTTTTGTTATTGATCTTCCTGCTGCCTTATGTTGTTAAAAGAGAGGCTGATTTCTTTGCCTGAGTTTTAATCCATCACCTCACTCTGAATCTTGCCTTCACATCTAAGCACTCTTCTGCTTAGACTTTCTCCATGATGTGGAATCTCGTGTCAGACCCTAGCTCCAAAACTGGATCTTTGCTGTTGATGGATATGTATTCTAATAAAGAATATCCTCTCTGTGAGTCCAGTATGGATTACTAGCTGGACACTCTACCACCAAGTTGAAGTGATGATGGTCAGCCTAATTTTCTGTAAGACACAGAGCCTCAGAATCTTTGCTTTTGTAATTGTCTACCTTTTGGCTATGGATCCAAGGAAGAAAGCATTGTTTTGTGAATTTTATGTTTTTCTATTTTACTATGAGTCAAATTATACAAAAATTGTACTGTTTTTGAATATAGGAAAGAAGAAGGTAAAGATGAAAAAAAAATTCTGTTTTCACCATGGCCTCAGGAAAAAACAACAGTGGGGAGAAGAACAGAGAACAGGAGAAACACAGATTCCACAGAAAGGAAGCAAATTAGAAGTTTGTTCTAGCATCCCTAAATTATTTCCAGTCAATTCTCTTTTTTTCTCTTAAAAAGAGAACAAATAATAATTTTTTAAAAATCTAACTTAGAAAATATACTAGTAAGCAACTGGGGAGATAGTGCTTAACATCAGAGTGGAGCCTTTAATTTTAGCTTTATTCTCTTTATTTTATTCTCCTTATGCATTAATGTTTTAGGCTAAGCAATAATGTTTTCAATTAATCCCAAATATGTTACGGTAGTCTATCAGTTGAATTTATTTTAGCAGTTACCTAGTGGATAACTAATAAATTAATTGAGGGCTTATGATAGTCTAGGAAAGTTTCTAAACATTTTATGCATATGAAATACTTTGCTCTCCTTTAGTCTACATGAGGTATTGTCATCATTCTCATTTTACAGATAAGAAATCTAAGGCACAAAGAGATTAAGGAACTTATACAAGTTCGCACATCTATTATGTGATAGTACAGATTTGAATGCAGGTGACCTGTCACCACAGTCTACATTCAATTCTGTGGCCATGCACATACCATATATGTACATATTAGAATTTATCTCAATGATTCTAATACTAAACATCAATGACTAAAGAAATAGAGTATATCTACTGCACAATGTATGCAAATATCTGTTTGTAAATACTTGAAGCACTGCTGCTTTGCATGCAAAACTTTGGCAATTTTTGCAAATAAGGCAAATTCACATTTCACATTTCATTGTAATTTTTATTCATTTTACTCTTCAAACAAGCTCTCTTTCTTATTTTAATAGGAAATGATAGATTTATCCTGCAATTCAGCAGTGTTTTTTAAAAGTGTGTTCCATGGAACATATATCCAAAAATCCAATATTCAGATTCTTAGATTTTCACCCCAAATCCTCTCTACAAGAATCTGAGGTGGAGCCTAAGAATATGCATTTTTACAAGTTCCTATGGTGTGTCTGATGCTTCTAGAGTTTGATTCAGAGGGTGCGGAGATTCCTGGCAGGGTTTCCATTTATCATTACTGCCTGCTCTAATTTAGACTAATTAGATAGAATACATTAACTTTCCACTCTTGTGTCCTAATTATTTACCTAAGACACACAGCCTATTTTAAGTTACTTCCAAACAATTCATACAACCTTGACCTCTCCTATCCAGATCACAAAAATATATATAATAATGAAAATTCACAAGCTTGTGACCAATCCAAGATTATCCAATGAGTAAAATCCAACATTTTACTCATAAGTAAAAATGTTTCCCTCACTGCCTCAGAAGGCACATCATTTATAGTTTCCTCCTTCAAGCTTTTTTTTTTTTTAAGTTTAATTTACCTTGAATCAATTCTTGGCTAAGCATTGACTCTAAATATTTTATAGCCTGCTTTCTGCATTTGTCTTAAATCTAGACTTTTTTCCCCTAGTGATTCTTTTGAGTAAAGCTTTCTAAATTTTTCTGAAAAGTTTAAAAGTATTTTGAGCAGAATAGTTTCCCACCAAGTTTATTTCCTCCCATTGTATATTACATTATCTAACTAACTTCATTCCTGCTTAGCCATAAAGTCAACTAATCATAGTTAAAGTCAATTCTAAAGTCCGGAGATACTATAATCTACAGAGCACTGGACCACAGCCCACTTAAATTTCTGAAAACAAGGCTTCCTATACATGGTCCAATTGGTATGCACAGTTAAGTGATGAATGCTAGAATCCCAAACAATTGCTGTGAGGGGGGCTGAAACAGATGTTACAACGAAATATTTGAAAAGTAACACAGAAAGGACATACTGAGAGGCAATTGTGAATGATGCAGATTATTTATGAACTGCCAAGAAAAATAGGAAGAGGAACAGATCTTCCAGGTAATATCAGAGTTAACATGATTAATTTTGAAAGAGGCACTGGTCAAATCTGAGGCCTTATTAAGTAGAAACTAGTGCTGAGCATAAAGCACAGTCCTCACAGTCATTCAGAAAGAATACAATATGAGAATATATTTTGTGAACCATGAGGTCTGTGAAGGTTTTATTATTATTATTGTTATTATTATTATCAGTAGTAGTAGTAGTATACGTTGAAAGAACAAGTAGTCAAACATTGAACCTTTCAACCTAGTGTTAAATTTGTATTTCAATATAGGTCACATTGGCAATTTTAAGGAATTGTTTTATGTCTTTAATCACATTGACATATCATTACAAATGTTGATTAAAATAGATTGACCATTATGTGACACACCTGGAATTCTCTTAGAGATTTGGGAAGGTAATTAATGAAATTTAACCTTAGATATAGTGCTTCCAGCAATTTTTTATTGGGTTAGGGAAGTGTTTCTTTCAAAGGCTTTACCTTTTATACCAATGGTAAATATGAATTATATATAAATGGCAAATATAAATATGAATTTGGAAAAGATGTCACCATTATACTATTAATATAATGTGTTACATTCAGAGCCTAGTAGCTTGTGATAAAGTCACTTAACAATTCCAGTAACATCTCCTGTAATGGAGTAAGTGGATAATTTTTGGCAGCACCTAGTAATGTAATCATATTTACTTATATTACATCATTGTAAAATGTTCTTGTTAATGAAATGAATTAACTGCGTTGAGGGAGTATACAAGATGCATGTTTATTATAACCTATAATTTTGAAACAAATGGTTGCCATTGAAAAATGTATTTTCTGAGAGAAGACCCAAATAAATAAAAGTGAAAATCAGGACATTACAATTGATACAACAGAAATACAAAGGGTGATAAGAGACTACTATGAACAATTATACAGCAACAAATTAAATAAATTAAAAGAAATGGGTAAGCTCCTGGACAAATACAACTTACCAAGATTGAAATATAAATAAATAGAATATCTGAACAGATCAATATGAATAAGGACATAAAATCGGTAATAAAAACTTCCTATCAAAGAAAACCTTAGAGTCTTATGGCTTCACTGTTGAGTTCCACCAAACATCAAACATCTAGAGACTAATTATCACCGATCCTTCCCAAACATTTTCACGAAATTGAACAGGAGGGAATACTTCCAAACTCTTTTATGAGGCCAGTATAATGAGGTTAGAGCCAGATGAGGACACTACAAAAATAAAAAATTACAAGGCAGTATCCCTGATGAACATATGTGTAAAAATCCTCAACAAAATACTAACAAACTGAATTGAATAGCACATTAAATTCAACAGCACGTTATTCACAATGATCAAGTGGACTTTATCCTAGGGATGCAAGAAGAATTAAACAAATGCAACTCTATAAATGTGATACAACACATTAACAGAATGAAGGAGGAAAAAACATATAATCACCTCAATAAATGCCAACAAATTTTTGACAATATTCAACACACTTTTATGATAAAAAAAAACTCTCAACAAAGTAGGTATAGAGGAATGTACCTCAACACAATAAAGATCATATATGACAGACTCATAGCTAACATCATACTCAATGGGGGAAGGTTGAAACATTTTAATCTAAGATCAGGCACAACACAAGTTGCCCACTTTTACCTCTTCTATTTAACATTGTATCAAAAGTCTTAGCCAGGGCAATTAGGTAACAGAAAAAAACAAAAGGCATCCAAGTTGGAAAGGAAGAGTTAAATTGTCTCTATTTGTAGATGACATGATCTTATATTCAGAAAACCTTAAAGAATCTCTCAAAAAACTGTTAGAACTGATAAACACATTCTGTAAACTTACAGAAGACAAAATCAACATACAAAATAAATAGCATTCGTATATACTAACAGCTAAGTATCTGAAAAAGAAATCAGGAAAACAATCTCATTTACAATAGCTAAGAAAAGAAACAATAAAATACATAGAAATAAATTTTAATCAAAAGTGAAAGACCTATATGCTGAAAGCTATAAAACATTGATGAAATAAATTGAAGACGACATAAGTGGGAAGATACTCCATGTTCATGAATTGGAAGAATTCATATTGTTAAAATGTCCAAACTATTCAAAATGATCTATAGATTCAATGTTAATCTCAATCAAAATTCTAATGAGATTTTATATAGAAACAGAAAAATAATCCCAAAATTTGCATGAAACCACAGAAGACCCCAAACAGCTAAAGGAATCTTGAACAGAAAACAAAGAACCCACAAAAAACAAACAAAAGAAACAAAGCAGGCCAGGCTGGGTGGCTCATGCCTGTAATCCCAGCACTTTCGGAGGCTGAGGCGGGCGGATCACCTGAGGTAAGGAGTTCAAGACCAGCCTGGCCAACATGGTGAAAACCTGTCTCTACTAAAAATACAAAAATTAGCTGGGCGTGGTGGCGCAGGCCTGTAGTTCCAGGTACTCAGGAGGCTGAGGCAGGAAAATCACTTGAACCCGGGAGGCTGAGATTGCAGTGAGCCAAGATCATACCATTGCACTCCAGCCTGGGCAATAAGTGCAAAATTGTCTCAAACAAAAAAAGAAAGAAAGTTACAGAGATTGCACTACCTGACTTCAAAATATACTACAAAGACATAGTAATCAGACAGTGTGTACTGGCATAAAAACAGATACATAGCCCAACGGAACAGAATAGAGAGCCCAGAAATAAATTAATATATTTACAACCAACTCATTGTTGACTAAGTTATCCAGAACACTAATGGGGAAAAGACTGCCCCTTCAATAAATGATGTTGGAAAAGCTGCATATACACATGCAGAAGAATGAAATTAGGCCCTTATCTCATACAACATACAAAAATAAACTCAAAATGGATTAAAGACTTAAACAAAAGACCTGACATTGTAAAACTACTAGAAGAAAACCTAGGGGAACATCTCTATGACATTGGTCTGCGTAATAATTTTTTTGGATATAAACCTGAAAGCACAGGCAACAAATGCAAAAATAGACAAATGGTAGTACATCAAACTAAAAGTCTTTTGCACCACCAAGGGAAAAAAAACCAAGAGACAACCTGTGGAATGGGAGAAAATATTTGCAATCCATGTATCAAATAAAGAGTCAATTAATATCCAAAATATATTTAAAACTCAATAGCAAGTAAGCAGTTCAATTAAAAATGGACAAAAGACCTAAATAGACATTGCTCAAAAGAAGACACAAATGGCAAACAGGTATATAAAAAATGTTCAACATAACTAATCATTGGGAGAATGTAAATTAAAACCAGAATGAGATATCACCTTATGCCTGTTGGAATAACTATTATCAAAAAAGAAAGGTAAGTGTTGGCAAGAATGTGAAGGGAAAAAAAACGCTTGTACACTGTTGATGGGAGTGTAAATTAGACAGCCATTATGGAGAACAGTATGAAGTTTTCCCAAAAAAACTAAAAATAAAATTACCATATGATCCATTAGTCTCACTACTGCATATATATCCAAAGGAAATTACATTGGTGTGTCAAAGAGATATCTATTCTCCCATGTTTATTTTGCCTTATGAATAACAACCAAGATATGGAATTGACTTTAGTGTCCATCAACAGATGAGTGAATAAAGAAAATGTAGTATATATATATATATGCAATGTAATACTATTTAGCCATAAAAAGAAGGAAATTCTGTTATTTCCTTCAATATGGATGACTCTGGAGGCTATGATGTTAAGTGAAACAAGCCAGGCACAGAGAGCATGTTCTCACTTCTATGTGGAATCTAAAATAGTTAACCTCATGGAAGTAGGGAGTAGAAAGGTGGTTATCAGGGGCTAGGACAGTGGGAAGAGAGGGGGTTGAGAAAATGTTGGTCAAAGGATATAAAATTTCAGTTAGGCAGGGGGAATAAGTTCAAGACATCTCTTGTATAATATGATAACTATAATTGATAACCATATATTTATTGTATTCTCAGAAATGCAAAAATAAAAAATTTGAACTCATGGAAACAGAGTAGAATGGTGATTATCCATGGTTGGGGGCTGGAGATGAGGAAAGAGAAGATGTTGGTCACGGAATACAAAGTTTCAGTTAGACAAAAAATAGTCCTATTTTTAGTTCTAGCAAACATTTTAGTGGTCCATTGTGCTGCATGGTGACCATATTTAATAATATAGGATATTTCAAACTTGCTAAAAGATTGGATTTTAAATATTTCACCACAAAAAACAATTAGTAGATGAGGTGATAGATATGTTAATTAGCTTGATTTAGTCTTGATTTAACTTATACAATGTATAGATGTATCAAAACATCATATTGTACCCCATATAAATACAATTACTATTTGTTAATTAAAAATTTTAAAAGGTGGGTGTTTTGAAGCACTAAGTTTTGAGGGCAGTTTGTAATAAAGCAATGGCTGATGTCTCAATGGTCACTGTGTTCCCCAAAGTGTTTATGCTGGCTGTATTGCTTTATTATTACATAATTTAATTAAACATTACTTTAAAAGGATGAGAAAAACAATGATTTCCTAGTGAATTTTGCATCTATCCTTCAGAATCCACTCTAATAACCAATTAACTGCTCCCTTAAGGGCCCAAATTTAAAAAGATACAATTCTGACCTAGCTATTCAAAACCCTCCTTTTTGTCAGAGGCTACTTGTCTATTTTCTGACCTAAAACTTCTTTGAAGTCATCAAGCTCATTCTTATGGTTACCTACCTGGGACTTTGATTTAAATAGAATATTTTGAAGTTTCTAGCTTTCTGGCTCTTCTTTCAGCAGTGTCTGGCCACTACCAATCACGTTCCCACTAACACACCATACACACTGAACTCGAATTATTTTGATCAGAACTGAAATGACACCTGCTCAAATGCTTGGGTCTTTTATTTTGTACAGCTCAATTCCTTGTTCTTCACTTTCTTCCTTTGGCCGAAACTGTAATGAATTTCTCCCTGGTAAGGAAATCTAAGACTAATAATAGCTTATTTAGCAGAGAAGCTCCATCCCCAGTGGCCAGGGATATTTGAGAGTCTTATTTATAATCAAGACATACCTTTAAATCATATCCTAGTATTTAGGCATTTCACTGAATTAGATAACAACTCAGTTAAATAATCTATACTTGTACTATTGAAACACATTAAGCAACTCCCAATTTAGATTTTTTAAAATTGGTATTTTTTTTCTCCTTCCTTCCTTCCTTTCTCTCAAAAATGGATCACTTCTATTCACATCCCACTGGGGAGAACTGGTCACATGGTCCTACTTGGATGAAAAGAGAATTTGGAAATATAATCATTATCTGGACAATTACTTCTTCACAACTCTAAACTATGGGAAAGGAAGCCCAGATTTTGGTGGTCAGTTGGCTGTCTCTGTCTAAGAGACAAAAATCTCTTTCAAAAGTCTCTGCTAAGACCAACAGTCTTAGCTTTCCATAGATATACACAAACTCTACTTTTGTTACTACTTCAGTTTTAACTCTTGTGTTCAGTGTATGCTAAAGTAGTGTAGAAAATTTAGAAAACAATATTCAAGAATCCATAGAGTTTATCCACTTCTTACAAAAGATACTTCAACAACGAAATAATCTTTCAAAGTACTTTGTATTTCTGCTTTTTAGTCCTATATTCTTAAATTATAAAATAATTTAGCAACCAAGTTGTGAGTTCTAACGTTAATTCTCTTATGATGCATTTTATCTCAGCTAGGATATATGTTCCCAGCTCATTAACATTTCCTGGTCATTAGCATTTCCCATCAAACTTCCTCAGTAGGTCAAGTCTACACTGATTTCAATGTAGTTTCCTGTGAATACCACAAAGAATGGTAACAGGGAAAAAATATATAGAATCAGAATTACTCTGCAAAGAGGCCCTAATTAGGTTCTCTCTATTCATAGAAATAGATCTTTTATCAGTGACAACACAATGCAATTACGAAAGGTCTCTTGTAACTTGTCGTGGGTGTAGTTAGCTGATAGTAATGTTTCTTTTAGCAAACACTTCAGTAAACAGTGTCTCATCAGTTTTATTGTTATAATTCCTTCCCATAAGAATTGCCATCTAATTCAATATTCAGAACTAAACTATGTTAATACCAGTGGCTTTACAGTTAACACCAATTTTTTAAAAATTTGAAACTTCACTTTGTGGCTTTTGGAAGCATATTTTGTACACTTATTAAACACCTTCTAACAGACCTTCTATTTATCTAATACTTTAAGGATGTGTTGTTCTGCATGGAAATAACATATTGAAAACAATGGTACTGGTATTGCAATTAGGGCTGACAAAATAGCTTTGCACCTTTTTCATTTAATATTTATAACACTGTTGTGAGGCTCAGAGTATGACTTGCCAGCAGAAACACAACTGGTCAGTAAAAGAACTAATTTTAAGTTCAAGTCGTATATTCCCAAAAAGTAAGTAGATCTTTGCATTATGATGACCATTTAAGTTTTTTTGTAATGCATAAACCTGAAATAATTTGAGTCATGAAATTGAGTTATTAATAGCAAATGCATAGAAAGATATCAGTAAATATGTCAAGCTTCAATCAAAAATAAGGCTCGACAGCCTGGGCAACATAACAAAAAGAAATTACAACATATCTACAAAAAAATTAGATGTGGTGGTGCGTGCCTGTAGTCCTAGTTATTTAGGAGGCTAAAGCCTGAGGATCACTTGAGCCCAGGACTTCAAGGCTTTGGTGAGCTATGATTGCGCCACTGCACTCCAGCCTGGGCAACAGAGCAAGATCCTACCTCCAAAAGAAAAGACTTGACATGCTAATTACCTGCATGAAATCAATAATGAGGAGGACATTGTGTATGGAGTCCATGAGGGAATTGAAATACATGGGACAGAGGAAACAGAGGGGAAGAAAGCAGTGAGAAAAGAGACTAGAGCAGCTAAAGGAGGCCTAACGCTGAGTCTGGCAGAGAATTTTAGACTTACTAATGAGAGAGTAGCAAATCAATACGAATTATTGGGATACAAGTATTCAGGGAAAGTGCTTTAAAGAAGAAGGAACTTGTCAGTGGACTTCATGATTGCTTAAAAATAAAAAGACCAAAGTCAACCAGTCTGTAGCCACCAGGTTGAGATGTGAAGAAAATTTAGACACTGTGGCAACGGAATGAAGCAAATGATCAGCCTAGGCTCAGGACTATATTGGACTTAAGGAGTAAATGACAGTAAAATACTAAAGACAGAGCCCCAGAGTTGTAGCCAAGGGGCCAGAAGAATGAGATTTAAAGTGTGACTTGTTTTAAAAAATAAGGTTGAAATCTAACAGTGAAATTTCAACTTAGTGATGTCAAAATAAATACCTTGTTTCTTCCAATTCTGTGAAGAAAGTCATTGGTAACTTGATGGGGATGGCATTGAATCTATAAATTACCTTGGGCAGTATGGCCATTTTCACTATATTGATTCTTCCTATCCATGAGCATGGAATGTTCTTCCATTTGTTTATGTCCTCTTTTATTTTGTTGAGCAGTGGTTTATAGTTCTCCTTGAAGAGGTCCTTCACATCCCTTGTAAGTTGGAATCCTAGGTATTTTATTGTCTTTGTAGCAATTGTGAAAGGAAGTTCACTCATGATTTGGCTTTGTCTGTTATTGGTGTATAGGAATGCTTGTGATTTTTCCACATTGATTTTCTATCCTGAGATTTTGCTGAAGTTGCTTATCAGCTTAAGGAGATTTTGGGCTGAGACAATGGGGTTTTCTAAATATACAATCATGTCATCTGCAAACAGGGACAATTTGACTTCCTCTTTTCCTCCTTGAATACGCTTTATTTCTTTCTCTTGCCTGATTGCTCTGGCCAGAACTTCCAACGCTATGTTGAATAGGAGTGGTGAGAGGGGGCATCCCTGTTTTCTGCTGGTTTTCAAAGGGAATGTTGCCAGTTTTTGCCAATTCAGTATTATTTTGGCTGTGGGTTTGTCATAAATAGCTCTTATTATTTTGAAATGTGTTCCATCAATACCTACTTTAATGAGAGTTATCAGCATGAAGGGCTGTTGAATTTTGTTGAAGGCCTTTTTTGCATCTATTGAGATAATCATGTGGTTTTTGTTGTTGGTTCTGTTTATGTGATGGATTATGTATATTGATTTGCATATGTTGAACCAGCCTTGCATCCCAAGGATGAAGTCAAATTGATCATGGAGGATAAGCTTTTTGATGTGCTGCTGGATTTGGTTTGGCAGTATTTTACTGAGGATTTTCGCATCGATGTTCATCACGGATTTTGGTCTAAAATTCTCTTTTTTTGTTGTGTCTCTGCCAGGCTTTGATATCAGGATGATGCTGGCCTCATAAAATGAGTTAGGAAGGATTCCCTCCTTTTTTATTGATTGGAATAGTTTCAGAAGGAATGGTACCAGCTCCTCTTTGTACCTCCTGGTAGAATTCACCTGTGAATCCATCTGATCCTGGACTTTTTTTGGTTGGTAGGCTATTATTGCCTCAATTTCAGAGCCTGTTATTGGTCTATTCAGAGATTCAACTTCTTCCTGGTTTAGTCTTGGAAGGGTGTATGTGTCCAGGAATGTATCCATTTCTTCTAGATTTTCTAGTTTATTTTCGTAGAGGTGTTTATAGTATTCTCTGATGGTACTTTGTATCCCTGTGTGATCAATGGTGATATCCCCTTTATCATTTTTTCTTGCTGTTATTTGATTCTTCTCTCTATTCTTCTTTATTATTCTTGCTAGCAATCTATCAATTTTATTGATGTTTTCACAAAACCAGCTCCTGGATTCATTGATTTTTTTGAAGGGCTTTTTTATGTCTCTATCTCCTCCAGTTCTGCTCTGATCTTAGTTATTTCTTGCCTTCTGCTAGCTTTTGAATGTGTTTGCTCTTGCTTCTCTAGTTCTTTTAATTGTGACATTAGGGTGTCAATTTTAGATATTTCCTGCTTTCTCTTGTTGGCATTTAGTGCCATAAATTTTCCTCTACACACTGCTTTAAATGTGTCCCAGAGATTCTGGTATGTTGTGTCTTTTTTCTCATTGGTTTCAAAGAACATCTTTATTTCTGCCTTCATTTTATTATTTACCCAGTAGTCATTCGGAGCAAGTTGTTCAGTTTCCATGTGGTTGTGCAGTTTTGAGTGAGTTTCTTAATCCTGAGTTCTAATTTGATTGTACCGTTGTCTGAGAGACTGTTTGTTGTGATTTCTGTTCTTTTATATTTGCTGAGGAGTGCTTTACTTGCAATTACATGGTAAAGTTTAGAATAAGTGTGTTGTGGTGCTGAGAAGAATGTATATTCTGTTGATTTGGGGTGGAGAGTTCTGTAGATGTCTATTAGGTCTACTTGGTGCAGAGCTGAGTTCAAGTCCTGCATATCCTTGTTAACCTTCTGTCTCATTGATTTGTCTAATATTGACAGTGGGGGTGTTAATGTCTCACATTATTATTGCATAGGAGTCTAAGTCTCTTTGTAGGTGTCTAAGGACTTGCTTTATGAATCTGCATGCTCCTGTATTGGGTGCATATATATTTAGGATAGTTAAATCTTCTTGTTGAATGGATCCCTTTACCAGTATGTAATGGCTTTCCTTGTCTCTTTTGAACTTTGTTGGTTTAAAGTCTGTTTTATCAGAGACTAGGATTGCAACCCCTGCTTTTTTTGCTTTCCATTTGCTTGGTAGATCTTCCTCCATCCCTTTATTTTGAGCCTATGTGTGTCTCTGCACGTGAGATGGGTCTCCTGAATACAGCACACTGATGGGTCTTGAATCTTTATCCAATTTGCCAGTCTGTGTCTTTTAATTGGGGCAATTAGCCCATTTATGTTTAAGGATAATATTGTTATGTATGAATTTGATCCTGTCATTGTGATGTTAGCTGGTTATTTTGCCCGTTAATTGATGCAGTTTCTTCATAGCATCATGGTCTTTACAATTTGATATATATATATTTTTTTTACAGTGGCTGGTATCGGCTGTTTCTTCCCATGTTTAGTGCTTCCTTCAGGAGCTCTTGTAGGGCAGGCCTGGTGGTGACAAAATCTCTCGGCATTTGCTTGTCTGTAAAGGATTTTATTTCTCCTTCACTTATGAAGCTTAGTTTGGCTGGGTATGAAATTCTAGGTTGAAAATTCTTTTCTTTAAGAGTGTTGAATATTGGCCCCCACTCTCTTCTGTCTTGCAGGGTTTCTGCTGACCAATCCACTGCTAGTCTGATGGGCTTCCCTTTGTGGGTAACCCGACCTTTCTCTCTGGCTGCCCTTAACATTTTTTCCTTCATTTCAACTTTGTTGAATCTGACAATTATGTGTCTTGGGTTTGCTCTTCTTGAGGAGTATCTTTGTGGTGTTCTCTGTATTTCCTGAATTTGAATGTTGGCCTGCCTTGCTAGATTGGGGAAGTTCTCCTGGATAATATCCTGCAGAGTGTTTTCCAACTTGGTTCCATTCTCCCTGTCACTTTCAGGTACACCTATCAAACATAGATTTGGTCTTTTCACATAGTCCCATATTTCTTGGAGGCTTTGTTCATTTCTTTTTACTCTTTTTTTCTCTAACCTTGTCTTCTCACTTTATGTCATTTATTTGATCTTCAATCACTTATACCCTTTCTTTCACTTGATTGAATCAGCTATTGAAGCTTGTGCATGCATCACGAAGTTCTTGTGCCATGGTTTTCAGCTCCATCAGATCATTTAAGGTCTTCTCCACACTGTTTATTCTAGTTAGCCATTTGTCTAACCTTTTTTCAAGGTTTTTAGCTTCCTTGCAATGGGTTTGAACATGCTCCTTTAGCTTGGAGAAATTTGTTATTACTGACCTTCTGAAGACTACTTCTGTCAACTCATCAAAGTCATTCTCCATCTAGCTTTGTTCCATTGCTGGCAAGGAGCTGTAATCCTTTGGAGGAGAAGAGGTGCTCTGGTTTTTAGAATTTTCAGGTTTTCTGCTCTGGTTTTTCCCCGTCTTTGTAGTTTTATTTACCTTTGGTCTTTGATGTTGGTGACCTACAGATGAAGTTGGTGTAGATGTCCTTTTTGTTGATGTTGGTGCTATTCTTTTCTGTCTGTTAGCTTTCCTTCTAACAGTCAGTTCTCTCAGCTGCAGGTCTATTGGAGTTTGCTGGAGGTCCACTCCAGACCCTGTTTGCCTAGGTATCACCAGCGGAGACTACAGAACAGCAAATATTGCAGAACAGCAAATATTGCTGCCCGATGCTTCCTCCGGAAGCTTTGTCCCAGAGGGGCACCTGCCTATACGAGGTGTCTGTCGGCCCCTAATGGGAGGTGTCTCCCAGTTAGGCTACACGGGGGTCAGGTACCCACTTGAGGAGGCAGTCTGTTTGTTCTCAGAGCTCAAACGCCATGCTGGGAGAACCACTGCTCTCTTTAGAGCTGTCAGACAGGGATGTTTAAGTCTGCAGAAGTTGTCTGCTGCCTTTTGTTCGGCTATGCCCTGCTCACAGAGGTGGAGTCTATAAAGGCAGTAAGCCTCGCTGAGTGAGCTGTGGTGGGCTCCACTCAGTTCGAGCTTCCCTGCCACTTTGTTTACCTATTCAAGCCTCAGCAATGGCAGATGCCCCTCACCCAGCCAGGCTGCCGCCTCACAGTTTGATTTCAGACTGCTGTGCTAGCAGTGAGCAAGACTCTGTGGGCGTGGGACCCACCAAACCAGGCATGGGAGAGAATCTCCTTGTCTGCTGGTTGCTAAGACCTTGGGAAAAGGATAGTATTTGTTTGAGAGTGTCCCATTTTTCCAGGTACAGTCTGTCATGGCTTCCCTTGGCTAGGAAAGGGAAATCCCCTGACCCCTGACACTTCGGGGGTGAGGCGATGCCCCGCCCTGCTTCAGCTCACCCTCGGTGGGCTGTACTCACTGTCCAACCAGTCCCAGTGAGATGAACCAGGTACCTCAGTTGGAAATGCAGAAATCACCCATCTTCTGCATCGATCATTCTGGGAGCTGCAGACTGGAGCTGTTCCTATTTGGCCATTTTGGAAACTGCCTCCCCTCATTCAATAAATATTTTATTTCTAATGTAAGGGCTTTTCTGTTGATCAACTGATTTCTTTCTTTTTTCATTTTCTTTTCTTTCTTTCCTTTTATTATTTATTTATTTATTTATTTATTTATTTTTGAGACTGGGTCTCTCTCTAGTGCCCAGGCTGGGGTGCAGTGGCATGATCTTGGTTCAAAAGATCCTCCCATCTCAGTCTCCTGAGTAGTTGGTACTACAGGCATGCACACCATGCCCAGCTGTGTGTGCATGCATGCGTGTGTGTGCATGCATGTGTGCGTGTGTGTGTATGTATTTTTTGTAAAGTCAGAGGTCTTGCTATGTTGCCCAGGCTGTTCTTGAACTCTTGAGCTCAAGTGATCCACCTGCCTAAGACTCCCAAGACATAAGCCACTGTGCCCTGCCTGATCAACCTATTTCTAATCTGTGCAGTTCTGGTTTTATTCCCCAATATTATAAATTTCTAGGAACCTGTGTTGATTAGATAAATATTCAATTTTAGAGCCACTTTATCTCTTAAGAATATGATTTTTTTTCTTGTCCTAACAGAAGTGGCTTTGTTTAAAAATAAGTAAAATACTAAATGTCTTCATAAAACAAGCCTGTATGTTTCTCATTTTGTAAGGTCATTAATCCTGACCTTCAGAAAAGCTTCCCAATTCATACACAAAGCAGTGCTTTAGCTATGAGACTTTGAAGTAATGGGCTTAAGACATTGTTCCTCAAAGCAGGTGTTTAGAATTATATTGACAGAAAAGAATTTTTGAGATTGTGTTTTAGCCTCCTGTTGTATAAAGAGGGAAGCTGAAACTCAGAAAATGTATCCAAAACATAGATCAAGGTAGTAGTAGAAATGAGACTAGAATTCAGGGTACTGACTCTGGAATTAGTACTCTACAATTTTCTACATGGACTGTTACTAGCCATAGATGCAAGAGCCTGGATGCCAGGAATGGTTCAAAGTGATTCTACATCTATTCCCTCATAAATACTACCCAAGAGTGCAATGAATTAGGTACTATCGTGGCTCCTCCATTTTAGGGAGAAGTAAGCAACACAGACACAGTTGTAATAACTCACTTAGCTAAAGTTTGAATAACTTGCTGAAGGTTGCACACTAGTGAGGAATGAGGTCGGACTTTGAGCCCAGGTAATCTGGCTTCAAAGGCTGTTCCTCTCAAGTCCCGGGCTCCAATTCTACTGCTTTTAAATACTCTGTGTACCACCTTCAAAACAGAGAATAGTTAACTTGAAGGAAATGAAATAACAAAGCTCCTAATTATTTCCTGTCTCTTCAACCAAAGATAATCTTTAGTTTTTGGCAAGAGGGCTTTTGATAATTAAGTGCTTTACCCAGTAAGTATTACAAGCTCCAGCCAATGTCAAGGGTGGGAAGATATTTAACCAGGAAAGACAATTGAAAACAATCTTATTCTTATCCTGCTATTTGTAGAGCTCAAGGGAGTGTGAATGCTATGAAAGAGATCCAGGACTTTAGTAGGTGATAAAGTACTAACAAAGGGGTAGTGTTTCAGTAAGGAAGGGGGTAGACAGCAGCATCCAGCCCAGAAAGGAATTCAAATGAGAGGAGAATGGAAAAGTTGTTATTGGATTTGGGAATTAGGAAGCTGTTGGTGAGTTTTGAAAGAGCAAATTCAGTAGAAGCTAGCCCGCAGAGGGCCAAGGAATAAACATAAAGATATAAAAGTGTGCCACACCACTTCAGGTTTATAAATGAATATCAAAACTAGATTACATTTCAGAAAATTAAGTTTTGTAATATTGTGGCAAACTGGGAATATATATCTCAGTTTTAAAAATTGTTTTATTTAATAAATTGCTACTGTTTAATAAGCATGAAATGAATATGAAGAAGTATAAAAGATAAGTGGTGAAAAGTTTTCTTCCCTTCCTGTTTACCATCTGCATTCATCTGTCTTCCTGTGGGTAATCACTGCTAGTTTTTTTGGTTTGTTTGGTTTGGTTTGGTTTGGTTTTGAGACAAGGTCTTGCTCTGTCGCCTCAGCTGGAATGCAGGGGCAGGATCTCAGTTCACTCCAACCTCTGCCTCCCAGGCTCAAGGGATCCTCCTACCTCAGACTCCTGAGTAGCTGGGACTACAGACGTGTGCCACAGCACCCACCTATTTTTTTCTGCTTTTTGTAAAGACAGGGTGTTGCCCAGACTGGTCTCAAACTTCTGGGTTCAAGCTGTCCACCTGCCTCAGCCTCCCAAAGTGCTGGGATTACAGGTCTGAGCCACTGCTTCCAACCTAGTTTCTTCATCTTTTCAGATATTCTTTTTTAAATAAGGAAAACACACACACACTTCTACATTATGGTATTGTACTAGACTGTTATGAATTTGCCTTTCCTCCCCATTAAGTGTATCTTTACAATCTCCCCATGTTAATACATGAGAATTTAAAAACGTTTAGTATTTGGTTAGGTATATCATTTATTTTACTATTTCTGTATAGATGAAAATAAGGTTGTTTACACATATTTCTGTCACAAATAGGGCTGCACGGTTTTACACATATAGCCTTGTACATCTTTATTTGCATATATGCAAGTAAACCTCTCAGGTAAATTCTTAGAAGTGGATTTGTTGGATTGATGGATATAAACTGTTGCAATATACACTGACAAAGTGCCACTTCTTCATATTGTACCAATCTGCCATCCCACAATTGATGTATGAAAGCATCTGTTTCCTACTTCCTCATCAATGCTGTGTTAGCAAATTTTGAAATTTAATTTTACAAATCTGATAGGTAAAATATATCTCAATATAGTTTTCAGTTATATTTCTGTTATCAGGAGCGAAGAACATCTTTTTATATGCTCAAGAGTCATTTGCAGTTAACTTCTGGAAAACATCTGTTCATAAAAATCTTTATTTTTCTTCTGGGTTGTTATCTTTCTTACTAACCAATAAGAGCTCTTACATACATAGGAGCTTAGCCTTTTGTCAAAAAAAATTAAAAGAATTATTTCCCAGTTTGTTATGTGTTTTTACTTTGTGTTTAGTGTTTTCATGATACAGAAGATTTTTGTTGTTGTTGTTACAAGTTTTACAAAGGTGAATATGTTAGGCTACTCTTTTGTGGCTTCTGGAATTTGTGTCATAGTTACAGAGGCCATCTTCACTTTGAGGTTATAAAATAATTCTTGCATTGTTTTTTAACATTTTGGTTTTTGCATTAAAATTTTTACTATTTGGAAGTTATCTTGGTATGCAGTATCAAATATGGACATAATTTAATTTTTTCCAGATGTTACCCACAACGTCACAACACCATTAATTCAACAGTCTGTTTTTCCCAATTACTTGAGATGCCTTACATATCACATGAACTTAGTTGATAAAGCAGTGGCAGGATTTGAGAGGATTGACTCCAATTTTGAAATAAGTTCTACTGTGGGTAAAATGGTATTAAACTCTATCACATGCCAAAGAGCAATCTTGCATGAAAGGAAGAGTTAATTGATGTGGAAAACTTAATAGTTGTCTTATTTTAAGAAATTGCCACAGTCACCCTAGCCTTCATCAGCTACCACCCTGATCAGTCAGCAGCCATCCACACGGAAGCAAGATCTCCACCAGTAAAAGGATTATAACTCACTGAAGGCTCAGAAGATACTAGAATTTTTTAGCAATATAGTATATTTTAACCAAGATATGTACATTATTTTCTTAGATATAATGTTATTCCACACTTAATAGACTATAGTATAGTGTAAATATAACTTTTACATGCACTGGGAAACAAAAAAAAATTGTGTGACATACTTTATAGCACTATTTGCTTTATTGTGGTGGTCTGGAACCAAACCCACAATATCTCTGAGGTATACCTATAAACAAGAAGTGTCAATAAAACTTTGTGAAAGAACAATGAGGAATACAATCTTGACAGATATTAAAGCATACTATAAAGCTTTTAATTAAAATAGCCCTGTATGAAGCATGATCATACAGCAAGACCAGTAGGACAGAAGAGATATTTCAGTAACTAAGTTCATGTGATATCCTAACTCTTTTGTTGTCATTTCTACAATGTCCATAGCATCTTCACCAAGAGTAAATTCCATCTGAAGTAACCACTTTCTTGGCTCACTCATAAGAGGCATCTCCTCATTTGTTCAGGTTTTATCATGACATTGTAGCAATTCAGTCAAATCTTCAGACTCTACTTCTAATTCTCTTGTGGTTTACACCATATTTGCAGTTACTTCCTCTACAGGAATCTAGAAACTGTCTAAGTCATCCATGAAGGTTTAAATCAATTTCTTCCAAACTCCTTTTAAAGTTGATATCATGAACTCCTCCCATGAATTACACATACTCTCAATGGCATCTTGAATGGAAAATCCTTTCCAGAAGGTTTTCAATTTACTTTGCCCAGATTTATTGGAGAAATCACTCTCTGTGGCAGCCAGGGCCTCACAAAATCTATTTCTTAAATAATGAAAGTTGAAATTATTCCTTGATATATGGGCTGCAAAATGAATTTTGTGTTAGCAGGCATGAAAACAACATTAATCTTCTTGTACATCTCCATCAGAGCTCTTATCAATGAGCAGTAATATTTTGATATAAATCTTTTCTCCTGAGCAGTAGGTCTCAACGGTGGACTTCAAATATTCAGTAAACCATCCTGTAAATAGATGTGCTGTCATCCAGGCTAAGTTGTTTCATTTATAGAGAACAGGCAGAGTAGATTTAGTATGATTCTTAAAGGTGCCAGGATTTTCAGAATGGTAAATAAGGACTGGTTTCAATTTAAAGTCAACAGCTGCATTATCCCCTACCAAGACAGTCAGCCTGTCCTTCAAAACTTTGAAGCTGGGCAGTCACTTCTCCCCTAGCTGTGAAAGTCTTCAATGGCATATTCTTCCAATACAAGACAGTTTTGTCTACGTTGAAATTCTGTTGTTTAGTGTAGCCACCTTCATCATTACCTTAGCTATATACCTGCTGCAGTTTCTGCATAAGCACTAGGTGCTTCACCATGTACTCTTATGTATGGAGTTAGATTCTTTCCTTAGACCTCATGAAATGAACCAACATTTGCTAGCTTTTTCACTGCAGCTTCCTTGCATCTCTCAGCCTTAATAGAATTAAAGAGAATTATGGCCTTATTCTGAAGTACACTTTGATGTAATAGGATCTGTAGGTGATTTGATCTTTAACTGGACTACTAAAATGTCCTAGTTTTATGCTAGCAGATATGCATATACTTCTATTACTTTGTTAACTTTTAATTTCTTTTTACTTCCAGTGATTTGAGATAAGGCAATCAGGATGCTTAATCTGTCTTTTTCTTCCTTGCTCCTTGCAGTTTTTGTCAGTGATATTTCTTATTTATAGGATATACAATATTTACACTGATGTGTCACTGTAAACCCCACATTTGTCTTAGCCTTAGGTGTATTGTTAAGTATGTTCAATGTGCATCATATCATAATAGCTAAACTTATTCTCTAGTAGTTTTTTCAAGAAAGATTAGTGGAAGTAATGTTATCTGGTTTCTTGACTATTGCAAACTCTTTGTCTATGGCTCTTATACTTGGAAGTCAGTTGGGCCAGAAAATGATTCCTTCAGTTACATTTTTTTTTTCTTTATAGGATTGTTTAGATCACTGTCTTCTGACATCAAATGTTGCTGTGGAGGTTGAAGAAGCATAATATGGCATGTGTTCCAGGTTATTTTTCAGTATTGACTTTTCTAGGTTAATTTTTCCTGGCATGTGGTGTGTCTTACACACATACACACACACACACACACACACACGGACACACACACACACACACAGACACATTCAAGCCTTCTTTATAATTTCAAGAAAATTTGTTTGAATCATTTTTAAATATGTGTTCTGTAATTTTATCTTGATTTAGGTTTTTTAGGAATTCCAATTGTGTGTATGTTGCACCAGCTTTGTCTTTTTATGTATTTTTTTCTATTTAATTATTTCTTTAATTCTATCTCATTTTCCATCCTTCTCTCTTTCTCTTGTTTCTATCATCTATGTTTTTTACACTGTCCCTTTGCTTTTGTATTCCTTCTCATATCCTTTTTATTTCTTTATTTTTGGCTTTTATTTTCTATGTTTAGTCAATATAATTTCATGTCTCGCTGTTTTCTTGCCATCTGTTCCCTGATTTCCAGCATCTTTGCTATATTGTTGCATTTTCCTTCATAGAAGCAATAGTTTCATTAAATTTTGTTATTTGCTTATTTTGTTTTAATTTGGGGACAAAGATTGGTCTAAGCTCTTTATTTGCTCCATATCAACATTTTTTTTTTCTGGAGTATTCTTTATTTATTTCAAAATTTTGCTAATCTAGTCTTCCTTTTTCTTTATAGCTTATTTATTGGATAATGTGCTAATTACTTTTTATGCTTGCCTTTAAATGAATTGCATCAGCTCTTTGCTAATTATTATTGTTACCTCTGTTTTGAATGAGTTGGATAGTGTTTGCAAGAAGTTCTTTGTTGCTGGGACAGAGTAGAATTTTAAGATGCTTTTAGAACCTAATTGCTTTCTTATAAATTGATGCAAAGACAGACGTCTTCCTGCAAATGTCATTTTCATGTCATAGATCTCCCTTGCTTCTCTGATTGTAACTTGATCCTGAGTGACTTCTTGGATTAAGCTGCTCACTAATTTTCTCATTTGTTGGCCCAGTTAAAGGGCATTGTTTTTGTGCATTCAAGTATACCTATCACCTACAGGAAATGTGTTTTTTCTAGGACTTTCTGCAGCTTCTGGATTCTTTCCTCAGCTTATCTCTACTTTCCCTTATTGGCTTCTATATTTAATGGAAGCTTTTAGAAGCTCTTCAATATATCCTGAAATTTTTATCCTGTATTAGTTTGTTTTCACATGCTACAAAGAACTGCCTGAGACTGAGTAATTTATAAAGGAAAGGGGTTTTATTGACTCACAGTTCCGCATGGCTGGAGAGGCCTCAGGAAACGTATAATCATGACAGAAGGTGAAGGGGAAGCAAGTACCTTCCTCACAAGGCAACAGAAGAGACAGCACAGGGGAAACTGCCACTTTTAAAACATCAGATCTCAGGAGAACTCCCTCACTATCATGAGAATAGCATGCAGGAAACTGCTTCCATGATCCAGTCACCTCCCACAAGGTCCATCCCTTGACACATGGGGGTTACAATTAAGAGAAGATATGCATGAGGACACAGAGCCAAACTATATTATTCCACCCCTGGCCCCTGCCAAATCTCATGTGCTTTTCACATTTCAAAAGCAATCATGCCTTCCCAATAGTCACCCAAAGGCTTAACTCATTCCAGCATTAACTCAAAAGTCCTAGTCTAAAGTCTCATCTGAGACAAGGCAAATCCCTTCCCCTATGAGCCTGTAAAATGAAAAGCAAGTTAGTTACCTCCAAGATACAATGGGGGTACAGGCATTGGATAAATATTCCCATTCCAAATTGGAGAAATTGACCAAAACAAGGGGCTACAGGCTCTATGGACGTCTGAAACCCGGCAGGGCAGTCATTAAATCTTAAAGCTCCAAAATAATCTCCTTTGACTCCATGTCTCACATCCAGGGCATGCTGATGCAAGGGGTGGGCTTCCAAGTCCTTGAGCTCTGCAGGGTACAGCCCCCACAGCTGCTTTTATGGGCTGATGTTGAGTGCCTGCAGCTTTTCCAAGTGCATGGTACAAGCTGTTGGTGGATCTACCATTCTGGGGTCTGGTGGATGGTGGCCCTTTTCTCACAGGTCCACTAGGCTGTGCCCCAGTAGGGATTCTGTGTGGGGACTCCAAGCCAACATTTACCCTCTGCATTGCCCTAGTAGAGGTTCTCTATGAGGTCTCTCCCCCTGCAGCAAACTTCTACCTGGACATCCAGACATTTCCCGACAGCTTCTGAGATCTAGATGGGGGCTCTCAAAGCTCAACTTTTGTTTTCTGTGTACCTGCAGGCCCCAAACCACATGGAAGCTGCCAAGGGTTGGGGCTTACACCCTCTGAAGTCATGGCCTGAACTGTACATTGGATCCTTTTAGCCACAGCTGGAGACAGAGTAGCTAGTACACAGGGCACCAAATCCTGAGGCTTCACAGAGTAGTAGGGCCCTGAGCCCAGCATATGAAACCATCTTTTCCTCCTAGGCCTCCAGGCCTGTGATGGGAGAGGTTGCAGTGAGGATCTCTGACATGCCCTAGGGAGATTTTCCCCCTTGTCATGGCTATTAACATTTGGCTCCTTATTACTTATGCAAATTTCTAGAGCTGGCTTGAATTTCTCCCCAGGAAATGGGTGTTTCTTTTCTACCTCATGATCAGGTTAAAAATTGTCCAAACTTTTATGTTCTGCTTCCCTTGTAAAAAAAAAGTTCCAGTTTCAGATAATCACTGTGAATGCATATGACTGAATGCTTTCAGAATCTGCCAGGTAACTGCTCGAATTCTTTGCTGCTTAGAAATATTTTCCACTGATTACCTGAAATCATCTCTCTTAAGTTCAAAGTTCCACAGATCTCTAGGGCAGCGGCAAAACACTAGCTGCCAGTATCTTTGCTAAAGCATAGCAAGAGTGACCTTTACCCCAGTCCCAATAAATTCTTCATCTCCATCTGAGACCACCTCAGCCTAGACTTCATTGTCCATATCGCTATCAGCATTTTGGTCGAAACCTTTCAACAAGTCTCTAGGAAGTTCCAAACTTTCCTACATCTTCCTGTCTTCTTCTGAGCCCTCTCAACTGTTCCAACCCCTGCCCATTGCCCATTTCCAAAGTCACTTCTACATTTTCATGTTATCTTTATAGCAGCACTCCACTCCTGGTACCAATATTCTGTATTTGCTTATTTAAACGTATCTATTTCTTTAATTTATACGTATGTTCTTTGCTCGAAAAGTAAATTTCCTGTAGACATATGTTGTGTTAGTCCATTTTGACACTGCCATAAAGAACTACTTGAGACTGGGCACTTTATAAAGGAAAGAGGTTTAATTTACTCACAGTTCTCATGGCTGGGGAAGCATCAGGAAACTTACACTCATGGGAGAAGGTGAAGGGGAAGCAAGTACCTTCTTCACAAGGTGGCAGGAGAGACAGAGAGAGAGCACAGTGGGAACTGCCACTTTTAAATCATCAGATCTCATGAGACCTTCCTCACTATCATGAGAGCAGCATGGGGAAAACCTCCCCCATGATGCAATCACCTCCCACCATGTCCCTCCCTTGACATGTGGGGATTACGATTCGAGAAGAGATTTATGTGGGGAAACAGCCAAATGATGTCATCTCCTAATTTTACCAAAAATGGAATTTTTACTTTTGTCTTAAATTCTCCTGGTTATTTTATTTATTTGTTTGTTTGTTTATTTATTTGAGACAGAGTCTCACTCTGTCACCCAGCCTGGAGTACAGCGGCACCATCTCAACTCACTGCAAACTCCACCTTCCAGGTTCAAGCTGTTCTCCTGCTTCAGCCTCCTGAGTAGTTGGGATTACAGTCGTGTACCACTATGCTTGGGTAATTTTTGTATTTTTAGTAGAGACAAAGTTTCGCCATGTTGGCTAGGCTGGTCTCAAACTCCTGACCTCAAGTGATCCACCCACCTTGGCCTCCCAAAATGCTGGGATTACAGGCATGAACCACTGTGCCTGGCCCCTGGTTATTATTTTATTTTTAGAGGAAAGAATGCTTAGCTTATATAGTCAAATTTGTCTGGTAAGTCCTTATCTCGTTTGTCTACCCCAAATAATAAGGGAAATTAGAGCATTACAACATACCTATCTTTCTTTGAATTGTGTGATTTTCAGAATTATGGAGAAGAATAAAATAATAACCAAAAAGAGTCTACTTCTACTTTCATGTTATGATTTTTGCTAATAATAAGAATAACAATACCCCTTTCTCTTATTGTTTCTGCTGCGGCAGCACCAAGGGCACAAAAAACATATCTCATTTTCTTTTACTTTCTGTATTACTTTATTTTAAAAAGCTTGGGTCTTTCTACCTTAAAGGGGCCCACAGCTATAAAGACTCTTTAGGGGACTGGTGTTTCTACCCACTGCCAAGAGAAACATGTTGCACCCATGTTCAGTGGTTGATACTAGCCATTGGTTTATTTCTGATTATAACTCAAGCTTCTGTATTCATTCTTTAAAATTGTTTAGGTCCTGATCCTTGGCTTCTTTTGAAATTGACTTCTGTTCCTCCATTTCATTCATGCAGGCAAGCACAGCTGGGTACCTCTATTGACAACTTCCAGGTTTGAATTGCATAGTGATGGAAGCCAAACCATCCTTAGGTGTCTGGAACACATTTTATCTTTGGAAATCTGACACACCCTGAATATTGTTGACATTTGAGGCATAGTGCCAGACTCATCCAAGCACATAGCTATTTCCCTAGGAAACCATCTAATATGGGTATTTAAAAGCTACTATTTTATTGCTATTGGATGCCATTAAATGCTGGTTCATGAACCAGAAGAAAACATTTGCAAGTGAGAAAATAGAACATCCTCTAAAATGGTCTGTGTCTGTGTGGGACATTTAAATATAACAGAAAAAGAAAACAGTTAAGTTCAAAATGATGTCGTTCTACTTTGTGAGTTTTTATTTTAACTTTATTGTAGGCTTATTATTTTTGCACCTTGATGATATTTTAATGTAAAAGCACAATTATTATCCAATGTTTATTTTAACCCAGAACTTGACTATATATAAGATGATCTTTTATTTTTACTATTAGATCATTTTGGTAAATGAAAAAAAGAAACAGCAACTTTCTGTATTTATTCACATACGCTACCCACTGCCAGTTTTTATCATTAAAAAACTGTAGGCTATCCCTCAAATTCACTACAGCCTAATCCCCTGCTAGGCATGGAATACAGCTAGATATCTATTTTTAAAAATAATATCCATTTAATGAAAGTAAAACTTACCATATATCCAGAGATTTGGTCTTTATTTCATCTTTCTGAAAATATAAATATAATTTAACTGGGTCAGAATCCTTTCTCATCATTCTCATTTGTTATTCCATTTCTTTTCAGCTACATCAATCTTTTTTTTATTTGCATCACTGAACTTGCTTGTCTTTATTTTCCAGCTCTAACATGCCAATCCTCCCTCACTATTGCCAGCCCAAAACATCTCTTCAGTGGAGTATTATTTAATTTATACACATAATACTTACGTCATTGTTCTATCCTGGGAAATGTATCAACAAACTATTAGATGTCTAATGTTTTGGAATTTAAGATAAATTATTATATCAGTCTGTTGTAAACAACAGAAGCTGATTTAGTTTGATTAAGCAGAAGTTTATTAAAAGGATATTGGATAGCTAACATAATTGTTGAAAGACCTAGAGAATAAGACTTGAGGTTAAGTTTCTAGGCAGAATGGCTAAAACTGTGCCATGGAATTGTCTTAATGACAAAATTACCATGAACAATGGTCGCCCACAGAATGCCACATAAAACTGCTGCTGCTAATGCTTTTGCCCACCAGTCCAATTTCTGCACAAGAAAATTGACATTGAAACACCTAGGAAGTCACCACCACTTGCACCGTTGCCATCACAAGCACCACCACCGCCAAAGAATGTCTCCAGCTGGGTTTCTTCTAAGATAGAGTTTAACATGCAGAATTTGTACCACAGAGGAGAAAGAAGTAAGACTGAGCAAAGATGGAAGTTGAGCTGTGATGTAGGCCCAAAGTAGACCTCAGCTGACACCACAGCAATCTTGGGAGCTAAAGTTTGCTCCTAGTTGGGTCAAAGTGGCAAAAATTTTATATTCTCATATTGAACAGTCATTAGATATGAGCTACACTAGGAAGGGACATGAGCTTGGGAAAGGTGGCTCTCTACAGCTGGGGCAACCCTTGAAAAAACAGATAACTGAAGGTTGTTTGCCAACAGCATCCTCAGCATTTAGGAGGAAGCATATACAGTCCACTTCTTGCATTGCTTGGATTCACTACATATATATTTTTGCAGCAATTCCTCTAAGATTGTCACAGAATTCTGTATTTGGAAGAACCTAAAAGAGTACAGTTAGTAGGATGAAATACACCTGCCACTACTGCAGTTGATCTTGGGACCTCAAGTGATCTCATTGTCTCATTCCTTTACTATCCACTGTAGATCCCTCTTATCTTCAACTAGCATCTCTGCTGGTCTACATGCCTTATGTACTACCATTACCCAGACCCTCATCCCTGAGAAGTCTGCAACCCTGGTCACCATGCTTTTTGCAGATTGAGGTTTCTGCACTTTCCCATTCACCATAAAATTCAACAAGGGAGTACCAAGAGGCACCCAAATATATTTTCCTCTGTCCTTATTGTGTCACATCAGCCCTGCCTCCTTGTGTTGATCAGGATTAATTATCCCTGCCATGATGATGGTTACTCTTTTGCTGCTTGTCCCTTGGCACAAGGAGCCTGAAGTGCCCAGGTCATAGCTTATAATTCACTGGAATCTTATTTAAACCCTGTTCCCTGCTTGGCAACCAGGATCTCTCAACTCTCTGCAGAGTCCAGAGTTGTGGCACATTGGTTGTGATAGTAAGCGCTTCCACTTCTTGGTTTCCATTCCCATGTAATATTCCTATTAAAGATGTATCACCATATAAAGGTTAATGACTCAAAATTCATATTCATTGTTGAAGTAGTCAACAATATGTGTAACAAATTAAAAATATTTTTAAAATGTTAAAATTATTTAGTTCAACATTCATTTGTTTTGATAAAGAAACTTAATTTGAATACGTTGTTTTCCCCAAGGAAGCTATGTGGGCAAGGTTTTGTTTTCCTTGTTGTTTACTGTTTTTATTCATAAGGATACATTGTGATAAGAAGGAATTGTTTACTCTTTCCCATGGAAAATTTGGGCTAAGAGAGGATCGCACTAGTCTCTTTTCCTTGCTCTATACATCTTCCTGCTAGGGACAGGAATGATTCAATAAAGGAAAAGGTTATGTTCCCACGAGTCTCGTAGTCTTCTCATCAGCATACACATGACTTTATCCAATTGAAAGGGAAACGCCATGAGACCAAATGGTTAATACAAAAAGGGACATGTCAGGATGTTGAAACTCTGGCTATTCATTCACCATGCCACCATTTCACTCCCTTGAGGAGAAAATCCATCCCTCCTCCTAATGGCATACCCATCAGTGAAGTGGCACGGCTTCTTTATGGAGCCTTGCTCCACTGACACATTGCAAAGGATTCTAAAAGGTAAATGAGAGATGGAGGATTAGTATTAGATACAGGTTACCTTTTTTTTCCTGTGTTTCTAAAGTTGTCACTTTAGACCCTCTTTGCTGAGTCACTTAACTAGCAAGCTAATTCAAACAGGAGGGTCTCTGAGTTGTCTCTCTTTTTCCCTTGTGCTGACAGAATAAATAATATTCAGGACTGAGAAAATAGTTCATGTTTTTAAAGAACCTGTTAGTAAGGAACTAAGACCTACATGCATTATTTAATTACAGCTTACAGAGATCCTGTTGAGATAAATGTTATTATTCCCATGTTCTAACAAGGAAACTTAGGTCACAGAGTGATTGCATGTTTGAAAAAGAATTTTATCTTTTTTTTTTTTTGCACTATTCTAGAATAAGGAGCTATCTACATTGAGCATAATTTTTTTTTTTTTTTTTTTTTGAGACGGAGTCTCGCTCTGTCGCCCAGGCTGGAGTGCAGTGACACAATCTCGGCTCACTGCAAGCTCCACCTCCTGGGTTCATGCCATCCTCCTGCCTCAGCCTCCCGAGTAGCAGGGACTACAGGTGCCTGCCACCACGCCCAGCTAATTTTTGTATTTTTAGTAGAGACGGGGTTTCACCATGTTAGCCAGGATGGTCTTGATCTCCTGACCTCGTGATCTGCCCACCTCAGCCTCCCAAATTGCTGGGATTACAGGTGTGAGCCACCACTCCTGGCTGAGCATAATATTTTTTTTCCTTAGAAATAGACACAAAGATGTGTCTCCACTGAAAATTATGTGAATATGTAATGCACACATTGAGATGTTACACTGAATGTACATATATGCATTTACTGTGTAAAATACAGATATACAATGTTCTTCATAATCTAGCTTTAACATACATATCTTCTTACATTTCCCAAAATTCTTCCCACTACCCCTATGCCTTGTGACTTGTGACTTGGATCCTTTTATAACTTTGTCTGAAATATCATCCCAAGGTCTTAGCTCAAAAGTCCACTGTCTGCTGCAACTTCTCTGATGGTCAGCCCCCCACCCCCCATCTAAGTTTCCTCTTGTGCTCTATTTGCATTTTTATTTTACTCCTCTTTTAATACTTACCACACTATAACTTTCATTAGAAGTAATTATGTACATTCCTAGTGTCTCCAGTAATCGATATGGCACTTAAAGGGTGAGTTAGACTTGATTCATTTTTGCTAGAGCCTAGCATAGTACCTTACTCATTGTAGGCACTATGAGTGCTTGTTTAACTAATCTGCAAAGGTTTCCAAAATTTTTCAGTAAGTGGGTTAGATGTTTATATATGTAGATCATGCTATTTTGTAATTCATTCAAGTGGGCAAGTTGAACTGATCTGTTAATGCTATTCTAACCCACTGGAGATGAAGTCCACTGGAGAAGAGAGTCTTCAGTGGGTCAAATCTATCCCTTATATCATTTCTGGCGTTAATGATACTGCTAAATGAACATTATCAAAGTTCTGAGATAAAATTCACTAGGTGATATTTGACTCTTTTCTTTAAAAAAAAAAAAACAAAAAAAAAAAAGAATGGCACCTTCTGGTGTTTAGGGGAAACGTACGCAGTATAGGATTGTGTTTAAAAGCATGAAGTCTAGAGCCAGATTCCCTGGGTTTGAATCCTGCCTCTACTGCTTGCTGCCCATATGGCCCTGGGATACTTACTTACCTGTGCCTCATTTTTTCCATTTATAAAATAGGAATATTAAAAATATCAATGTAATTGAATCAATATAAAGACTGAGTTAGTTAATATAGGCAAATCACATAACAGTTCTCTGCATGTGGTCCAACTTTAAGTGTTTATTATTTTTATTCACCATACTTTCTAAGTTTTCCTCCCTTGAATATTGAATTCTTTTGAAACAGCAGCCAACCATAAAACATCCTTCCAGTCTCAAAAACTCTCAAAATAGCATGGAAGAATAAAACCAATTTTTAAAAATGTTTTAATTGTTGAAACACAAACTCTTTCAAATAAAGTGTCAAATTTCTTAATAAATTACAGTAAGTCCTGCAAATGTAATAGGCCTAGGGAAATGTGAGTAAAAGTGACATCTTCTGTTTAATAATGATTTTTATACTCTGATGTAATTAACATTTGTCTGCTATTTGAATTATATTGTAGGCTTTATAGGATCCAACTCACACCAAACAAAATCCCTTCTGTATGCATGTACTTGAGTGCATAATACTACACTGGTTTTATAATCTGTAATTACCATAAAACCAAAGTGAAATGTCAGATCAGGTTAAAATGAATATTTTCTCCTTTAATAAACTACAAAGGCAATCCCAGTTAGGATATTTAAATTTCCCTAAATAATATAATTAGCAGTTTCATTGTCTCATAATTTACCATTTTTAAGCCAAAGTTATGAATTTATTGTGCAATTATTTTACTTCTCTTACCTATAAAAGGCTGCAGTTTCTAGGGCGAGCCAGTTGCCTTATAGAATTGACTAGCAATCATGTATGGCATTTTTTTAAGCAGAATTGAATATGTATCTTCCAATTGAAGTGACTAGGGAAGGTGGGCAAGCTGAATGTAATTATCAAAGTTGGCCTGTGCCCAGCATCCTGTAGATGGCAGCCAGATGCTCTTATAAATGATGGGGTTTCTAGGTCTGTTTCTAAAGGAATTGCATGCCACTGGCCTTGCCAAGTTATAAAGTTATTTTCTCTTTTTCACTGTTCAAACTTGTAAAGATTACTCAGACTTTTTGAAATGAAATTAGAGCATCTAGCGGTAGGTCATATCAAGGATGTTAGAGCAATCTGACAGTGACATCTGTCACTCCATTTATGCCAGATTTGATTTGAGGTACTTGGCTGGTGAAGTGTCCAGTGATTCCCTCACTGTTCCATATTTGTCATCCTGCCATAAGGATTGGCTACATCTTTAGGACGTCACCCAAGTCAAAGAGGGGAATACTGCAAGGTAGAAGAGGACCACAATGCAGTCCCAGCCACAGAATTACTTGAACACTCCAGCTAGGATCTGAAAACAGATCCACAGGTTTCATATGGAAATGCCAATTTCAGTTTTACTTTTTGTTTCTAAAACATTACATACATTTTTTAATGTAGTAAAATTGTTCAGTCGAATATAAATAAATTTAGGGAATCTCTTTATTCCTTAGTTCTTTAATTTACTCTCTTCTGGGAAAACATTCATTTCGTCATTTATCCAACAAAAATTTAGTAAATATTCCATGCGAAGAGAATAGTAGAAAAGCCTGGGGATGAGAGATAACGTGGCAGTTCCAAGACGGAAAAGACATTATTATGGCCAGACCAGTTTGGGACTAAGAACAACAAGAAGGAATTTAAGATTTTTAAATAAGAAATTGATGATGAGACTGTATTTTCTGGCAGATTATTTTGGCTATACATGTAGAAGGCATATTGGAGAGGAGGGGCAGGAGAAACTGTAAGGAGAACCACTAGGAGGTAATTGTAGAAATATGGACAAGAGATGATGCCCTGACACAAGATAGTGAAAATGAGAAGTGGACGAACTTCAGAGAATTTAGGAGGGAGAAGAACAGGATCTGGGAGATGGCAGATACGAGCAGTGGCAAGGTTGGGAAGAAGACACATGAAATGCTTAGGTTTCTGATATAGGTAACTGGGTTAAAGGTGGTTCTATTTATTGAAACTAGAATACCAGATGGAAGATCAGGAGGAGATGATGAGTTTGATTCAGACATGCTGGGTTCAAGGAAAATGTGGGATATGAAATAGAAATATCCAGTAGGCAGTTGTAAATATAAGCAGGTGGATAGGAAGGAAGACAACAGAGGCCTTTGCTTGAGCCTAAGATATGCTCCCAGATACTATTTTGCATAAGGGAATTAAAAACTTCCTAGGAAAGTACTCAATTCAGGAGAGAAAGTGCTAAATTTGGAAAATGGACCAATGAGGCAAACATTGTAGGAAAAGAGTATCTCTGTACATAATGTCTATTTTCAGCACATTTCTTCAGCTGAGCTCTCATAGGTTTACATTAAAATTTTTGCATTAAAAGTATAATATATTTTAAAGGGGTGGCCTTAATCAAAGCCCCATGGTGCCTTGAGATCAGGGCATCAGCAGCATTGGTGCCAGTTAAGTAGGCTTTGCTGACAAATGGCAGGCTTCATGAGACATAGCTGAAGGCCCTGAAACATCAGGCATTCGCGGGTCTTGCCCTGTGTATCCAAAGACATCAGCAGTAGAAGGTTGGCTTTAAAGAGAGAATCAGGGGCAGCAGAACCTTGGCAGACGTGGGTGGCGTTGACTGAAACTATCAGCAGGAAAATAACAGGCACTACGGAGTCACCAAAAGAACTAGCTGGTGGAGAACATGTGAAATCAGACATAAAAAATCAATTTAAGGAGAAAGTTGGTATGCCCTTGGAAGTGATGGTGACAGAGCCAGAGATGTTCTCTTCTGCAACTTTTTTTGTGTCATTATTTTTAACATTAGTCTGGGGCAACGTAGGGGAAAAAAATCTACCTGTTGTATTGTATATTTGTCGTATATATTGAGAAATCATGTTTTAACTTTTTTTAATGTAAATTTGATATTATTAAAAACCTAAAGCCAACTACTTTTTAAACAATATGGATTCTGGTTCATTAATACCCAGTCAGTAGTTTAAATGGAAAAAGTTTCTCTGCCTCTCTTTAGAATCAAATGATATGAATTTTCTTTATTATAGTTATGTGATTATTTTCACATGAGATATAATACTCTACTGAAACTAATCTCCCTACCATGAGTGAAAAGTAGAAGATGTGTGTCCCTAATTTAGATTTTAATTTTATCTAATCATTAATTCATTTTTGCATACAAGCTATGTTCTCTCAAATTAATTAATTAGGGCAATTTCTTATGGTCGCACATGCCAAACATTATAAGGGATTAAGAAAATGCTATCAAATTGGCTGGGCGCGGTGGCTCACGCCTGTAAGCCCAGCACTTTGGGAGGCCCAGGAGGGAGGATCATGAGGTCAGGAGATCAAGACCATCCTAGCCAACATGGTGAAACCCCGTCTCTACTAAAAATAGAAAAAAATTAGCCAGGCGTGGCAGCATGTGCCTGTAGTCCCAGATACTCAGGAGGCTGAGGCAGGAGAATTGCTTAAATCCAGCAGGCGGAGGCTTCAGAGTGCCAAGGTTGTGCCACTGCACTCCAGCCTGGCGACACAGCGAGACTCCGTCTAAAAAAATAAAAAATAAAGAAAGTGCTATCAAATTAAGTTTTTTATTTGATTTAATTTGATAAGAAGCAATATCTGGAGATAAAATTGCAAAGAGAAATGAGCTCCTAATTTTGGATTAAAACACTCAGAAACTCCAAACTACATAGTGTTATCATAATGCTTTACAGCCAGGCTTTGTATCTAGGCTCTGTTATTTTGCAAGCAAGTTACTTTAACCTCTTTCAGCTTTAGCTTTCTCTTGGGTAAAATGAATAGCATATATATATATAATACTTGGAAAATATTAAATCTATGTGTTCTTATTTCTCTTTGTAAATCGTGTTCCCTTGATGCTACCCCCAGAATGAGGAGGATATGACATTAGGGGAAGTCATTGACATACAGTAACGGTGAAAAAAAAAAAAGGAAAAAGAAAAAAAAGAAAATTTTTCTGGACCTAAAGGAGGAGGAGGAAAGGGAACAGGGAGTGAAAACAGTGGTCAGGCAGTGACCTAAATTCCAACCCCGCCCCCCAAACCTCACAATTCAAACCTAAAGCATGTGCCGGAGAGCGAGGATTAGGTTTTAAAAGGAGAATGAGTCAAAGGGGATATGGAGAAACCTTCAACCCAACTTCTTTGTTCAGACACTGGAAGGAAATTACCTCAGAGGAAAACAAATGGGGCTGTCACATCAGAATAAAAATGGTGGTTAGCAGATGAGATGCCTGAAATGAATGTGCTGAGTGGGAATTTCAGCCCAGCCATAGGGAGATTCACAACACAGTTAGAGGCAAGTTTGGGCTGAGGCAACAGAGATGGCCAAACAACATGGGAGCTTCGCCAATATTTCACAGCTGTGGACTTCAACATAAGAGCCTGTGTTACCTTAAAGCACAGTATAAGTGTGAGGATCCATCTTCATCACAAGAAGGCACGTAAAACTTAACTTCCTTATTTAGGAAAGGAAAGAGATAGAAGAAAATAGGAAAGATGAAGTATTTACACCTTCCACAAAAAGGGATGGTAATATGGTGGGAAAGACTAACTTGCTTTAAACTTTTTTTAACGGATAAAATTGTAGCTATTTACTGCATACAACATGATATTTTGAATAAGCCAGGCACAGTAAGACAAATACTGTGTGATCTCACTCAGATGTGGCATCTAAGAAAGTTGATCTCACAAAAGTAGAGAGTAGAATGGTGGTTACCAGAGGCTGAGGTGGTTGGGGAGCATGGGGGTTGGGCAAAGGATACAAACTTTCAGTTAAATAGGAGAAATAAGTTCAAGAGATATATTGTGCGACGTGGTGACTACAGTTAATAATATATTGCATTCTTCCAAAGTGCTAAGAGAGTGATGTAAAGTATCTCATCACAAAAATCATAACTATGTGAGGCAATTTCTTTTATTTGGAAAGTTGTCCTCATTCCTCCCACCCTGCACCCCTACTACAGATTGAAATCAAATATGGTACACTCTCTCTATATATACATATACACATACACACACATACACATATATAATAGTTTTATCTATATTTTATTTAAATATATACACACAACTATACATGTAATATATGTATATGTCTATAGTATATATACACATATATCTACTATATATGTCACATATATGATATATCTACTATATATCATATCTACTTTATATAATATATAGTATATATAAAATATAAGATACAGTATATCTAGTAGATATATGTGTGTGTGTATATATATACACACACACATATATATGATATGATTATACACATTGAGTTAAGTGTATAAATTTTCAGCCATATTTACAAAATTTTTTAAAAGAAGCACAGAGCCCAGCCAGTGTTTCAAATGTGTTAACTGCCTAATAAAAGCACTTTCATTCATATTTAACAAATATTTGTTGAGTTATTGAGTGTTAATATGCCAGGCTTTCTGCTAGGCACTAGATACCACCATAGGTGGTCAAGGCATATTGATAGGGTCCCTGCTTCCAGTGGGTTGTAAGGTTATAACAGGGATATTTAATCTAACTTGACTCTCAGAGTGAATTAATGCCTCGGGCTTCACAGGCAAGCCTCAAATATATCAGTGGAGAGAGAGAAAAAAAAACACACTCTACAAAAAGAAGGAAAGAAGAGAGGGGCAAGAGTGGATGTAGTAACACTTCACCAACAATTATCCTGACTGTTTCCAGGATATTTGGTATCTTGCACAGCCAATGCTCATACCTGACCTAATTCTAAAAGGAAAGTTAATGGGGACGACTATGAATGGCAACAGCATGGCTCACTGAGTTTTCACGAGCTGATTCAGTCTGCCCCAAGCAGGTTCACCTTGCTGGTTAAATCATATCTTTTGAGAATCAAGAAAATTCAAGACGTGTGATGCTTGTAATACCGGTTACTAAAAGCTGGTCCTAGTTTTTAATCTATATTTTAATTAAATATTATTTTATATGACAAAACGTTTGTAATTTATAGCAGTTTTCTCACTCAATTATTTGAGTATAACAGGAGAGAGGATGTTATTTTTCTATGCTGCAGCAATACTCATTTATAGGGGCTGTTAATGGTTTGGGATATTTCACATACCTAATCGCAAGCCATATAATATTATAATGAGGTACTAAGGACCATTACTAATTTAATAATTCCAAGTTTAAATGCTGCAAAAAGAGCAACATTGAACAAATATTCCAGTTCCACAAATTATCTGTAGTAAAATTTCATTGAATTAATTTAAATTTTCTGTAGGAATTGCTGAGACTTGATGCAGCAGATTATGAGGATAGTGGGGTGGAAATTTTCATAGTTTGAGCCAAGGAATTGCTCAAGAGAGAACCCACAAGAAAATGTATGTTCTTATTCTAACACAGGACTTTGCATAGGTAGAGATGTTTCCTTAATTTGGATGCAGTCCAGAGACTTGAAAAGCATTATTTATCGGTTGAGTCATTACGGGCTTCAGCTAAGAGGTTCATAGTTCATTACAGGAAGCCTCGGGAAAATGATTTCATGGCCAAGTTCCATATAAATTACAGCACAGGCTAACAGTAACATTTCAGTAATAGTAGTCACCTAAACATTGTTAAGAATTTCTAATCCTAGGAAACAACATGTCATTGCTATGCCAGGTTTTCTTATGTAAACATGTTCATCCTTTGCATGAAATTTCTCTTCCTTCTGCCTGAAATGCCTTCCCCTCATTCTGCCCGATGAAAAGCTTCTATTTATCCTCCCAGTTCATCTCATGACTTTCCTCTAAAATGTGCTCCTCAGGCCTTTCCTTTTTCTGTTCTCCAACTGAACATTCTAACAAACTCTATTAAAGTACTTTTACTGCTGTATTCCGATATTTGATGGCATGTTTGTTCTAGACTGTGAACAACTTGAAGGTGGAGATCATGTTTTTGATTTTCATAATTCTAGTACCCATTGGAGTGGCACATAAGAAGAGCTCAATTCTATTTGTTGAATTTACTTTTATTAATTTTTATTTTTATTTGAAGTTCCAGGGTACATGGGTAGGATGTGCAGGTTTGTTATGTAAGTAAACATGTGTCATGGTGGTTTTTGGCACCTATCAACACATCGCCTAGGTATTAAGCCAGCATACATTGACTGTTTTTCCCAATGCTCTCCCTCCCCTGACCCCACTCCCTGACAGGCCCCGGTGTGTGTTGTTCCCCTCCCTGTGTCCATGTGTTCTCATTGTTCAGCTCACTTATAAGTGAGAACATATGGTGTTTGGTTTTGTTTTCTGTTCCTGGTAGTTTGCTGAGGATAATGGCTTCCAGCTCCATCCATGTCCCTGCGAAGGACATTGTCTCATTTGAATTTACTTTTAAGATATTGAGTAGGTCAAACCAGGTCACTAGGTATCAATTATAATGAGAGTTTTTTATTTGGGATTTTCCTCCCGCGTCTCTATTCTGGTTAATTGTATAACCACCACATCCTTCACTCGGAAGGCTCCACACAGTGGCAACATTCCAGTGGGTACTAATAATGGGCAGGCACTAATGAGGAGGACAAGAAGGAGAAGAGCACCTCGCAGATCATAAAAAGACAATCACATGCAAAGGGAGGGTGGAGCACGGAGCAGGAAATGGCAGATCTGGCATTTTGTTAAAGGAAGTTAGACGCGATTGTGGGCACTGAGACTTGAAGAGCTGAGTGGATTTTAATTCGCTTGAAAAATAAAACAGCAGCGATTACAGAGGGAGAGTGTGTTAAGCAGTAAAGATGATGTTTACTTTTTAAAAAGTGTTCATCTTGAATAAAGTAGACAAAGAGCTAAACCAGAGGTCATGTACTATTGATCAGTAGGCCTTGCCCAGCTCCAAATATGTATCATTTTGCTCATCCATTGTTTGAAATAGGGCAAATTTAAAATTCAAAAGATTTCACATAAAAATCTAAGTTTCTGAAACTTCTTTAAAAATGTGGAAATCTGGTGAAGCTTTGTCCACATGGTGACACCCTTGAGGAGAAAGCAGAGAAAGGCAGTGAAGATTGTAGGAACTGGAGTCAAACTGCTTCTGTCTAAAGCCAGCTCTATCTCCATGCACGGAACACTTCCTAAAATGAGACGTGCCCATTCACATCAAAATAATAGCAAATGCTACTTTTAGTGATAGCATTATAGTTTTTAAGCATTTAAAAATTATTTTAAAATATTGCTTTTTCCATTTTATTTCTTCTTTTTAAAATGTCTTTTGGATGTTTTATAAGATGAATTAATTAGAACGTATTGTACATATACACATAGATATATGATCTCCACACAATAAACATATCTTTAAGTCTCCATTTCATCAGTTAAAAAGTACGCATGTTTCAAGATCTTTTCAAAGACATTTTATTTACATTAAATTTAAAATTACATGGGTTTTATGGGTAAATATCCTTTAACAAAGACCTGGAAGTTTCTGTAACCTCTTGTAAAACTAACTTGTTTGTTTTATGAATTCTTCAAGATAATGCAATTCATACTAAAGAAAGTTGAAGAGTACTAAATGTATACTTCAGTGCCTATATCACCCAGCAAATACAAATTCTAATCCTCTTGTCTCCTTTCCTCAATTTGGTTTTCAGGGACCTATCTGTTCAACCACAATAGTACAAAACTTTGAACATTCTCTTTCCTTAACAAATCATTTAAAATGCAGCCACTAAAAAGACAGTTCTCTTTGGAAGCAAAGGAGTGAATTACCTCACATGATCTCTTCTTGCCTATAATTGAAAAACCTCTTTGAACAAGTAGAATCATGGAATTTATACTTGATTTATTTCTAGTCTTGATTGTTAATCATCACCTCTAACCACACATCCAAAACTGAAATGGGCATGAATCAAGTCTTTCAACACCTTAGAGAGATGTTTCATATAAATACAAGGTACTATTCATAGATGCCACACCTTAAATGACTTTCTTCTTTCAATAGAAAAGAAAACGAAATAAAGCCCGACCCCAAAAGCCTGCTGATCAGCTCGACTACCAGGGGACACTGATTATAGACTACAGGACTTTAACCTAGCTATTTGGCACCATTAGAATGTTTGATCTTTCAGTTACTAGAGTTTAAATGAGATTTAACACCGAATTAAACTTGTATCTATTTAAACTTGTATCTATTTAAAGTACAATTTTTGAGCCTCTTAATTTATTGTAAATACAATAGAATCATGCCAAACCCTCAAAGTATAATAAACTTCCTCCCCACCCTGGCATCTTCTGAGAAGTTCAGCAGAAGACTGTACCCACTTACTAAATTTGAATCTTTTTTATTCCAGTTCTTTTCTGACCTCCAGATAGGTTCTCATTTGACTACAAGTCAACACAACCTTGGTCACCTGAGCATTTCTTTTAATAGAATACAACCTTCAGGATAGCAAAGTTAAATGGGCACATGGTGAAGCCTGCCTGTCCATGTTCATTACCAGCTCTGTCACTAAGTAGCTGTCCAAACTTGGCCAAGTTCCTTAATCTCTTTGTGGTTTTCTTCACTCCTTTGTAAAAAGAGAAGGATAATGTTACCTACCTCCTAGTACTGTGAGAATTAATCAGGCGATCTTTATTAAAGTTCTGAGTGCATATGTCCTTGCAATGCTACACCTCCACTAGAATGCAAACATTTGCAGACTCAGACCCATGCCCAGCACAGTGGATGTTTACTGAATATTTGTTAAATGAAGATCTTTTATTTTTACAAGGTCTTTATAGATTCAGAAATACATATATTTATGGCGTTTATTATATGCCAAACACTGTTCTAAGTACTGTACAAATATTCACTCATTTAATCCTGAAAACATCCCTCTAAGGAAGGCAGTAATATCATCCTATTTTCCAGAGGAAGAAACTGAAACACAAATAGTTCAGTCAATTTGCCTGAGGTCACCTGCTCTTAAAGAAAATTCACACCCAGACAGTCCTGCTCTTGAGTCCATGGTGCATTATACAGACTTCTCAAACCTCAGTGTACGTAGGAATCTCCTGGAGAGCTTGTTAAACATGTATTTTAGAGCCTAGCCTTTGATATTTGAAAACAGGAAGTTGACGTTGGGGTCCAGTAATGACTATTTCTGCCAGGACTTAGGGAATTCTTGTGCAAGTTATCCTTAACCTATACTTTGAAAAAACATGGACTAAGATAATGGTGAAACATTAGTCTGATCACTACATAAAATGAATGGCATGGATGGAGAATAAGCTAGACTTTAGACTAACATGATACTTAATAACATTGAGCCAAAGAGAATACTTTTGTTCCATTCTGGAGTTACGTCTGGGCTGTGACATGCCTCTGTATGAAATGACAGATAACATAAAATATACCAGAGCCAAATGATGGAGTGGCAGTAAAACACCAATACTGAAATGCACAACCGAGAGGCAGTGTAACCTATACATGTGCAGACAAGAAACCAACATAGCTTTGATGAGAGTCATTCGAAGTACTGCCATTTCTTCATGCTAAAGAAATCAAGCCTTTCATTTAGTCATATTTAGAAACCAGCTGAAATTCTCTGTGTCCATTCTAGACATTTAAGTGGAAAAATGTGAAAATACTTGTGTAGCAAGGAGAGCCACATAATCAGGCTTGATTTCTGACAGGAAGAAAAACTACATGGTATAGCTGACTTCAAAATTCTCATTTGTATGCATTTAATGTTCTAAAACTGAGATGTGTTTTACAATCAGTGTATTCATTAAATGGGGTAGTATTTTTCCCTTTCCATTCAAAATAGTGTCTTAGGATTGAAAAATATATAATAATTTACTTTTTAGGTGTCACAGATTACAAAAAAATTATAAAGCATAATTTTAAGTTATAATAAAAAGAAAATGGTTTGCAACTACTATTTGTTTTTGAAAAGCCAAGCAAGTCTGGCATGATTTTTTTAACACATAAATCAAGATTTAAATATCAAAATATAGAGTAACAAGGTAAAGATGAGTTAATTCACCACAATTTAAATTTTTCTAGGGGTGGCTATTTGCAAACTATAAATAATCTTTTTTTATATGATCTCTCTCCAGCTCCCCTTACCTCTGAATCTTCAAAGTCCATTTTAACACTCCATATGCCTTTTTACTCATGGTGGGGAGGCTTGTTTCAGTTGAGTATTATCTCTGATATAAAAAATAATCACATAACTATAATAAAGAAAATTCATATTACTTGATTCTAAAGGGAAGCAGAGAAGCTGTTTTTCCATTTAAAACCACTGATTGAGGATTAATGAACTAGAATCCACATTGTTTAAAAAGTAATTGACTTTAGGTTTTTAAAATAGAAACATATCAAATTTACCTTTAAAAAGAAAGTTAAAACATGACTTCTCAATATATATACCAAATATGCAACAAGTAGATAGTTCCCCCTAAGTTGCCCCAGACTAGTGTTAAAAATGATGTCACAAAAACAGCTACAGAAGAGAACATCTCTGGCTCTGTCACCACCACTTCCAAGGGCATACCAACTTTCTCCTTAAATTGATTTTGTATGTCCAGGTTTCACATGTTCACCAACCAGTTCTCTTGGTGTCTCTGTAGTACCTGTTATTTTCCTGCCGATAGTTCCAGTCAAGGCTACCCATGTCTGCCAAGGCTCTATTGTCCCTAATTATTTCTTTAAAGCCAACCTTCTACTGCTGATGTCTATGGATATGTGGACCAAGACCCACAAATACCTGATGTTTCAGGGCCTTCAGCTATGTGTCAAGAAATCTGCCACTTGTCAGCACAGCCTACTCATAGTTTAGCTTTCACTTAAAAATGAGAGCATGAAGTATTTGGTTTTCCATTCCTGAGTTATTTCATTTAGAATAATGGCCTCCAGCTTCATCCAAGTTGCTGCAAAGGACATTGTTTTGTTCTTTTTTATGGCTGAGTAGTATTCCATGGGACATAATGCCAAATTTTCTTTATCCACTCATTGATCAGTGGGCACTTAAGTTGATTCCATATCTTTGCCATTGTGATATGTGCTGCAATAAGCACACATGTGCATGCATCTTTTTCATATAATGACTCCTTTTCCTTTGAGTAGATACTAAATAGTGGAATTGATATATCAAATGGTAGATCTACTTTTAATTGTTTAAGAAATCCCCATAGTGGTTTCCATAGAGGTTGTACTAACTTACATTCCCACCAGCAGTGTATGAGTGCTCCTTTTCACCACATCCACGCCAACATCTGCTGTTTTCTGACTTTTTAATAATGGCCATCCCTGCAGGAGTAAGGTGGTGTCTCATTGTGGTCTCGGTTTGCATTTCCCTGATGATTAGTGATGTTGAGCATTTTTTCTTATATTTGTTAGCCACTTATATATCTTTTGAGAAATGTCTATTCATATCATTTGCCTCCTTTTTGATGGGATTAATAATTTTGTTATTGATGTACAACTCTAGGTAACCACAGCTAATCTCAAAAAAACTAATTTTATTACCAAAAAAAAAATAACTTTTATCTTGGGCAAGCATAATCTTGATGAAGATGAAAAAGTGTTATTAAAATGAACCAGGGTAAAAAAAAAAAAAGAAACAATAAAAATGATTTGTTCCTTTTATACCGGGGTTCTTTCTTAAAACAAAGTAAAGCGAAGAAGAACACGGTGTCATAATGCATTTTGAAAATGTAGTAAAGCCCTTTTCAAGTGGGCTAAAGCCTCTAAAGAGAATATCATATATCAAAGGATAAGCAAATAATCAGAGCCCAGTAGAATAAAACTGATTTAGCACAGGTTTTTAAAAAATTCACGCATCATCTTCAAAAGTAGGTTACTTACAGCTCTGGGATTTAACAAAACTATTTACCCTTCTTTTCTAATTAATTTTCAAAGCTCTCTTCACTAAATTTTCTTACCCTTTTATCTCTTGTCATGATGTCTCTCATTCATTAACACCGTATTGCATTCTATCTACTCCTGTTGAGAGGGAACAAAAGGAGAAGCTTCGTGCTGAAACACTGGAGAAGCAAGAAGAGAGGAAGCATTTCTTCCTGAGACTGTTGGAAATATTTCATATTGTTTTGGGTTCCTCAGCTCCTTCCCAGTGATTCTCTGGTCAATTCATACAAGGTAGTTGGATGTGATCCCTCCCCTCTGACAGCAAAAAAACCGAGTCAGAATGGCAAGTATGGACCAAGTACATGGGCTCTGAGCCAGTGATGGCAATGCCAGGTTATCTTGGCTATATGAAGTTATCCCTGCCTTTCTTTCACCATGAAAGAAAAAGTTTTTTTTGAGTTTTTTTTATAACTAGTATGAGCAGCATTCACTCACTTATAAATTCAACAGATATTTATTGATTCCCATACAAGGCACCACTCAAAAACTATTCTCCTAAAATTTCATTTCTAATACCACATTTGTGCTTTTCTTTTGTGTTGACTTAAAGAATAACCACTGGCTATAAGTAGTACATGGGGCCACAAAAGGTGCCTACAGTAACTCATTCTGTCAGAAATAAAGTTACCATGTGAATTGATCCATAAAATCAATATAAAACAGACTCCAAAAACCAGGAGGCTTCATCTTAATCAGAGTGAAAATGTTTACATCTTTAAAGAAGGGATTTGTTTTTCAGAAGAGTGGCTTTAGCCATGAAAACATGGGAAAAGATTTCCAGAGATAATGGTTGTCAGTGCCCCTCTAAGCTCTATGGCGGTGGGTAGTACGAGCACCTGTCAAATCAACTACCCCTATAATGGAGACCCATCAGTCTGGCTGAGCTGAATGGCATAAAAATTTATTTCATATAGACAAGCAATCTCTTTTTTGATTCCTTGTTCAACTGGAACCTTGATCATTTGATTTTCTTAGTAGTTTGCCTACAGGGAGAAAGTAGATGGGTCAAATTAATGCTACTATTAGGTTCACTTGGCAATTGTGTTTTTCATTGTGAATTAGTTACTTTTCTGGTCTTTTGGTCAGTCACTTCGTTGCGTAATTAGCATAAGTGAATGTCCTCAAACATAACCATTTCCAGAACACTGGCAAATTCAAATTCTGCCTCTTAGGCTAATAACCAGTCTCTAGTCTCACTGAGTTCAACAAGGCAAATATTACTTGGTAAGATATAGTAGTAGTCATTTCTTAGTTCCATCACTTACGTTACTTTTTAAACATTGATATCAAACGTAAAAAGAGGTGTGTTAAAGTGATATGTGTTTCTTTTCCTGATCTGGCTAATGGGATAGTGCGTACAATACCCGGTTAATTGATCAAACTCTGTCAGCGGGGAACGGGGATAAGTGACTTAAAGGAGCTGACCTACTAGGATCAGTCCCATATTTAAAATAGTTTTAAAATTTTAAAAGGTTTTTATTTCTAGCTCCATGAAAATATTGAAATCTATTGTTATTTTGTGTATAAATATTTGAGAGCAGATTTTAATAACTCAGAGGATAATTAGCATCTTGACAGAACAAAGAGGATAGATTTTTAATTATCAATATTTAATGTAAAGCATTTCAAACAACATATTTATATGTATATAAGTTAACTTTATGTACATCAGGGGGATGGAGGGTAAGTTAGCAAATGTTTTAAGTGCTAATCAGACATGCATGCTTCAAGGAGGGTTTGTTAAGATCTGAAAAACTCAAATTAGATTTCAGAGGCAACTTCTACAAAAGTTTCAACACTCCCATACCTAAGTCTTCCTAGAGGTGATTGTAATTGTACAAAAGATGTTAAAAAATAATTTTAATTGGTAAAATGGTGTCTAAGAGCTATGAATATGGCTAGAAATAGTCTACAAGCATCTCCATCCTTGCTTAAGCTATATGAATTCCTGGGATTAAGGTTTTAATTTAGTGCTGGATACCATCCTTAAAGATAATATGGATCTCATTCAAACATCCTGGACCTGAATTCTGATTAAAAGGTTAACTGAATGCTGCTATGAGAATAGCATCACATCTGTCTTAAATGAGCATTTCATGCAAAATGCTTGGTTGTGCATGAAAACACAGAGAACAGGAACTTTTCTGGAGCGGAAAAAACAGCATAGTTGATGTTTTACAATATGCTGGTTCATAAATATTTGCATTACGGCAGATTTGTTCTGACATTTGCCTTATTTTAACATTTCTCCTGGTTGTGAAAGAACGGAAGAGGAAACCTAGAATCCTCTTCACCCCTAAGGTTACGTTACGTCTGATATCTCAGTCGCGAATGGACGAATTGGCCTGGGTCAGTTCATAACCCCAGGGCCCCAAATAACAATAGGCCCATTTTACAATTTTCATTTCAGAGTCTAATTCTGTTCTAATTAATCACTGAAGAGGCATGGATTAGGGAGGAAACAGGCATTATCATCATTTATTTTTGTTGTTAAGATACTGGAATTGAATAGAATGTTAGCCATCCATAAGTTCTTTCTCCTCTCTTTTTTCTTATTGCTCAGATTCTTTCAGGTGTCATTATTTTCAAGGAATGACAGCAAAATGTTAAAAGTACCCTGGCTTTGTGTTGCTAGGAAACTAATCCAAAATTGTCCCTTGCTGGTGTTTCCATTTCAGGCCTTAGAACTTGTATCAGTTTTCCTCTCCCTCTCACATCCGAGTAGCAGCTTTATGAGGGGTATGCATATATCTGTGTTGGGGGCGGGTGGGTAAGGTTCGTTTTTCTTTCCAGGAGGCTCCATGTTCCCTTCATAGACAAGTCCCAAATCACCCATCACTGAAGCAGAAGCTGGTGCTGACTCACCTGTTATTCAATCCCCTTTCTTTAAATATGCCCAGGCTCAAAGCTAAGTGCTATCTCGGGAAAATAAATCAATTACCTAGTATCCCCATCCACTAATGTTGAGAAACAACAAGGAATTGAGCTCATTAGCTGAAGTCCCACGGTATCACTCTGATATTGGTGATTTTCCATGTTTGCTTACACATCAGGGGAAATGCCAGTTCCCAAGGGCAAACGGGCCCCAAAACAGCTTTCTAGGAAACTGTTCGCTATCTTTCGGCTAGCAAGATTTATAAACTAAAATTCTCAATCCAGAACTATATTAAATATACTGGAAAGAAGGGAAAACTGTTTTAGAGGCTACTGGGTAAAGGATGAAGAAAGTGAAAAGGAAAGATGGGGAAATGGAGGGAATAGGAAAAAGAGTAGAAAGTCTTGAGAAAGGCAGAACTTGAACCATATCCCACCTCTTTCCCTCAGAAGCCTGAAATGTGTCCCATTTGTTGGGCTCCTTTAGCCTGGAAGTATGCACCCGTTCCAGAAAAGATTCGAGCTCTAATAAAGCTCATTTCTCAACTTTAAGCTACATATAAAAGTCATCCTATTTTTACATTCATCAGTACCTTGTCTGTGTTTTCCTGACATCATTCTCTCAGCGTGAGAGGAACATTCTCCATTTTAAAATTGATTAGTCCTTGTATTAGTTTTCTAGGGCTTCCTTAACGAAATGCCATAAAATTGATGGCTTAAAGCAACCAAAATTTATTCCCTCACAGTTCCGGAGGCTAGAAGACTGAAATCAAGTTGTTGGTGGTACTACCCTCCCTCCAAAGCTTTTAGGGAAAGTTCCTTCCTTCCATCTTCCATCTTCTTGTAGCTCCAGGCATTCCTTGGCTTGTGGCAGCATAACCCCAATCTTTGTTTCCACCATCATTTAGCATTCTTCCTGTGTATGTTTCTTTTTGGGTCTCTTCTCCTCTTCTCATAGGCACACCAGTCACATCCGATTAGAGTCCACCCTAATGACCTCATCTTACATTGATTACATCAGCCAAGGCTCTATTTCCAAATAAAGTCACGTCAAAAGTACTGACTTGAGCATGTATTTTTAGGGGACATAATTTAATGCATAACAGTTCTCCAGATATAGAAATGTAAAAAGAACAAAAAGAGGCAAGGGGAATATTTGCCTAAGCTACTTAATTTATCTAACGTCAAATTGCCAGCCTATGAAAAGAATTGTAATAAATACCGCCTATGATAACTTTATGACTACCACCCTTAATTTGATTTGTTCTTTTTAAGGAATCAATACATCAGTTATTTCATTTGATTCTTACAATAAACCTATGAACTCTTTCACAAAAGAGGGACTCCAGTCCCACATCTCTATTACTTTCTAATTAATGACTGCAGATTCCATCGACATTATTATCAGGAATCTCTCTTTTCAGGATTATGTCTCCTTTATGAATTGTCAAATGTCATGCAGTTGATGTAGTTGAGGGACGGGATCAATCCGACTTTTACCTCAACTGGGAGAAAACTGCGTTCAGTCAAGGATTTTCTTTTTCTTACTGCCACATGGTGTCACTCTTGAGAACCAGTCCGACATGCGAATCTCTCCCAGGATGTTGTGCATCACGGTAGATAAAGGGTCTCATTCTCTTAGACTGAATTAGCCCAGAGGACCCCTCTATTGAGCTCCCAATTTTGCAGTTCTTTGCCCTCATTTTCAAGCCCTACACGATCACCCTCAGGTTACCAGCCAGACTCAGGAAGGCTGATGAGTCCAACCGTGTGTCCGCCCAGAACCCCACCTTCCTGTTCCTCCATAGGAATTTTTTACTAAGGGCTTTCACGTACCCAGAGGTGTTTTAAAAAGCATCTATACTTTTGTCTAGCACTCACAGGTCACTTTGTCTCCAAAGTTAAGGTTGCTTGGACTTGTCTCCTGCTGCAAATACAAGGAAAAGTTTGGAGTGTATGTCATAAGGGGACCCAGAAATCCAGACTTGGAATGCCAAGACAAGGCCAAGTCCTCAACTGCACTCCTCCTTCTGGGCTGATGCTCACAGGGCAGAAGTCCTCCTTGTTTTCACTCTCAAAGCCACATCCCAGGGCCACTGAGAACACTGTCAGAATTGGTTCAGTGACCCTTCTCCTTTATTAACCTGAGTTTCATTTCTGTCTCCTCAAGAGATCCCTCTCTGTCAGATCTCCCAGTTTTTCTATTTTAGATAATGGAGAACCACCTTCTTTTCTGTTTTAGATAAAGCTATTTTCTGCAATTGTCAGGCACACAGGGTCTCATTGCAAGTCAGTGTTGTAGGCGAAAGAATCAGTTGCCCTATTCCTTCTCTTCTCAGCACAACTGTCTTCAGAGACACAAGATGCCCTTCACACCCAGGTCCTAAGAGGGTGAGTTTAGCTCCTCTCAGTAAATCCAAAATGGCTTCCTCATACCTTCCTTTAGTGGAAGAAAACTTAGGAAAATGTTAATATTTAGCAGGACCCTATGCTATAGAAATAATAATGACTTATGCAGTGAATTCTCTGAAGCCAATTGGCCATTCACAACTGTTAGGTTTGGGAAATCAGAGACAGGTGGAACTGTGTATCTTCTCCCCAACAACCTCGGTACCAAGCAGCTGAAAGCAAGTCTTATATTCTATCCTGCCCCTTAGACAAATATTTAGTTGCAGGTAGACACAAAAGAGACTCATACAACCTGTTCTGTAAGATTGGTGAGGTCCTGGTTCCTTTGTCCTTTCAGACAAAGATATTTCTGGCAAGACGTGAGAGAAAGAGTCCCTTCAATGAAAAAATGCAAGACTGTTCTGACTGCTTTTTCAGGTAAACTTCCTGGTGGACCTAGTTGGCTTGTTAAGTGAAGAACAAACCCAGCAGGCGTTCTACATATAAGGCTCACTCTGAAGTTTCAGGCTGCTGGACTGGTTGCTTCATTACATGTACTTTGTTCAAACCTGTTGTCTTTTAGCCATTCATTGAACTGCACTTATTTTTACGATAAATACTGTTTTTTAATATCAGTATTGACAAAACCTCTAATGTATGTTTACATAGCACTTGTTGACTTACTTCCCATAGCTACCTCTGTGTGAACTCATAGTAAAGGTCCTTCAGATCCTGACTAAACACAGACAGCGTATATATTCATAACTAGGGTACTTCAAATAAAAATGAACTTCCCTAGTGTGTGGATACAAGTTAACCTGCATACACTTCCTCACATGGTTTAAACTGAAGTAGTATAAAGAAAATTAAAGGTAGTGACAAATCTTATTCCTACATTACACCTTTTAGCATTATTTTTGTATTTTTTAGAAAACATTTTCACATACATAATTACATTTAAACTCAACAAAATTTAAGTGAGATAGAAATTACCATCTCCATTTTTCAGATGAGAAAACTGAGGTTTAAAAGCTAAATAACTTCTCCTTCAGTTACTCTGCAAGCAAATAGCACAGCAGGTTCTGATCTTGTCTTTCAAATTTCAGCTTATCAATTCTTTCATCAAATTTTGAAACTCAAAGTGAACCCATGAACCAGAATCATCAGCATCATCTAAGAGACTGTCAGAAACGTAGCATCCCAGATCGCATCCCAGATCCCACCCCGTAAATGCTGAATCGAGATCTTTATGAGTCGATTTCTCAGTACAGTTTGGGAAGTATTGTTCTAGAGCAAGAATTACCACTTGTTTTTGTAAATAAAGTTTTATTAGAACACAACCATATCAATTTGTCTATGTATTGCTGTTTTCAGCAGCTGAAGCACTGATTGCAACTAAAACTATATGATCTACAAATCATAAAATATTTAGTAGCAGGATCTTTACAAAAGTTTTTTGACTTTTGTTCTAGAACAGTTTCTCTTACTATCTGTGTTGAAAGATCAGTTTTTTATTTGTTTCTAATTTCCAATACGTTGTCACTAATACATTTATTTATATAAAATAAAAATGAATTACTGTAAAATAAATAAAAATGCTGTGAAAATATAAGCCCTATTTTGAAATATATATTAAACAGATATAAAACTACTCTGTCAAATTGCTTTTTAAAAGCTTGTAAATGATTACTTTCAATTTCTGTACCTATTGAGGACCAGCAACATGTTGCAGGCCAGCACTTGCCTGTGGACAGTTCTTCGAGTGCTCTAGGTTATAGGAATGAACTACTCGCATTTTTTATAGCAGTTCTCCTAATCTGGCTTTGGACAGTTTGTTTAGTCACGTGACAATGAAACCTAGGAATTATAAATGTTTCCAAAGTGTAGGATGCCATCACTCTGGAAAGATATTTCTTTTAAGAAGTTCAGCTGATATTTTATTTACCACTGTCTCCTCACAGCTGCTAGTTTCCATCTGCCTTGTTATTTCAGAAATGTGTGCAGCCGCCACTGCTACTTTGCATTAAGTAGTGCTTACCAACTTACTCCTGAGCCATCAATTTGAAAGTATCTATGCTCTCATTGCTGAAGGCACAGAATCACCAAAAGAGATCACTCTGCATGCAGGGAGAACTCACTAAATTCTACTCTCTAATTAACATGCAGAGCAAATGCTAGACTCTAGAAAAGAAAAAGTTACAAAAACACACCTTCCAAACTCCCCTAGAAAAATTACCTGCAGTCTAGGAAAATAAGCCTCCAACTTCTCCTTATTAGCTGGTCTCATGTTGCTAGGCAACAGCTGGCCTGTATCCACAGTCAGGCTTTTAAGAGTCACGCTTGTCTTGTAAGTCCCCAAGAATCCTCAACTCTGACTTGCTCTTTCTTCTGCCTTCTGTTTAGTTGCTGTGAAGAGACTCTGCCTAATTCTGGGATCCTGGCAAGATCTCTAACCTACAACCTAATAGAGCTATGTCCTTTTGGAATCACAGGTAGGAAAACAAAAAAACAAAAAAACAAACAAAAAAAACACTTAACCCGACATCCACCCTTGCATTTGGAGCCTAGAAGGAAAACCGCAGGCCAGCACCCTGCACTGTGGGCTGACCTAACGCTTTCATACAGACCTGCAGGAATCTGAAATGTGCACATAAATCAGACAGAATATATATAGGACAGGGATAGAAAGCACATTGGATCACAGAGTGGCACCCCCTGCCAACACGCAACTGTTCTCCGCTTTTTATCCCTCAAGGGCATGAATAGATCTGTCTGTCATTTTAGAGAATAAGCTTCTTAAAACCAGAAAGTGGGCACTTTTGGATTATCTGTACAGCACACACCACTAAATAGGCACATAAATAAAAGTTAAATATTAATAAATGTCACTTTCTAAGACATAAAAGAGCAGAAAAAGATAAGCTGCCAAGTAAAGTTGCCATAATTACAGTCAATGAATCTCAATAATATGCTCCATTTATCACCATATGTAGGAATAAGAAAAATGGTCCAGGTCCTTCCTCCAGCACATCACAGGTTTGAGCATAAATTGACCCAAATAAGAAATCCAGGAGAGAGAAGGAACTGAAATTATGCAATTTTCCTGATAAAGGCAAAGACGGGAACAAGATGAAAGAAAGAGTGTTCCTTACTCCAGTAAAATGCAACCATTCGTTGAGGGCTCACTATCTGCCAGGCCATTTATTTTTAATCCTGAAAGTAGTTAAGTTGTTAGGTAAGTGAATCTAGTCTCACTTTAAAAATAAGGAAATGGGGCTCAATTAAATGTCTCACTAAGCCTTAGAGTTTTTCAATGGCAGAAGCAACCTCAGTCCATTTGTTCTTCCTATTGATTGCAATACCTCTGTCAGTGCCCACTTGGTGGTGAATTCTAGTGCTTGGGCAACTGTAGGGTCTTAAAAATATAGCTGGAGCTAATACACAATAGAAACTTCTCAACCTTCAATATTTGAGACCAGGATAAAGAGCACAAATAGTGGCCCAGGAATCTTTGGTTAGGCTTTGAATAGTACGTGTAAAGATGGACATAAAGCAGGGGTGGGAAGATGAGAGTAAATGTATCAACAGAAATTTGAAATCTCTTTTGAAGCTTTTTGTTCGCATTTTGCAGGGTCTCAACTGGAATTTAAAGTGTTACATATTCTAAAATGCTAACTTCTGAAAATGAATTCAATACATGGTGTTTTTCTAGTTATGTTGCACTTGTACATCAAAGGGTAAACATTTCAAACTAAATTATTCAGTGAGGATTTAGTATTCTTCTATTGCTGCTGAATACTAATGAGAGGATATGAACATGGTTTATCATTTTCTATTAAGATAGAAGAGAAAGCTGTTGGTAGAGTCACTGAGAAATGTCTTTCCTAGGTCACTAACCTTTAAATATTTTGATTCATCAGCGAAAAACAAATGTATAAGGAGTATCAACTATGTACAATCGTTACTGTGGAATGTGTGAATGTGTGCATATACCTGCGTGTGTCTATAGTGTGTCTACAATATGTGTGTATATCTGAGTTCAGACTGTGTGAATCCAAACAGGAAAATGACCTACCAATTACCAAATAACTTAAATTTAGCTGAAGAAATGATATATATGCTTAAAAATTATGCAATCTAACAAGACAGTAAATAGTTAATATTTTCTTAGGAATTATAGGATATTGACTAGTCCCTGTAACCTGCACCTCACTTTTACCTTTATGTTGCTTCCTTCCTAACAACTTTTAACTTTTGTAGGTCATTCCATTAACAAAAATCTTTCCTTCAACCCTTTTTACTACTCATTTGACACTTTATGCTTCTTTTGCTCTTTGTGATTAAACCTCTCAAATTAGTATCAACTTCCATATCTCCATATCATCCAATCTGCTCACATCTCCTTTTGCTCTACCTATCTGCACCCCCTGACATTACCATTTATTCCAGGTCACCAAATCCAAAGGACACTTTTCACTCCTAATTTTTCTCTACATCTCAACATCTTTGCATATTTTCTTACAGAGTAAGAAAACTTGAAATACTCTCCTTCCTTTACTCCTCACCCTCACTCCCAGTCCTTAGACATATTTTTAACTTCTTTTGCTGTCTTCTCCATCCCTACCCAATTTTCAAATGTTGGTATTCATGAGGGGCTTTTCTCTTTTGATATATACTTTCTGCTGCTCACTCACTTATATGGTTTTAACTATTACCTACCAATATGACTTATATTTATATGTTAAGTATTTCTAAATCTGTGTCTGTAGTCTATACCATTCTCCTGAATTCCAGGTGCAAATACATCTCCCTAATCAGCACCTTTGCTTTAATGTCTCACAGGTAGCTCAAACTCAATCTATCCAAAGATAAATGTATAGTCTTTCTTTCTACCTTCCCCCACAATAAAAATAAAAACGCAACATGGCAAAACTTGTGAGATGCAGCAAAAGCAGTGCTGAGGAGAAAATTTTTAGCTGCAAATTAAAAAAAAAGAAAAATATCAAATCAACAACTTTACACTATGAGACATTAGAAAAAGAAAAGTGTTAGCTAAGCCCAAACGTAGCTAAAGGAGAGAAATAATAAATATTAGAGCAGAGAGAAATAAAATAAAGAATAGAATAACAATAAGGAAAATAACCAAAATCAAAAGTTAGTTCTTTGAGAAAAATCAATGAAATTGACACACCTTTAGCTAGACTTACCGAGAAAAAGGAGAGGATGTGCAAATAACTAAAATCAGACGTGAAAGTGGGGACATTACTACAGCCCTACAGAAATAAATAGGATTATAAGAGAATAAAATGAACAAACAAAATAGATAAACTCGTTGAATTAAAAAAAAATAGGAATACACAAATTACCAAAATTGACTCAAGATGAGATAGAAAATCTGAATAGATATATATAAAAAATAAAGAGCTTGAATCAATAATAATTATTATTTAAATTCCCAAACAGAAAAGTCTAGGACCAGAGGGCTTTATTGGTGATGTGTACCAAATATTTAAAGAAGACTTAGCACCAATTCTTCTAAAACAGTTCTAAAAAAATAGAAGATGAAGGAATACTTCCTAACTCATTCTATGAGACTATTACCCCGATATCAAAGCCCTTTAAAGACACCACAAAAAAAAAACTACATATCAGTTCACATCCATATTCATGGATGCAAAAATTCTTCAACCAAATTTTAGAAAACTTAATACAACAGCATATTAAAAGTATTATGTACCATAACTAAGTGAGATTTATTTCAGGAATCCAAGAGTGGTTCAATATACATTAATAGGACCAAAAAAAAAAAAAAACATGACCATGTAAATTAATGCAGAAAAATCACAAAATCCAATGGTATAAAAACACACAGCAAGCTATGAATAGAATGCAATTTTTCACTCATGAAAAATGAAAAAGAACAAAGATATATATTAAAAACCCACAGTTAACATCACAAGCAATGGTTAAAGACTGAAAACTTTCCTCCTAAGATCAGAAACAAGGCTAGGATGCCTGCTTTCACTGCTGCTATTCAACATTGTTGTTGGAGTTCTAGCCATAAAAATTAGGAGAAAGAAGGAAGGAAGGGAAGAAGGGAAGGAGGGAGGGAAAGAGAGAAAGAAAAAAATAAAAGGAAAGAAAGGAGGGAGGGAGGGAGAACAGAAGAAAGAGGGATGGGAGGGAAGGAAGGAAGGACAGAAGGAGGGAAGGAGGGAGGGAGGGAGGGAAGGAAGGGACATCCAAATTGGAAAGAAAGAAGTAAAATAAGAATCTATAAACAGATGATTTTAGATGATATGTAAAAATCACAAAGATTCCATGAAAAACTAATGGAGCTAATAAACAAATTCAGCAAAATTGCAAGTACAAAATTTTGTACTTGACATAAAAAATGTCAATATATATGCATTTTGACATACAAAAATAAGTTGTGTTTCTATATGTCAATAATGAACAATCCAAAAAGAAAATTAAGAAAATAATTTCATTTTCTTCTATGAAATTGAAAAAACATTTCAATTTCATAGAAGGGACACTTCTACCCAAGGTGATAAAAATTTATAGTAAAAACTAGAACACATTGCTGAAAGTGAAGGAAACCTAAAAAAAGAAAAGATATCCCATGTTCATTAATTGGAAAACTTCATATTGTTAAGATGATAATTCTACCCAAAGCAATCTACAGATTCAAAGTAATCCCCATCAAAATTTCAGTGACTATTTTTACAGAAATGGAAAAGCTGATTCTCAAATTTATATTTTATTACAAACATTCCCAAGCCGCCAAAATATTTTAAAAGAATAACAAAGTTGGGGCCAGGCATGGTGGCTCACACCTGTAATCCCAGCACTTTGGGAGGGCGAGGTGGGTGGATCACAAGGTCAGGAGTTCGAGACCAGCCTGGCCAACATGGCAAAGAACCGACTCTACTAAAAAAATACAAAAAGTTATATGGGCATGGTGGTAGATACTTGTAATCCCAGCTACTCAGGAGGCTGAGGCGGGAGAATTGCTTGAACCCAGGAGGCAGAGGTTGCAATGAGCCAAGATTGTGCCACTGCACTCCAGTCTGGGCAACAGAGTGAGTCTCTTTCTCAGAAAAAAACACAACAAAAAAAACAAACAAAAAAAAGTTGGAGGGCTCGTACTTCTCAATGTTAAAACTTCCTGCAAAACTGCAGAAATCAAAATAGTGTGGTATTAGTATAGGATAGACATAGAGCAATGGAATAGAATTGGAAGCCCCAAGACAAACCCATTCAGCTATGACCAGTTGATTTTCTAGAAGGGTGCCAAGACCATTCAATGGGGATTGAATATTCAACAAATCATACAGAGACAATTGGATGTCTGCATGTAAAAGAACAAAGTTGGAGCCCTACTTACCTCACACTTTATATAAAAAGTAATTCAAAATGCATCAGTGCACTGTAAATGGGACACTTAGACTAAGTATAAGAGCTAAAACCATAAAATACTTAGAAGAAAATATTAGATAAATCTTTATGACCTTTGATTTGACAATGTGTTTTTAGATATGACACCAAAAGCACAAGCAATAAAAGATAAAAAAGATAAGTTAGCTTCATCAAAATTAAAACCTCTGTTCATCAAAGGATATTGTCAAGAAAGTAAAAAGACGGCCGGGCGCGGTGGCTCACGCTTGTAATCCCAGCACTTTGGGAGGCCGAGGCGGGTGGATCACGAGGTCAGGAGATCGAGACCACGCTGAAACCCCGTCTCTACTAAAAATACAAAAAATTAGCCGGGCGAGGTGGCGGGCGCCTGTAGTCCCAGCTACTCGGAGAGGCTGAGGCAGGAGAATGGCGTGAACCCGGGAGGCGGAGCTTGCAGTGAGCCAAGATCGCGCCACTGCACTCCAGCCTGGGCGACAGAGCGAGACTCCGTCTCAAAAAAGAAAAAGAAAAAGAAAAAGACAACCTATCAAATAGAAGACAATATTTTCAAATAATATATCTAATAATACATCTAGTGTTCCAACTCCATAAATAAATTTCACAACTCAACAATAAAAAGACAAACAACTCAATTTAAAATGGAGGAAATACGTGAGATACTTATCCAAAAGAACACAAGGACAAGCACATGAAAAGATGTTCAACATAATTAGTCATCAGGGAAATACAAATCAAAACCATAATGAGATACCACTTTGCATGTATTAGGACGAGTACAACCACCATAAAAAGGAAATAAAATAAGTGTTGAGAAAGATGTGTGGAAGAGGTAGAAAAATTGAAAGCCTCACAAATTGCTGGTAGGAGTGTAAAATGATTCAGCTACTGTGGAACACTGGCAGTTCTTCAGGTTAAACATAAAATTACCACATGATCAAGCAATTCCACTCTGAAGTGTACACCCAAAAGAATTGAAAACAGGTACTCAAATATTTACACACTTACATTCATAGAATAACAGCCAAAATGTAGAAACAACTCAAATATTCATCAGCAGATAAATTGATAAGCAAATTGTGGTGTGCGTTTACATGTGTCTGTGTATGTGCAATGGAATAATATTCAGCCATAAAAAGAAATAAAGTACTGATACATGTTACAACATGAAGAAACATCAAAAACATTCTATGTGGAAGAAGTCAGACAAAAAAAGTCACATATCATATGATTCAATTAATATGAAATACTCAGAATAGGTAATTCCTTAGAGACAGAAAGCAGATTGGTAGTTGCCGGGGCTGAGAGAAGGGCAATGGGAAGTGACTGCTTAGCAAGTACAGGTTTTCTTTTGGAGTGATGAAGATGTTTTAGAACTAGATAGAGGTGGCGGTTGCACAACAGTAAATGTATTAAATGCCATTGAATGCACATTTAAAATGGTTAATTTTATGTTATGTGAATGTCTACTCAATTATTAACTTTTTTTAAAAAGCAAGGGCTGGGCACGGCAGCTCATGCCTATAATCCCAGCACTTTGAGAGGCCGAGGCGAGTGGATCATTTGAGGTCAGCAGTTCAAGACCATCCTGGCCAACATGGTGAAACCCCGTCTCTACTAAAAATACAAAAATTAGCTGAGCATGGTGGGGCACACCTGTAATACCAGCTGCTCTGGAGGCTGAGGCGGGAGAATTGCTTGAGCCTGGGAGGCGGAGGTTGCGGTGAGTTGAGATCATGCCACTGCACTCCAGTCTGCGCAACAGAGTGAGACCCTTTCTCCAAACAAACAAACAAACAAACAAAAAACAGGGCATATAATACTGGGAAGATGATTGATGGCATCTCCCTTATTTCCCAAACTACTTTTAGAATAAATAACTCAGTTACTATACCTCATACAATGATAAAATGTATAGTTTTTCATCATCTTGAAGTAAACACGTGATTAAAGAAACTGATTTGAATATTTTAATTGGATAGTTATGTATATTTTTATTACATAAAATGGATTTTTACCAAATTATACTTCTCATAGCTGACAGAATTAAAACATTTTTAGACGTAATTTAAGTTGAGATCACAGAAAGTCTAGTATTTTAGATTTCTTGGCATGTCATATATTTCCCCTTGTTTAGATTTGTTAGCTTGACCGCACGAAAGGAAGAGTAATTTTCATTTTTTCTTTTCTTTTCCTAAAGTGAAAGGAAAAATAAAATTAAATGACTCAAGGAAAACAAGTGTAATAGCACATAAACTTTGAAATTTTGTAACTCTATACATCATATTTCCCTTTCTTTTTTTTTTTTTTTTTTTTTGAGATGGAGTCTTGCTCTGTCCCCCAGGCTGGAGTGCAGTGGCGCAATCTCGGCTCACTGCAAGCTCCGCCTCCCGGGTTCACGCCATTCTCCTGCCTCAGCTCTCGAGTAGCTGGGACTACAGGCGCCCGCCAACACGCCCAGCTAATTTTTTTTGTATTTTTAGTAGAGACGGGGTTTCACCGTGTTAGCCAGGGTGGTCTCGATATCCTGACCTCGTGATCTGCCCGCCTCGGCCTCCCAAAGTGCTGGGATTACAGGCTTGAGCCACCGCGCCTGGCCCATATTTCCCTTTCTAATATGGTTATAAAAATATTCACAATAAGAACATAAGAACCATTTTATCGCAAATAGCAAAGGAAGTGTGTGTTTGGTACTTGAGGTCTTCTTTAGATAGTTTTATTACTATTTATTTATTTTTATTACAGATTCAGGGGGTATATGTGCAGATTTATTACATGGATATATTGCATAATTCTGGGATTTGTACTTCTAGTGAACTCGTTACCCAAATAGTGAACATGATACCCAGTATGTAGTTTTACCAAACCTTTTCCCTTTCCCTCCCACCCTGCTTTTGGAGTCTTTTGTGTCTATTGTTTCCATATTTATGTCCATGTGCACCCATTGTTTAGCTCCCCTTTATAAGTGAGAGCACGTGGTATCTGATTTTCTGTTTCTGCATTAATTCATTTGGGGTAATGACCTCTAGCTGCATCCATGTTGCTACAAAGGACATGATTTCATTCTTTTTTTATGGCTGCATGGTATTCCATGGCATATGTATTAGTCTGTTTTCATGCTGCTGATAAAGACACACCTGAGACTGGATAATTTATACAGGAGAAAGAGTTTATTGGACTTACAGTTCCACATGGCTGGGGAAGCCTCACAATCATGGCAGAAGGCAAGGAGGAGCAAGTCACCTCTTACATGGATGGTGGCAGGCAAATAGAGAGTTTGTGCAGGGAAACTTTGCCTTATGAAGCCATTAGATCTCATGAGACTTATTCACTATCACGAGAACAGCATGGGAAAGACCTATCCCCATGATTCAATTGCCTCCTACCGGGTTCCTCCCACAACATGTGGGAATTCAAGATGAGGTTTTGGCGGGGACACAGCCAAACCATATCTGTGTATATGTACCACATTTTCTTTATCCAGTCTACTGTAAATGGACACTTAGATTGATTTCATGCCTTTGCTATTATGAATACTGCTGTGATAATGAGTGCAAGTGTTGTTTAGACAGGTTTTTTATTGTTGTTGTTGTTGTTTGTTTTTTGAGATGGAGTCTTGCTCTGTCATCCAGGCTGGAGTGCAGTGGTGCAACCTCAGCTCACGGCAACCTCTGCCTCCCAGGTTCAAGCAATTTTCTTGCCTCAGCCTCCTGTCTAGCTGCGAGTACAGGCACGGGCCACCACACCCAGCTAATTTTTGTATTTTTAGTAGAGACAGGGTTTCACCATGTTAGCCAGGATGGTATCGATCTGCTGACCTCGTGATCCAGCCCCCTTGGCCTCCCAAAGTGCTGGGATTACAGGAGTGAGCCACCACTCCCCACTGACAGTTTTAAGTGGAAACTTCTACAGTGGATTTTCTTTAAATATCACTAAGTTCAATATGTTCTGTAGAGATCAATTGAGACCAAACTGAGACCAAAACAACCCTCCCAGAATGCCTAATTGTTATTCTAACAATCTGCATGTGCAATCCTGTACTGTTCTTTTTTTAGTGATAAAATATTATGTATAGCAAATTATTTAAACTTCTACCAACATAAAAGAGTGTTGAGAGAGACACAGTAACAATATGTACAAATCAAAATGGAAATGAAGCAAAGGCTACAAATTCCAACATCTTGTTTTATAATGGTTTGGACTCCCCAAAACAGGCCCCAAATGGATTGGGTTCAATTTATTCACTTGTAAGTGATCTCAGGAAGACAGTAGTCAGGAGCAGAGAGAATAAGACAGGAAAAGGAAGGTAGTCAGTATAGGACATATGAATGAACAGGTTATCGCTCCAGGCAACTAGAGTTAAACCTCTGAGAATGAGACTGAAACACATATCTCCCAATTTTTCCACTGAGGGGTGAGGAGGCTGGGATGCATGTTCATCAGTTTCCTACTATTCCCATTCTCATTAGTTGGGAGTTCACTTCCAGCTTTCCTATCTAGATCTATAGCAATAGAGCAGGCTTCTGCAACTAGAGAGCACCTTCAAATAGAGACACACACAAAGCTGCCTATGTGGACAGGAACTGCCTGAAGGGGCCGTCTGGGATGAACCAACAGAATATGGGCAGGACCCTGTCACAGGGTGGATTCTCCTGGAAGCAGACTCTGATATTAAGAGTAATGGACAGGGTATTAACTAATGAGTGCCCTGGCGATCAGCACTATGGATGTGAGAAGGCAGCAGTATTGAGCAGAGGGTAAAGTCAAGCTTCTAAGATGCACCAGCATGTAACTTAGGATGAGAATAAAGTCTACTCAGAAGAGTGAAAAATCTACCATAGGATAGTCTTAGAGGAATATGGCCAAAGAGAGAATTTTCTATCCTTTCATTAATGAAAAGTTATAATCTATGTGCAACTTGCCACATTATCAAGTGAGCTCAAATGCAAATAGTTAACATATTTTTGAAAAATGCCTTCCATGTTACTATCAATAGACTTAATTTTAAATTCATCAAGTTAAAAATGACAAATCTGTAATATAATATGTGTCTTAGAAACATTGAATTAATAATGCCTGCCCCCTATAACCTCCTATCAGTGCTTTCCCAGCTTACATGAGCATGGAAATAAAAGTGGGGTGCACACATACACACTTACACAGGTTCATAGATGGTGTGGTGATTTAAAGTTTCTAATATGCCCAAGACCCATTTGGCATACTTGTTTATACTGCAGATGCTGGTAATCTTAATACCACCTCCAGAAATTCTGATTCAAAACTCTGAGCCCCGTACATCTTAAATGAATATTCCAGGCAGTTCTCATTCAATATTTCAGGAAACACAATCATGAAATGCTGAGTTAATGGAATGTTTAGAAGAACTAACGATTTTTACAGGCAAGAAAACTGAAATATTTAGACTATTTTTACATTATTTGCTTTTAATTCATTAGTATTTTAGCCCAAATGACACCATTTCAAAACTTTTTTTCTCTCTCTTGAATCTTTTTAATAATGTCAGAGAACAATGAACCAAATGGCCAAAAGCTAAATTAACAAACCACAAACAAGCAAGCAAATGAACAAGTTTTTAGTGTCGTAAACCAAGCTGTCTTCCACTCTTATTTAGATTCCTTCTGCCAAAAACTGATGAATGAAAATATATGCAAATAGGTTTGTTTAGATTTACAGACTTATTTAGATTCCGTAGTATTACATATCCATAGTAACTATATGACGAAGTCTGTAAAATATTATTTTTCTAGCTAAAACCTTTACTTTGAAATTATGTCATCATATTCATTAATTTCCTTTTTTTAATCATTTTCTTGATAGTTAATGTACAGTTAAATGTAGACTCCATTTCAAATTTCAATTCTGAATAGTCTTAAAGAATTCTTTTCCAGTCATTATTAACAATAACTTTCATGTGGTTACTAAAAGCATTCATATATATTGTCCTTTGATCCATCCATTCTGTGTGGACAGGAGAAGAATTATTATCGTTCTTATTTTTAAAAGAATATCATTGATATTCAGGAAAATGTGTTTATGGTCACACAGGCAGCAAATGGAATAGGAAGGATTGAAGGACTGAAAACTGTTGCTGGGCTTTAAATCCTATTCTCTCTCAAATCTACCACTTTCACTTCTAATTAAAATTACTTCTTAATATAGTTCACATAAAAGTACATTCAAACTCAAGTTCGAAACAACCAGGAAATAATATTTTACCTATTAGTAATGGACAGAAGCATATAACAAGCTAAGAAAATATGTAAAACCAGTTATAATCTAGTCAGCATTTTGGGGTCCATTCTCAGGTTTTACAGCCAAGCAAGAATGGGTTGTTTCGAAGGAGACCAGAAAGAGATTGAGATTTTTTTTTTTTTTTTTGTAAATTGGATACAATTCAGTGACTTTGCTGAAGCTAACAAGGTCTTCTCGCAGAGGTTAGCACCCTGCTGTGAACAGTCATTTTCTTCTCGAATATTACTTCATGGCATAGTTTGTGATTCTCAGATTTTATGTATTTTAATGGAAGTTACAAAGTGTGATAGTTCCACATAATTTTTCATGCTGCTTATTTTTTATGGCTATCCTCATGTCAAAAGGGAAATGAAAATAACCTTAGGTTTTTAATGTAACTGTTATAAATGAAGTGCAATATTTTAAATCCTGACATTTCTTGAAGTCACGTGAGGGAAAGATGCCTGACTCACCAATCCCTGCATCTGGAAGCTGCAGGAGAGAGACTCTCAGGCACAAAGAAGTTTAGGGTACACATGACCAAGTGTCCGTTGAACAGACCTAAGCAGCACTCACTCTGGCAGGAATCTATATTTCCAGAAACCACCTTTATTCTGCCCACAACTAGCCCCACTGCAGCGTTCCCTCCAGGACTCACAAAAGGCCAAGCAAGGACAAAATCTCTAGCCTGTATATTTGACATTGAACCTGTTTTTCTGCACACCACGATATTTTTAGTAAAGATTTCAAAAGCACAGAAAAGTCAAGGTTTTCCTTCTCTTTCTCAAATACCACTATGATGATGTTTTTAAAAAGTTTAGATGATCAAAGAGCCACTTATCATTTAATGTCACACAAAGAAGAATCTCCAGAAGTACTATGGCTAAGATAAAAAGGATACAACAGAAAAATTTTCAGGAATTTTAAATTTCTGTGTATTGGCCATTTTCATGATGCTTTAAGTTGTATAAGATTATATGTGCTGAGCCATTTAAAACATAGGAAAGGCTTGGTCATTCATTTCAAGAATAAGCTAGCATAGACCAAACAGCCAACAAATTACAAGTCGTTAATTGAAAACAAACTTAGCATGTGCATTTGCATACAATAAGTTGATAATTTCAATGCCTAAAATGAAGGTTCTGAGGGAGAAAAAGATTTTAAGTAAACTCTGTCTTGAAAGCCCATTACATTGAGAGCTGTTTACAGAAAGGGAACATTCTATTCAGCTTAAATTCTTAGTATCAGGAACATAATCAATATCCAAAAAATTTTTGCTGAGTATCTGTTACATCCAAGAAGAAAAGCTAGATTTTGCCTCTCTAGAAATAGCAAAATACCTTTAGAGTAAATTTGGCTGTAGTCATAGATTGCAGATTTTTGGAAGGATATCAAAAAGATATTAATAAATTTTTCATAGCTGATATTCAAAATATTTTAGTAACTCATAGATTGTATCATGGACTAACAGCTTAAAAATTAGAAATTTATTTTTTATTACATTAGAAAATGAGAGACAAAAGGAAGAGAAATTACAAAGAAATTCAGTGTGAAGAAAGGAGAGAGTTAAGAGAGAATTAGACAAAAATAACCTAAAATCATGGACTGCAATTATAAAATATGTAAGAAAATAAGAAGTAATGATAATTAAGCAGGAACTGAAATAAAAAGGATGTGACTTACTTTAAGAATTAAACCAGTTTTCAAAACTGGTTTTATCTACAGTATAGTTTGTTAAAATCATTGATGGACATGTATTCATTCATTGTCATAGCTTCACTCTCTCTGCTGTGTGGATAACTCCCATATCCCTGAAGCCTGACCACTCCTTTGAGCATCACGCCCGGTTTTTCAACAACTTCAGATGCATTCACCAAAAAAGTTCACAAGTACTTTTTTAACCTAGATAATGGCTAAAGCTACTATTTACAATAGCGAGGATATGGACTCAACCAAGTATCCATCAATGGATGAATGGATAAAAAATACACACACACACACACACACACACACACACACACACACACACACACAATGGAATACTATTCAGCCATAAAAAAGAATGAAATCATGTCTTTCACAGCAACACAGATGGAACTAGAGGCCAATATCTTAAGTGAAAAAACTTAGAAAGTCAAATATCACATTTTCACTTGTAAGTTGGAACTAAATACAGTATGAACATGGACATAGAGTGTGAAATAATAGTCATTGGAGACTCAAAAGGGTTGGAGGGTGGAAGGGGTGAAAGATGAGAAATTATTTAATGGGTACAATGTACACTATTTGGGTGATGGTTACACTAAAAGCCCAGACTCAACCACTATGCAGTATAACCTTGTAACTTTTCTACTCTCAGATGAATTTCCTAGAGATCAGAATACTATGTATCAAAAAATTATGTTATGAGGCATTTATTTGCATTCTACTGCTCCTTCATAGTAAAATTCTATTTCTGGTATAAAATGATCCCAAGCATTAAAATAAAATGAGACTATTGTTAAATCCTTCCTTATCTCATAAAAGCAATGCTCACCACTAACCTATATATAATTCTACGTAAGTTGTATATTTGACTCAAGGAAAAGATCTGTAGCAGAATATTTAAGCCCTGGGAGATAAAAGTATAAAGCTGTATACATTTGCCTGACACTATGGTTCCTGTCATGACTCTCGTCAGGTGTGAACCCCAGGCAGCTGATCATATTCCAGAGACTTGACTCAGTTAAACAAAAGATTGAAGGGAATCATAGCATCACCCTATCCAAGTCCTGGCTTCTTCTAGGCCTTCCCTTTTCCGTAAATCCCATTCTTTTTGCTCCTTGTTCATGATTCTACCAATAACAATAGTTCCTTGGCTTAAAGGAGACATTTTTTCTCAGAAACGACTAAAATCTACCAAAATATAATAACTAGAAGTATCTGCATAGCCTTTACTGAAAGTTTTCATTGCACGTCTTAGGAATAGAATGACAAATTGACTAACATGAAGCTTTTCCTTTGTGTGTAGCACTGCCTCTTTGAGTGAGTCAAGAACCTCTAGGACATAGCCCACTGGAATGCTCTTATATTTGCACTGTGTTTTATCATTTATCGAGTTATGTATGTTATATTTATGCTATATTTAGCTTTTAGCTTTGCAACTATCCTATGAGAAAAAAGCCAAGATGTCTTATCAGTTTATTTTTAAAAGATGCAAATATTGAGGTTTAAGTCATTGTTCCTTAGACATTGTTCCGTAGCTGGTGGGTGGGAGATATTGAATCGGAAAACATACCTTCTGCAGCATGGTTCAAGGATCTTTATACAACTCACACAAACCAGCAAGAATTCTAGAGAGAACAAGATGTGCTTATTAAGTGGCAGGCTCAGTAGGTAAACATTAAGACATACAGAGCTCAGAACTGAGGCAATGTCTAGAGAGAGTTGGGTGATCACATTATTTGTAGGATATTTTTGACAATGAGAGGGGTAGTATTAATAATCATGCCAAATATGAGTTATTTTCTAGGACTGTATCAGGAACAGGACACAAAGTAATTCCAAGCCAGAAGACTCCTGTGAATGAGTTCTCACAGGCAGGTCAGGGTATTTGAGGACAAGATTCTCAAACTGGAGCCCCAAACTATTTGTTATAACTCAAGGTGCGTAGAGGTCAGTGAGGAGTAAGTAGTGAAGGGAGGAAAGGATGGAGACAAAAAAGGAATTTAACATTGTTTCTGGAGATACTGAGCAAAAGAGGTACAGAGTGTAATAACAACAATTATAATATGAATGTCTACCATTTATTGAGTTTCTGCTAATGAGCTAAAAAAAAATACTGAAATTTACCAATTATCACCATTTTCTTACACATGAGGGAACTACAATTCATAAGGGTTAAATTATCTACATTTTCTAAGGGGGTGAATTTGAAACCAGGTAAGTCTGAATCTTACAAAACTATCTTGCTATGGTGTAAAAGGACAAATACAAAACAGCTATTACATTTGGCTAGTTATGTAAAAAGAACTTCAGAACAAACTTTAGAAGGCTCCCACTATCCAAAAGATGCATAATTTAAGCTTCCAAAAAATTACAAATTATTAAAAGCTATCAAAAAAGGTTGAATCCATTATGAGTTTATAATTGTGTGTGTGTGTGTGTATATAACTAATTGCATACCTTTAATGGTTAGTAAGAAACCAATTCATTATCTTGAAAACTGATAAACAGTAAAAAATTTATGCTACCTTTCTTTTACAAATTGTGTCACTCGGTAACCAAATAGTAGGTGAGACAAGGCATCTGTTTATAAATGTATTCCAAGTAATAAATAAAAGTAAAATGTAGAATTTGAATATTCTCATATTTATAAATTAATGGATCTAAGCACTGGGCATAAATAGCTGATACACCAGCTATTGATGTATAAAATGAGAGACAATCGGGTTTCTTTCTTGAAACACAATAAAAGAACACAATGAAAAAACACAATGCCTATTACAGTTTTATCAAATGGATGAAACGTGAGTCTGATCAATTTTCTAAATCTCTCTGCTCATAGGCACAAAAATAGGACAGAAAAACATAGCATATTTCCCCAGACAGCACAGTAATAGAGGTTTAGCAACTGACATAATTTCTTTTTTTTTTTCTTTTTTTTGAGACGGAGTCTCTGTCGCCCAGGCTGGAGTGCAGTGGCGCCATCTCGGCTCACTGCAAGCTCCGCCTCCCGAGTTCACGCCATTCTCCTGCCTCAGCCTCCCAAGTAGCTGGGACTACAGGCACCCGCCACCACGCCCGGCTAATTTTTTGTATTTTTAGTAGAGATGGGGTTTCACTGTGTTAGCCAGGATGGTCTCGATCTCCTGACCTCATGATCCACCCGCCTCAGCCTCCCAAAGTGCTAGGATTACAGGCATGAGCCACTGCACCCGGCCAACTCACACAATTTCTTTGCTAAGGAGTGAATTTCTTAGTCCCTGTTGTAGCTAGAGGTGGCAATGTGACTGAATTTCCATCCATGAAAAATGAATGCATGTTTAGTGTTTTCAGGCCCACTCACTCTCTTCCATTTTTGCAAACTGAATCACAAAAGAGCCTGTAACACACCTCTGGTCATGAAGGAAAGTATGTCCTAGGGGATGCTAGACAGAAAATGAGTCCTTGAAAAACCACATGCCATAAAGCCACCCTGACAACCTTGATTGCTTACATTAGGACCGTATTGTGAGAAATGATCTTCTATGTTCTTAAAAACAAACAAAACCAAAAATGAGTTATTGCCTATGATCTAGAAACCAGGAATTTAAGAGGTAACCTGAATGTCAGAACCAAAAACAAATGAAACAAAGAGGTTACCAGCCCAGCTCAAACTGGGTCATCTAATGACAAAACAGAGTCCTCCAGGTAAAAACCGCAGGAAGAGTTGCCCGTTTAAATAGGCAAGCTTCCACAGAGGTGAGATTTCTATTGGAGTTTTAACTTTATCTCCACCTTAAGGCTGATGGGCTTTTTTTTTTTTTTTTAAGCATTATGAGATCTAGTTCCTAGAAGAAGGTATGTGAATCACTAACATACCAGTATGACACTGCTTCTCCAAGGTCTGGGCTAAGAAAAAGAAAGAAGATTATTCTAAGAAGGAGTGTGAATAAACAACAAAACTTGAGGGCTGAAAGAGAAATGAAAATAATTTGAGTCTGGAAGATCCTGACCATGGTAGCATATCTAGGAGAAATAAAGAAAATATCATGAGAATTTGGGTTAGTTAGATCAGCAGTGGGATTGGAACAGACTTCACCCAGACTCAAACCTCTGGAGTAGGATTAAATATGGAGTAGATTCTGCTGATCTCTGGTCTTGAGTAAAGAGGGACTAAAATCCAAATCATTGTCTCAGAATTCTGCAGTCATGACAAGGGTATTCATGGTAAGAGGCTGAAATGGAGAAGAGGCAAGTCATAATGAGCAGGATTGGAGGATACCCTGAGAGATTCTCAGGGGCCATCAAATGCAATGAGAACACATCTAAGACACACATGGACAGATAATGAGCAGTTAGTGACACTGAACCAGTCTGAATGACAACTCTAAGCTCCCTTTGTTTTTAGTAAAGATTAGGTGTACACTTGAGGAGACAAGGAGTATACTATTTGGTAGGCAATGTGGTAGAAGAGGCATCATCAGAGGAACACCAGCAAGAAAGACCTTAATATCAAAAATATAGTCAGTCGGTAAAGTCCCACAGCTCTCTACAATCCTGTGACCACAGCTGAGCTCTTGAGAATTGAGCTAGGGTTCCATATTCTTGCCAGAAGCCTTGAGTAAGACTAATTCTTCCCAAGGAATGATGGTATTTGCATATTCGTGGACAGGACAGATCCCAGGGAAAATGAAGTACAGAAGTGTAACAATCTCATTTCTATATCCACAACTTCTCCACACTTGATGGCTCCCTCTCTCATTGTATGTATGAGGCTTATATTTAGTGCTTCATGTCCTCCTCAGAATAGCTCTTCCAGAGCCTTCAAAGAGGACCAGAGGAAAGAGACATTTGAAATCCCTGAAGTGATGTTGTTGATGTCATCATTTATAATATGTCTTACTGATTGGGAGATGTTAACATTAGTTAAAACCTTTGCAATTGGCAGTAATTGGTAGTCACAAGTGTCATGATTTGCCTCTATGGGGTGGATGAAAAACAGCTGCATTTCGATTATAGTAGTAAGTATTGCATCTTCATTAATTCACCAACCGTATGGATATTTGAAGTGTTCCTGTCTGGTGATGCCATCTCATGTCACTGTCAGTGAGGAAGAAAATCCTAATTGATTTGTTTCACTTTCTCACAATCAACAAATCAACTTTAATGTAAGCTACCAAATTTCATAAGTTGAAGTATGTAAGAAAGAACTGAAACAAAAAGGGTAGGTTTTTATAGACTGTTGTTCTGATGAAATCTAATTCTCCCCATGGGTTGCCGTGGTTTCAATGTTCTTTATCAGGGTGGTCAGAGCAATGTCTTGCCCTATAGAGTCTTCTTAAATTTACCTGTCTTATCCCATGTCTGTAAGGCCAGGTGAGTATATATGTATAGTACATGAATATATATTATATGTGTGTAGATGAACATGTTAGCATGGATATTTATGTACCACATGTGACAGAAGAATTATTTAAAATTTCTAAAATTTCCAGATCTTCTGAAAAGGATGATCTTCAAGGACAAAACTTTGTCAAGTTTGGTGATGAGTATGAAAATGAAATTTAAAGGAGAAAAAAGAAAACTAAAGTTTACTTTTTTTGAGTTTCACTCTGTTGCCAAGGCTGGAGTGCAGTGGCACGATCTTGGATCACTGCAACATTCACCTCCCGGGTTCAAGCGATTCTCTTGCCTCAGGCTCCCGAGTAGCTGGGATTACAGGTGCACGCCACCATGCCTGACTAATTTTTATATTTTCAGTAGAGTGGGGGTTTCACCATGTTGGCCAGGCTGGTCTCAAACTCCTGGCCTCGTGTGATCTGCCTGCTTTGGCCAAATTTCACTTTATAAGAAAAGCCACATGCTAGGAGTGCAGATGTGAAGGTGAAGCTTAGGAAAGAAAAAATATGGAGCCGATATGGCTAGAGAAACTAACAGAAGAGGGTTAATGTGACTGATACCTGAATACAGTTCTTGGGAAAGACAAGTTTGATAGCACAATAGGGTGGCTATAGTTAACAATAATTTATTGTATATTTCAAAATAACTAGAGGAGTGGATTTGGAGTGCTCCTAACACAAATGATAAATATGTGAAGTGAGGGATATCACAATTACTCTGATTTGATGATTACACATTGTACCTTATAAATATATACAACTGTTATGTATCCATAAAAATTAAAAATTTTAAAAAGAGATGCCCCTCAGAGATCATACCATCACCCTAAGCCTCCCATCAAAATAGTTTTTCCAGCATATGCATATTCTTCCCTATGAAGAATTCTGACAAATGAGCTTTTAAGACAGGTTTTAGGAAACACTGACACAAATATAGTTGCATACCTTTCACTAAAAGGAGAATAGGAATATGATGTGCTAGGAATATTTTTTGATCTTAGAACAGGACGATTTCTTGATCTTAGTAATGATTTACTGATGTTCCAGCACTCTGCAAGATAGTAAGCATCTCTTTGAGCTCAATGATACAAGCTCTATTGCACAGATGAGGAACCAAGACTAAGAAAGCTTAACTGAATATGTCCGATATTACACAGCTAATAAGCGTGGGAGCTAAGATTTGAATTCAGGTCTCTCTGACTCCAGAACTAATGTTCTTAAGTCTAGTGCTACACTATTTCTGCTTAACTACATTGTGTGTGTTGTAACCTCCTGTCCTTGAGTCTATTGGACCGTATTCACCTGAATTATACAACTTTATGGCAAAATATGAACTATTTCCCATTTGGACTTTGGCTGCATTTCCTTAGTATGAAGTAAAGGAAAATCTTGGCAACAGTTCATAGACATCTATCAAATCTCTGAGCTTTCTTTTTTTTCAGAAATTGGAAACATAAACTATTTTAGTGCCTATTACTGACAGCGCCTGTTCAAACTAACATCCCCTCTAACCCACTCAAAAGAATATTCCAAATCATAGCAATTAGTCTTTGGATAGGTATATGCAGGACTACACAGGTATATATCTAAGGTGAGTGCAGTTAAAGATTTCATCACTCAAATGTCCAGTCCTATATGCTTGAAATAATAACAAAATAGCCTTTTGAAATGAAAGCTTCAGAAATATGTATGTAAAAACTAAGTGTATAGCCGTTATTTGTAAATGGCAAAATGAACCCCATTAAGGGGTTCTGTTTCTAAAATCACAAAATCGAGCTCTGATGCCCTGTGAATATGACAGCAAATAATACATTCTATATCCACAGTTGACTCATCATCTTGCCATGGCAGTAGGCTAAATGGAAGGAAATCATCTGGCTTTTTATTATAACTGTCAATCATTGAGATTATTGCTACCTTTTCCATATTTAACCATCTTCACTTTCCTTCTATTTCAATGGTCCTCAAACTTTAATGTTAAAATATTAACCTGCAGAATCCCATCACAGCCCCCAAATATTCTGATTCCATATGAAAACCTGATAACCTTTTTAAAATTAAAATCTGAGATGAATATTGTATAGATTATCTTTTGTACATACTTGGAGAGATCATTTCTCATGTAATTATTAGAATAATTTTTACTTATTTTGTATTTTTGGTGAAAAATAAGTAGTTTATTTCCAAAAATTATCCAACAAATAGTGAGCATCTGCTCAAATTGTAGAAAATTTTGACAATATAGAACAATTTAAAAATTTTGTTTCTTATGGATAGTCTTTGTTAACTCTTTGATAAATATGCTTCTAGAGCTTTCATTTATAAATATATGACTTTTATATATTCTACATTTACATTGTATTCTATATTCTACCACTTGTATATTCTTTTAAGTTGTTTCCATTTTTATATGTCAACTGTTCATTTTTTATTTCTTCTCTCTGTGTGTCTTAAATTGGGTAATTTCTATGCTTAATCTTAGATGAAAGGCTGAGAAGCAATTGGATAATTTCTATTGCTGTCTTTTAAGCTTATTCCATTTACACCATAAGTGCTTAAATATAGAAGATACATCATGCAGTAGGCCAGGCATGATGGCTTGCGCCTGTAATCCCAGCAGTTTGGGAGGCCAAGGTGGGTGGATCACCTGAGGTCGGGAGTTCAAGACCAGCCTGACCAACATGGAGAGTCTCTACTAAAAATACAAAATTAGCCAGGGTAGTGGCGCATGTCTGTAATCCCAGCTACTCTGGAGGCTGAGGCAGGAGAATCGCTTGAACCCGGGAGGCGGAAGTTGCAGTGAGCCAAGATTGTGCCATTGCACTCCAGCCTGGGCAACAAGAGCAAAACTCCATTTCAAAAAAAAAAAACATACATCATGCAGTTGTTGGTTGCAATGTTCTATATCCATCCCTTAGTTTGTTTGCTAATTGTGTTGTTCTACTTAGATTTAAATAGATTTCTTTAGTGATTTTTTTTCTTTGATTATTTAATCACTGAGAAATTCATACTAAAATACCCTATTATGATTATGGATTTGTCAATATATTTTTGTATTTTTGTTCATTATTCATTTCCTATATTTTGAAGCCACCATATTTAGTTGCTAACAAACTTTAAATCGTGATATCTTGCCAGTGAAATGAAAATTTGATCATTATTAATGGACTCTGTTTATCTCTATTGATCCTTTCTGGTTTTCATTGTGTTTTGTCTGATATTAATATACATAAAACAACTTTATTTTGGTTGGTTTTCCCAGTATATTTGTTCTACTTCATTAACATCAGTGTTTCTCTATACTTATGATTTATATGTATCTCTTTCAAATAACATTATTAGCCTGAGCTACACAAAATTAAAATTATTGTAGCCAAATAAATGATCACTTATTGGCAGTTTCATATGGTTTAACCTAATATTTATTTAGGTGATACCTATATTTCATTGAATCACATGTCAACTCCATGAATTCAGCATGTATATGTTCACTCTACAGATGAGTTTATGCATGTCAGAGCTGATATTTTAATTCAAGTTATCTTATTCCAAAGATTTTCTCTCTCTAGTAGTATTTGGATATGCATACTTCTTAAGACAACTGTGTTTAAATCACACTTTCACCTTAAAATATTTATAGTATGGAGTTGTAGATATTATGTTTATAATTCATTTCACTCAGTTATGACAGGAAACACCTGGCACATTGTAACAGGCTATTGATGAGAGTTTAAAAGAACAATGCACAGGCTGTGGACAGAGTGAAGAGAAGCCAACAGGTGATGATTATGAATTTAGGGAGTTAGCCACAGTTGGCAGGGAGCTATTGCCATCTCTTGCCTGAGGAGCAAAAGGGAAAAGAGGCTGATTCGATCCTTTCAGTCACCACCCACAAGTCAAGTGAAGAAAATTCTTTGGAATTTGGGGTCATCTGCAAAAAATAGAAACTGCTTCAAACTTCCCCTTGGGCAACAAGATTGGAGATCTGCCTTCTGTGTGTGTCTGTGTGTGTGTGTGTGTGTGTGTGTGTGTGTGTTTAAACAGAACTGGGAATGCTTCCAGTTTTTGCCCATTCAGTATGATATTGGCTGTGGGTTTGTCGTAGATAGCTCTTATTATTTTGAGATACGTCCCATCAATACCTAATTTATTGAGAGTTTTTAGCATGAAGTGTTGTTGAATTTTGTCAAAGGCCTTTTCTGCATCTATTGAGATAATCATGTGGTTTTTGTCTTTGGTTCTGTTTATATGCTGGATTACATTTATTGATTTGCATATGTTGAACCAGCCTTGCAACCCAGGGATGAAGCCCACTTGATCATGGTGTATAAGCTTTTTGATGTGCTGCTGGATTCGGTTTGCCAGTATTTTATTGAGAATTTTTGCATCAATGTTCATCAAGGATATTGGTCTGAAATTCTCTTTTTTGGTTATGTCTCTGCCAGGCTTTGGTATCAGGATGATGCTGGCTTCATAAAATGTGTTAGGGAGGATTCCCTCTTTTTCTATCAACTGGAATAGTTTCAGAAGGAATGGTATCAGTTCCTCCTTGTACCACTGGTAGAATTCGGCTGTGAATCCATCAGGTCCTGGACTCTTTTTGGTTGGTAAGCTATTGATTATTGCCACAATTTCAGAGCCTGTTATTGGTCTATTCAGAGATTCAACTTCTTCCTGGTTTAGTCTTGGGAGAGTGTATTTGTCGAGGACTTTATCCATTTCTTCTAAATTTTCTAGTTTATTTGCATAGAGGTGTTTGTAGTATTCTCTGATGGTAGATTGTATTTCTGTGGGATCGGTGGTGATATCCCCTTTGTCATTTTTTATTGCATCTATTTGATTCTTCTCTCTTTTCTTCTTTATTAGTCTTGCTAGCGGTCTATCAATTTTGTTAATCTTTTCAAAAAACCAGCTCCTGGATTCATTAATTTTTTGAAGGGTTTTTTGTGTCTCTATTTCCTTCAGTTCTGCTCTGATTTTAGTTATTTCTAGCCTTCTGCTAGCTTTTGAATGTGTTTGCTCTTGCTTTGGAAGCATTCCCTTTGAAAACTGGCACAAGACAGGGATGCCCTCTCTCACCACTCCTATTCAACATAGTGCTGGAAGTTCTGGCCAGGACAATCAGGCAGGAGAAGGAAATAAAGGGTATTCAATTAGGAAAAGAGGAAGTCAAATTGTCCCTGTTTGCAGATGACATGATTGTATATCTAGAAAACCCCATGGTCTCAGCCCGAAATCTCCTTAAGCTGATTAGCAACTTCAGCAAATTCTCAGGATACAAAATCAATGTACAAAAATCACAAGCATTCTTGTACACCAATCACAGACAAACAGAGAGCCAAATCATGAGTGAACTCCCATTCACAATTGCTTCAAAGAGAATAAAATACCTAGGAATCCAGTTTACAAGGGATGTGAAGGACCTCTTCAAGGAGAACTACAAACCACTGCTCAACGAAATAAAAGAGGATACAAACAAATGGAAGAACATTCCATGCTCATGGATAGGAAGAATCAATATCGTGAAAATGGCCATACTGCCCAAGGTAATTTAAAGATTCAATGCCATCCCCATCAAGCTACCAATGACTTTCTTCACAGAATTGGAAAAAACTACTTTAAAGTTCATATGGAATCAAAAAAGAGCCCGCATTGCCAAGTCAATCCTAAGCCAAAAGGACAAAGCTGGAGGCATCATGCTACCTGACTTCAAACTATACTACAAGGCTACAGTAACCAAAACAGCATGGTACTGCTACCACAACAGAGACATAGATCAATGGAACAGAACAGAGCCCTCAGAAATGATGCCGCATATCTACAACTATCTGATCTTTGACAAACCTGACAAAAACAAGAAATGGGGAAAGGATTCCCTATTTAATAAATGGTGCTGGGAAAACTGGCTAGCCATATGTAGAAAGCTGAAACTGGATCCCTTCCTTACACCTTATACAAAAATTAATTCCAGATGGATTAAAGACTTACATGTTAGACTAAAACCATAAAAACCCTAGAAGAAAACCTAGGCAATACCATTCAGGACATAGGCGTGGGCAAGGACTTCATGTCTAAAACACCAAAAGCTATGGCAACAAAAGCCAAAATTGACAAATGGGATCTAATTAAACTAAAGAGCTTCTGCACAGCAAAAGAAACTACCATCAGAGTGAACAGGCAACCTACAGAATGGGAGAAAATTTTTGCAGTCTACTCATCTGACAAAGGGCTAATATCCAGAATCTACAATGAACTCCAACAAATTTACAAGAAAAAAACAAACAACCCCATCAAAAAGTGGGCGAAGGACATGAACAGACACTTCTCAAAAGAAGACATTTATGCAGCCAAAAAACATGAAAAAATGCTTATCATCACTGGCCATCAGAGAAATGCAAATCAAAACCACAGTGAGATACCATCTCACACCAGTTAGAATGGCCATCATTAAAAAGTCAGGAAACAACAGGTGCTGGAGAGGATGTGGAGAAATAGGAACACTTTTACACTGTTGGTGGGACTGTAAACTAGTTCAACCATTGTGGAAGTCAGTGTGGCGATTCCTCAGGGATCTAGAACTAGAAATACCATTTGACCCAGACATCCCATTACTGGGTATGTACCCAAAGGATTATAAATCATGCTGCTATAAAGACACATGCACACGTATATTTATTGCAGCACTATTCACAATAGCAAAGAGTTGGAACCAACCCAAATGTCCAACAACGATAGAGTGGATTAAGAAAATGTGGCACATATACACCATGGAATACTATGCAGCCATAAAAAATGATGAGTTCATGTCCTTTGTAGGGACATGGATGAAACTGGAAAACATCATTCTCAGTAAACTATCGCAAGGACAAAAAACCAAACACCGCATGTTCTCACTCATAGGTGGGAATTGAACAATGAGAACTCATGGACACAGGAAGGGGAACATCACACTCCAGGGACTGTTGTGGGGTAGGGGGAGGAGGGAGGGACAGCATTAGGAGATATACCTAATGCTAAATGACGAGTTAATGGGTGCAGCAAAACAACATGGCACATGGATACATATGTAACAAACCTGCACATTGTGCACGTGTACCCTAAAACCTAAAGTATAATAATAAAGTTTTAAAAAAAAACAGAACTGGGGAAAGATAGCAGCAAGGGAGCATTATTAGAGCAATCTGTACTCCCACCATTTACCCAGATGGAAATTGCCAGGAGGGTATATCCACGTTTGAGCTGTCTCACTAACATGAACAAAAGGAACATTATAACAAGAGAATGTGGGATGCCCCCTAGAGTGGGAACCTGAGTGGAATACCTTAAAAATTCACATTTGCATCCCAGGAAAGATCCAGCCTTGGAATGCAAGTGCTCTTTGTCACATTTCTCTTCCCAGGTACCAGTGTAGGAGAAAAGTAAACCCAGAAAGGAAAGGAACAGAATTAGAAAGGAAAAAAGAAACAAAGAACAGAACCAAAACACAGATCTACACAGTACAAACTCCTTAGACCATTAGGCAAATACAAGAAAAAAAGACCTGAAGTGTGCTAATTGGGCATGTAACAGAACTGTCATTTTAGAATGGAATCCATGTTTTAATACCTTGAAGTGGATGGAGAGTTACGGAAACAACCTAAAATAATTCTAAGAAGCCTGGAAAAAGTGATTTAACGGAATATGGTTGAAAGGGCAATTGGAGACAAAAGAAAACTCTGTTGTATTTTGACTCTACCAGGATGAAACTTTAGTAAACAAGCTACCTCTATAAATATTGAGCACCATCCTGTACATATTTGACGATGGAACCACAAAGAGTTAACTGCAAATAACTTGCAGCCTTGTTAACCTTAAACTACCAACAAGCTTGGGTGAGAAAATGGACTACAAATCATCATTTTAGTAGGGATCCCTGTTTTACCACATATTGCAAAAATGTCTCTAAATATCCCTTACTATTTGTCATCAAATACACATGTACTCATATTTTTGATACATAAATCTATCTTTGTTTTACCATCTTTGTAAACTTCAAAGTCACAGAGCCAGGAATATGTCACAACTTTCTTCCAACTTCAATTTTTGACTTGCTTTTACATCTTTTTCCTATGTAGTCTGAGGGAGCTTAGAAAAAATAATTTAAATTCTTTTTATCTATTCCCTTTTCAATCCTCTGAAAACTATGCAAAAGAACAGAAATACATCCACCAACTTCTGTATGAAGTCACCAAGAATACCACAACCAGCAAAGAACTCCTGTCTAAAAAGTGGCTCATCCCCTCGAAAGGTAAAGGTATATCTATTTCTTCCATTTGGAAGTTGGATTGAACTATTTGTCTTCAGCATCAAAGGATTATAATCATCTACTTTTTTCATGCATAGATTTCAGCTGCAATATTGTTAAGCAACGAGTCTGTACATCACCGTATAATCCCCTTATATTAAGATTTGCATTAATCTTTTCAAAAGCATTCAAAATGTTTAATGTCCACTCTCATGTTTTTCAGGAAGAAATATTTTTTAAAAGTTTGTGAAAAAAATAACAAAAATTATTCCTTCTCCCTCTTCTTCCCCTAGATGAATGAATTCTCCCCAAGCGTTCACATTTCCAACTTTGTTTTTGGTCTCCCTGACTACAGTTGACCCAGTTGGCCACTGTTTCTTGAAATCATTCTTCTCTTCTTAAAACATAATATTCCTATTTCCTCAGCTGCAGTTTCACTCTTTCCCATCTCCTCCCCTCTTTATGACCCATAGTGTGAAGCCAACCAAAGTTTTATTTGATATTTTGTCCCCCCCTTTCTATATACTCTCTATGCTTACCCATTCTCTCAGTTTCAGCTGTCACACCTAGGCTGGTGATTCCCTAAATTTATAACTTATGTCTTAGCTTTTAATTCTTTCCCATAATTTATTTCAGAGGGCATGTCCCTTAAGAGTCTGTCATCTGACATGTAAACAAGACTTAAACCCAGCCAAATGTCCCTAATCCTTAACTAGCACCCAAAATCTGCCTGTATTCAATCAGTTACACGCTGACCCTGCTCCACCTCATGTATTTGTACTTTCTTCATCTCCCTAAACTCCTCCCCAGGGCTGGCCAAACCCTAGCCATATCCTAAGTCTCTAGCTTCTGAGCCTGCCATATTATCCTGCACACACCTGACAGGATTATCTTTTAAACACTGCTTTCATCACATCAATGGGGTCCACAACCTCCATATTTTCTAACCAAATATCTCATTACCCTTTAATATACCCTTGCTCTAGCTAAATGAAGGAAACCATCACCTCCCACATATATCTTAATCATCTCCTCTATGTGCTTTTATCACAACCTCAAATTCCTTCTTTGTCCTTTTTACTGGCCATGCTTATTACTGGCCTGCTTATTATTTCTATCTTTGGCTATATAATGACTATAGGTTATGTCCATCCTGAGATGACAAAATTTCCTCTACTTCTTATGTACTCTATTTTTTTTTAATTTTTCTTGAGGATCTCATGCTTAGTAGTCATCAAAGGTCGTTTTTTATACTAATGACAATCCAAGTCATTAATCAAATACATTGTCAACCTAAACCTAAACAAAGTATGTATAACTTCAGATGAAAGGAGGAACTCATAAAATGTCCCAATTTATCCCTAAATTCAACAAACATTTATTGGGCATTGCCACATGACGGGGACTATCACTATGCCTGCAACTAGGAATAAGAAGAGATATTGTAAAACCCTCCTAAAATCTAAAAGTGCTCAATAGTTTGAAAGACTCATCTTAAAAATTATTTTCTCATTCATAGGCAGGCACTAGCCATTTTTCAAATCTTTATTAATGTTAGGTCATTTAAATATGAACCCTTGATATCTAGGAGACAGTATATGGTAGTTGAAAGAATTCATTCATTTAACGAGCATTTTATTGAGTACCTTCTAGGTTCTGAGTACGTGAATGAATGAGCTCCCTAGTTAGGGGATTTGTTTTCATCTTACTGCACCTTCTGCCGAAGGAAATACATTTTACATTATTTTAAAATGAGGAAGCACATAAAGACATGGAATGCTTGCTTTCAGAAGAATTAAAAATTACTCTGCATGTTTAGTAATATTGTAATTAAAACTCTAAAAATCATCCTTATGCTAACATCAAGTATCTAAATTTAATCAATGGTTTTATCCTCAAAGGCAGACTGAAACCTTACCTACCTTCTAACCTTGTATCATAAAGTTCTCTGGAAACACATAAGTGCAGTTTTCTTAACTTCTAAAAGAAAAGAAATACTTTAAACTGAAAGCAAGAATGCAGTATTTGTTTTATATAATTGAGCTATTTCCATAATTAAAATTCCAACTAATTATTATGGGAAAAATCCTTAAAGTTCTAAAAATGTTCATAAAAATAAAAATATTACAATTCCTCAGTGTATCTTGTTACAAATTAATTACTCTGGTAAGTTTCTAAACTCTTTTTTTTATAGTTTATTGGTACAGATCTAGTGGTTTTCCTCATGTTGTTTTCTTTGTCTGCTTTGCCATGTGGTCTCCCAGCATCAATAAACTGGAGAGCCAGGCACTTATGAATTTCACATCCACCCCGAAGTCTTCACTTAGCTCAATGTCAATGACCTGGATGGCCCCAGCTGCTGCCTGTTAGTGTAGTGCCTCCCACATAATATATATAATGAACAGGTCATTTTTCATCTCTCAATAGCTATGTATTTATTGGAAAAAGACTGATTAACCGCATTTGTGCAATGAAAACTATTAAAAGGTGGTGGTCTCATGTTGGACAATCTCTTCTGATTAATGACCTTGTCTCTGAAAATGGTCTTTGTAAGGTAATCACTATAATATGATAAGCAAATATTACATAATAGACTATATGTTCTCAGGATGTTTATGTTTAAAACCTCAGTAAAGAGTTCAGGCTGTATGAAATTGTGAACAATACACAGAATCAAGGGCTGATCCTAGTTTTGTTGCATTTGAAGCTTACACAGTATTAGAAGACTCTACAAAGAAATACAAAAATGCGGAGACAAAAATCAGTTACAAAAATGGATAATTATTTAGAATGAGGAAATAAATCACAAAGTACTACAAATTCAGGTCCTTTTCTTTGGCAATCTCTTGGGCCATTAACCGGAAATACCAATAGAGAACTATTACCTGATGGTATCCTGGCCTCTCCAGTCCACATAAAACTCACAATTACTCCTCTAAATTCTCAGGACTCACCAGGTGAGGCACCTTGAAGCTTCAATTCATAAGCTACATGGTAAATTTACTTCTGTATAGTTAAAACAAACAAATGACTAGTACCATAATACTCTTTAGATGGTTTCTGCTGTCCCAGTCTTGGCCTTCTTTTACTATGCTTCTGGCCTTTTCTGGGTTTCCTTGATATGATTATCGTCTTTGTCCAACAAGCCAATATTTAGTATGCAGAGCATGGTATCCAGGGCTATTGGATGCATGTCTCTGTAAAGCTGCCACTGCTCTCTCTTCGGCCTCACTGTGCAGAGGAGGTTGATGTAACACCCATAGAGCCCACATTTTGTACTCTCTCATTTTCTGCCTGTATCTTCCAGGCTAGCATCCAAATATATGAACTCTTTGTTTGACTTCTTTATTTCCTCGAGATTCTCTATGTCCATCATCAGCATGATATTCAGGGCTACATCCCCACAGGACTAGGAAAGATGAAGGAGCTAAGTTCTTGGAAAAGTCCTCCTGCTCCCCGGAGCTCCTGTGGAGACAATCATGACCAGCTAGACATCTGCTGAAGCCAGAAAGAAGTATTTTCTAAAGATATTTCAGACTGTGTAAGTAAAAGAAAACAAAATTCCCTTATGTCTTCTGTCTAGAGAACTGTAGGGCACCTTGTCAGATAGCCCAGTTTAGCCCAAACCTACATTGCCTTTCTCTAGTACCAACAATTTTACAAAATGGGTTACATCAAAAGTTTATGTTCTGATTATAAATAACTAATTTAAGCGCATTATTCATTGGGAGATACTGGGTCTTCAGGGAGTAACAGTAATGCTAGGCTGCTGTCAGGGATTATCTCATGGGGATAATTAAAACAGATTTTGATTTGATATTTATATCTGGTTTCAGGAACAGTAGCCAGGACAGACCCTGAAATTAGGAGTTTGGCTCATGTGTGTATTTCTGGCTCCTGAAAGAAAGTATTGCAGTTCACTTTAGACAACTCTGTTGAAGCTCATTAAGAAAGTTTGAGTAATTTGATATGGCTTATTTAAAAGGTTGTTGAGCTTATTTTTCTTTTAAGCAAAATTTCGGTTTGCCTCAGTTTTAGCAAATTTAAAATAATGTCCAACTGTCTTTGTTAAATGACAAGCTATAAGGCTTGCAGCACTATTAAGAAAACAGTTTAATGAGTAAAAAAATTGTCTTATGGAAATATATTGTTAATAATTTAGTAGCTAAACTTTGGGAAAAACTAGCCTCTCAGGAGAATAACACTCACTTTGGCAGGTATATTCTTTTGTATTTCTCAATGAACAAGTCCTTCCCAGGATCTGTTAGACAGTAAGAACTAGTGCATAGTAGCTGACGGTATACTTATTATTATTATTTTCTTTGTACCATGTTTTTAATAAACCCCTTGAATATAAAACTGTGTCATTCTTAGTAGTGTATATGGGATACGAATAGCTAATATGTTCTAAAGATATATTATTATTGGATAACTTGGGATATTTTTTCTGAAGAAAATATTTGTATAGATATTGAAACATATTAATAAATCTTTCCTTGGAGAAAATATTGCAGTGCTTTTCCTTTTGGAAGCCAATCTTTAGATCAGCATCTTTCAAGTATGATCCAAGGACTGACATGAAGGATCTCTTCACCATTTTGAGGCCCATTGAGTTATTAAGCCTTATTAATATTTTCGACTCACAAATCAAGATTACCCTGTTAGAAACATTTTCTAAAGGCCTTAATGCAGCACTCTGTTAGAAGACTGGCTTGACAGTGTTGTAAAATTATTACTGGCACATCCCTTCAGATAGTTGAGATTCTTGAAATTTTCTAGTAGAATAATATATTATTGTTAGTGTATCATCAGTATAGCCTTTAATTATAGCATTCACATGCTGCTATTCCTTTTTCTCTAATGCTGTATTATTAAATTTGTTTTTTGCTAAAAATGGCTTTTGCTTGATCATTATTAGTTTTTTGTTACAGTTTTTTTATTTATAGTTTGTATTGGTGCAGGTTTGTATAAACATATAAACAGGAGCTCAATATTAATACTAATCAGAAAAGTCCAAGTTAAAATCAAGATGGAATAATATCTATCCCATCAACTTGGCTAAAAACAAAAGGAAATGCAATACCAACTGTTGGCTCAGATGTGGAATAATGAAGTTTTATCCATTGCTGGTTGGAATATAAAATGTACAACCATTTTGGAGAACTTTCTGTCAGTGTTTACATAGCTAACTGTATGCCTACTCTATGACTTGGCAACTGACCTACTGCAGCAGAAATGAGCACTCATGTCTACCAAAAGATACACACAGGGGTGGTCACGGAAGCTTTATTCACAATAGCTTGATATTGGCATCAATCAAATGTCCATTAAGAAGAGAATGGATAAACATTGTAGTATATTTAAATAGGAATATGTATTAGGATACAAAATATATAGTCAATACTACTTTGCTTTTACACAGAAGTGAGTAAGTATAGGCTACTGTTGAACACAACATTGACGAATCTCACAGATGTGTTGAGTAAAACTCAAACATAAAGTAATGTATACTGTGTAAATCCACTTATATGAAGTTCAAAACAGGCAAAACTAATCCATTTTGATAGGACAAAATAGTGGTTACATTTGTGGAGTTACTAACTGGTTGGGGCCTTAGGAAACTGACACAGTGTGCTGAAAATGTTCTTTATCTTGATCTGGATAGTGGATACATTGGGGTCTCTCTCTCTCTCTCTCTCTCTCTCTGTGTGTGTGTGTCTCTCTCTGTCTCTCTCTCTTTCTCTCTTTCTCTGTATGTGTGTGTGTGTCTGTCTGGGGGAGGTGGGGTTGTCTGCACAAAAATTCATCGCACTTAAGATTTGTGCACTTTACTATAAATAAGTTATACTCCAATTTAAAAAAGAATAAGTACTCAAAATTGGCTGCTGGGAAATTTGTAGAATTGATGTTTTATAGCAAATTGTCTTAAGAAGCTTCCCTCCAGCCTCTTGCTATTTAAAGTATTTACTAGACCAGAAGTGCTGACATCATCTGAGGGTTTGTTGGAAATCGGAGTCTTAGTCCTCACCTCATACTTATTGACTGAAAAGCTGCATTTTCACAAAATTCCTAGGTGCTTCATATGTACTTTAAGCCTTGAGAAGCTCTGTCTAGCTAAATTCTTGAACTCCTATGTAATTCCTACTAATCTTTCAGAACTCACTTCTCATTTCATCTTCTCCGGGGAGACTTTGTCACGTCTCAGGCTGGATAGATTCATCCTGTATATTATAGAGTCCCATAAGTAGCTCCATCTTAGCACTCATCACACTTTAAACATTGTTAATTAGTAACCTGCTTTCCTTCATGGAGTGTAAGCTGATTGAGGGTAGAAACCAAGTCTTACTTGATTTGTGTCCACACTGCGTAGCACTGTGAGGACTTGTGATACATATTAAATCAATTCTTGGCTGGATAATAAAAGAATAAATAAAATAATGACTATTGTTCTCAAGACATAAATATAGGTAAATGAATGGCAGCAACATCATGTTTGGATAAGCATCTAAAATTTATTATTAAGGTAAACTTTGACATATAATGTTAAAGGCACCACTCTACCCCAACATTTTGCAAATTTTCTAATTATAAACATAATATTCAAATTGAACATTTAAAATGTACCTTGGCCAGGCGTGGTGGCTCACACCTGTAATCCCAGCACTTTGGGAGTCCGAGGCAGGTGGATCACCTGAGGTCGGGAGTTCAAGACCAGCCTGACCAACATGGAGAAACACCATCTCTACTAAAAATACAAAATTAGCCAGGCGTGGTGGCGTGTGCCTATAATCCCAGTTACTTCAGAGGCTGAGGCAGGAGAATCACTTGAACCCAGAAGGTGGAGGTTGTAGTGAGCTGGGATCTCACCATTGCACTCCAGCCTGGGCAACAAGAGTGAAATTCCATCTCAAAAAAAAAAAAAAAAAGTACCTTGTAATGGTAAATATAAACCCCCAAGAAGGGATATTTTCAATATAGCTTTTATATTGTATTTGGGTTTACGTATTTCATACATTCTTACAAGATGTTATAAGGGCTTTATATTTTTAATGTATTTTTTAAATCTTTAATATTTTATTTTTAATTATTGTGGGTACATACTAGGTGTATGTATTTATGGGGTAAATGGGATGTTTTGACACAGGCATGCAATGTGAAATAAGCACATCATGGAGAATGGGGTACCATCCCCTCATGCATTTATCCTTTGAGTTATAAACAATGCAATTATACTCAAGTTATTTTAAAATGTACAATTAAGCTATTACTGAATGTGTTTCTGTGTTAACTTTTAGTAGGTTGATGATATGAAGTGGGTTTCTAGAAACCCTAACTTAGAAAATTATTGTTCAACTTAAAGATGGCACAAGTCACAAGTGTCAGTAATTTTGGTGTTCAAAACTAAACTTTTGTCAAATAATGGTTCATTAAATGTGTCTGTATGTGTGTGCATATATATATAATTTGTATGAATATATACTTGTGTATATAAATATACACAAATTTATATAAACACATGTATGTATATATAAACATATACACTATATATGTGTATATGTATGTGTGTATATGTAAATTTTATATATATATATATATACCTGTGGATATGATAAACCTGTGTGTATTCTTACCATATGAAGGCAGAGCAAAATCATGAGAGAGTTTTAGTACCATCCCAGAAGGGAAGTGACAATATCAGGGTATTAGTGAGGATTTGGAGTCTGATTTAAGGTGGATATTCAATGCAGGAGCTTGATGAAATTGCAATAGATCATTTTAACTGAGTACTGGTAGACACAGCAAGGTGAAGATTCTGAAGAATGAATTTCAAAGAGGTGAGAGTAGTAACCAGTTGTTTGATGCTATCTATTGAACAGTTGAACAGTTTGGTGTTTTTATGGATTTTTCAGGATGTTCTAGAACAAACAAGTTATTTGCATATTTTATGGTTTTAGACATTAGTTTTCTAGAATAGTAAATTCATTTTGATTAAGAATAATAAAGTCATGTTAATTAAGACAATCACATAATAAAGTTATGTTTATGTAGACCATAAGCAGCATGAGTGTAAATGGTTTCAGCTCTCACTGTCCTACCATGTGGTTGTTGTTCAACCTGAGCTGCAAGATGGTCCATTAGCATCTGGAAATGTGATCAATCCAAACTGTCATCGCTGTTTGAGTTGTCATGATAGTGTGTGATGTTTCCTGATACTATCATTTCCAGCCTCCACAAGTGTTAGATTTTCCTGTTCTCTTTGTTGGGTGATCATTTGTTGGATCATTTAGTGGCATGGTAGCTATTCAATAATATTCAAAATGCAAGAGATCACACATTTTAACACTACAACCAGATTAACACAAGAGAAGAACTACGATTACAGTTTGTTATTTACTTATCTGCCCAGAGTACCCAAATTTGAGAGAGTAGATCCTATCCCCAATCCAGAGAGTCTATAGTGCTAGATATAGGTTTATATAACTCATGGTATCTTTCCTTCTCAAATGTAAGATTAGTAAGATTAAAGACAACAAAGAGATCTGCAGAGATGTAAGCCTAACACTCTTTCCCCGAAACAGCATCTACTCACTCTCAAGAGGCCAATATTATATCTATTCGAAATGAGCACCAGTCCAATTTCATGAACTTCTCAAGTGACACTTCCCCTTGGTGACACTTTCTGTTCTGCTGCTCCTCTAGGAAACATAGTATTCAGGATTATTCCTGCTTTTCAGGCCTATTTTTAAAGCACATGGTGATTTTTTTCTGAAAGAGCAAACTGATAGGTCAAAATGGACCCTGGATGTTTCAGAGAATACCCTGAAAATAGGGATCAGATTATTAATATAACAAATTCCTGTCCAGTTGACAGGAAGAAACCAGTAGGCTTTTGTACATGTATCAAATGCCAGTCACTGGGAGCCAGTCAATTACCCATTCTTGGACAATCTAGCCCCGAAAGACTGACAAATAGTGTTGTAATATTTTAGCACCACTTGTCAGGAATGGTCCAGTACCAGGCAGTGAAGTTTGCAGTACGAAGATCCTTAAGTAGAACTAATGCAAAAGAAAAAGCAGTGTGTTTACTTGGAAGATCTATGAAAGTATTAACCTCCAAATATATGCCATCTGTACCCTAGTTTGCTTTTAAATTCTATTTTTGTGTAAGCCCAGTTTCAAAAGCCATTCATCTTCACCAGAGGATCTCCACTTGTTGCTTCTGTGGAAACGGAAACCTCCTTTTTGAATACAATGTGATGTGGAGTTTTAGATTTCTTGTTGTCTGGCCTATTGTAATACTGTTTTTTTTTTTTTTTTTTTATCTATAAAGTTAGCTGATAGTTAATATAGTTATCCAGGAAAACAAATGATTCATTATAAGGATTTAGTACCAAGGAAAGCCATGAGGCTCCCTACGGAAAGTGGGCTTTCTGTTACTTTAAACATGTACTTTAGGCCAGGCGCGGTGGCTCACGCTTGTAATCCCAGCACTTTGGGAGGCCGAGGCGGGCGGATCACAAGGTCAGGAGATCGGGACCATCCTGGCTAACACGGTGAAAGCCCGTCTCTACTAAAAATACAAAAAATTAGCCGGGCGTGGTGGCGGGCGCCTGTAGTCCCAGCTACTCGGAGAGGCTGAGGCAGGAGAATGGCGTGAACCCGGGAGGCGGAGCTTGCAGTGAGCCGAGATTGCGCCACTGCACTCCAACCTGGGTGACAGAGCAAGACTCCGTCTCAAAAAAAAAAAAAAACACATGTACTTTAGCTTACTAGTAAATTGTAGCCAGTTGTAGAACTCATACATTGGAGTGACTAGACATGTGAACAGTAAAATTAGGGATGGGGCCTTATTGGTAATGTCACGATAACCTTAAGCAAAAAGCAAACAAGGAAATAAAATATCTAGAAAAATAAAGAACAGAATAATGCAGTATAAAGCATGATAATCCACAGTCTTTTCCTGTGGATCCTCAGTAGAAGCTGGCTATATCTTATCTAATCTTTTGTCATCTTTAGTCCAAAGATTTTAATGGAAGTTATCTCCTTCTGAAAATTGACTGTTTCGGGAGGGATCTCAAGAATTCTCAGCTTGAGATCTCTGGTAAGGGCCATCTTCCAGTGATCCAGGCAAGGTTTATGAGAGTCATACATACAGGGACTAACTCCATGGAGTTATACTACTGTCCTAGTAGTGAACAGTATACAATTGGGTTCTTTCCAAAAGCTTTTAGGTCATTCAAAGATTGCTTGGAAGAATGTTGAGAAAAACTGAAAGAATGTTGAGAAATTAAACTTGTTGATAAGAAGACTGGATGTGTTCCATGAATTACCTGCAATATTTGGCCATATCTACTTTTAATAGATGGAGTCCAGAACTGCAGATGATACTTCATGAAACATGGATCAACCTGTTACTAACTCATAGGAGAGGAGTCAATGAATCTTAGAAGTATTTGATCTCAGTGAAAATACCTTAGACCTTAGAAGTTTGAGAGCTTCTGAGAGTTTTGCTAATTTGAGTTTTAGAGTTCTGTTCATTCTTTCTTCCTTTCATGGAGATTGGAACTTTGTTGACAGCAAAGTTTTTGAGTAAGTGGCAGGGATTTGCAAAGCTTTTAAATGATAGTTTCAGTAAAATGGGTACTTTAGTTACTGAAGAGATAGATTGGATTTCCCAGGAGTTCCCCAGGTTGGGTACACAAAATTAAGTCATTTTTAAAAACATGATTAGAGCCTAGCTCTCCAGCAAGAAAATGTTTCAGAAATCCTGAGAACTATCTGAATGACCCGGACATATTAAATGATCAGGTAGGGTAGTTTCATAAAATCCATTTAGAGATATACAAATGGATCATGCAGTTTCAGTCTTTGTCCATGTCCCAACCTTTATATTTTTATTAACATTAGCCTAGTGACAGATAAAACCTGAACTAGACATATCCTCAGCAATTTAGTAAACTTGCCCCATTAATGTTGATTAAGTACAGTGGCCAATTTATCTTTGCTGTTGTAGATAATTTCCTATAAAATTTTTCCAAGTTTCCACTTTAAGTCCTCTGGTGCTATGAGGCAGATATCCTAAGATTATCAAGATATCCTCAGAAAATTTATAGCCATGTATCTCCCAGTACTTCTAACTGTGCAGCCAATATTTGACTTCGGGTCTCTCCAAACATTTAATCTCAGGAGGGTTAGGGAGCTTCATAATCCTGCTTGTCTGACATAGTGATCACCAGGGCATTCCCTTAAGCCTCCATGTTACCCAATTTTGAATGAGTTCCTACTTTTAATATACTAGTTTGGTGTGAAAGTAGTTGCGGTTTTTGCCATTGAAAGTAACGGCAAAAACTGCAACTACTTTTGCACTAACCTAATAGCTACCTCTTTAGAAAGCATTAGAACACTCAAAAGTTCTTTAATATGCGAATTATTCTTAATCAGGCTTCCTTCTGAAATCAAGAAACTTCTTTGCCTTCAAAACATTACAAAGTTATGAACAACCCAAAACCATATCCACATATCTTCTCTTAATATTTATGTTAACCTCCTTATCTTTAGCTAATCACAGGCCCTGATGATTGCAAATAATTCTGCCATATGGGCAGATTTTGCCATTGTCAGGGACATTATAGAATAACCTGCCTGATGTTTTCTTGAATAGTATTAAGATATGACCCATCAACATACAGGATTAAGTCTAAATTTTCTAAAGGAGGTTATAATAAATCTATTAAGAACATGTATAGTTAACAAGCAGAGGTTAGCAAGTCATTGCATTTTTTTCAGGTAAAAAAAGAATAGCAAGATTTGAAGTATTTCAACAATTAGTTAAATTTGTGAGGGAGAAAATAAAAGGATTTCGTAGGATATAAGCTTATATGCTGATAAATGTTGTGTATTTTCAGAGATCAGAAAAGGTTATACAGAATGGTGAACTATCAATTATAAGGAAGACCAAAAATCAAGTTGCTAGAAGTCTCCATTAGTTCAGCTGTGACAATTCTCCTTAGATTCAGTGGGTAGGCTTTTGCCACTGTGTCAGGAAAGAGACTATTAGTTTGATATTTTCTCTGAAGTTGAATCAGAACACCAGGGGCTTGTCCATATCTTTCATGAATAAATAAGTATAAAGGTTTAGGAAAATTAGATATTCCAGGGTGGGAGGTCATTAAGGAGTTAATCCTCAAAAAAGTCTGCTCATGTTTAGATCCAGTTACTTAGGACTTAGTTAAATCATATAGAGGCTTGGCAATTTCAGAAAAGTTGGAAACACATTGCTAGGAGTAGCAAATTCAGGAATCGTTTTATTTGTTTCTTCACTATTGACCTGGGAAACTTTTGAACTGCTTGTAATCTATCATGAATAAGGAATTTATCTCGTTGAGATAAGTCATGTCCTGGGACTGGACATTATTTCTACAAAAGTGAAACTCTTCTTTGGAAACCTATGCCCTTCTTAAGCTAAAATAGTAAGTAGATAGATGAAATCCATCTTAGAGCTCACCTCATCTTTAAAATATAACAAAAATCATCCACATATAAGGTAGGAGTAGACTCACAGAAAAAAAATAATGTCATTCATATTCTGGCTGAGGCCTTGCAAAAGTTGGAAAGTGCCTCCTTCAACTTCTTGGGAATAACAATCTAGCTTTAGTGCTAATTTTCTTGGGAAAAAAGCAAACAAGTGTTGACTATGTTTATCTTAAGAAAGAAAGTGAAGCACAGGGCTACAATTGTAAAATATGTAGGATCAGGAGGCACCAAACACAAAACAGCATTTGGGGTTGGTACAACAGGAAAGTGGAGAATCTCTATTCTACTTATGAACCTGAGATCTTCAATGACCTGTATGCCCCCAGACAAAGATTTTTTTACTGAAAGGAGGTGGATGTTGTAAGAACTGATAGAGAGTATGATGAATCCTTCCTCTCGCTCTCTTTTTTTTTTCTTGATCTCCTCCATATCTTCCATTTGAGCTTAATTAGAACGTAGTGTACTCATGTCCAAATTAGCTATAACTGTTTTACTAACAGAGGAAATAGCCAAGTCATCAGGGATTCCAGGAAGAAACCTTCAGAAGAAACTTTAATCTTGCAGTTTCATTTGTACATTCAATTCATCCATATCAAATCAGTAGGGGTTTTGTCATGAAAGAGGAAAGCATGTTCCTTGGTTAAAGGTCCAAGAGGGACAGCTATGAGCTGGGACATGGTAAACATCTGAAGGTTATTAAAGATATCTACCCATCAGGTAGTTTGTTGACTCTGACAGAAGGGCTGTATACCAGTAGCAGGATTTAGGGTTGATGCTTTAGTACCCTGTATACACTTTCTATTGCTACTATAACAAAGCACCACAAACTTAAAGGCTTAAAACAGCACCCATTTATATCTCACAGTTTTGTTAGAAGTCCAGGCAAAGTGCAACCCAGCTGCTTATGTGCTCTCAATTTCATAAGGTTAAAATCAACCAGTTGGCAGGGCTACATTCTTTCCTGGAAGACCTGAGAGTAAATCTGCTTCCAAGCTCGTGCGGGTTGTTTTTAGAATTCATTTCTATATGGTTATAGGAGTGTGGCTGCAATTTTCTTGCTGGCTGTGAGCTTTAGGTAATTCTCAAGCTTCCAGAAGCCACCAGTACTTCTTGGCTTGTGACCTCCTTCCTCTATCATCAAAGCCAGTAAGGAAGGCTAAGTCTTCAACCTTCAGGTTTCTCTGAACTTCTTTTCTGTGTTATCTCTCCTCTGTTTCCAGCCAGAGAAAGTTCTGTTGATAAAGTTTATGGGATTATGTCAAACTCACCCAGATAATCCAGGATAATCTCTACATCTCAAGGTCTTTACCCTATAATGTGTGAAGTCCCTCTTTTCCATGTGAGATAACATATCTGCAAGTTCCAGGGATCAAGGTGTGGACATCTTTGGGGGAGTATTCTTCCACTTACCATATGCCCATATCAATAAAAAAATGTAAGGCTCTCTTTTAATATGTAAAGAAATTTTCTTCTTAAAAGAGTGAGAGTATAGCTACTCAGGAGGCTGAAGTGGAAGGATCACTTGAGCCCAGGAGTTAGAGGCTGCAGTGAGCTATGATTGCACCACTGCACCCCAGCCTGGGATACAGAGTGAGACACTGTTTCTAACAAAATAAAAGTAAATAAATAAAATTTAATTTAAAAATAATTTTCAAAAAGACTGAAGGTACCTGCCTGTTTTACTTTACCTATCTTTTTAAATATCTTTGTCATGAAACTCTCTCTTGCAGGGTTTAATGACTGAGATAGGAACATCTAGTTCTTCATTTGTAATGCCATCAATTTATTTTGATCCTCATTTATTTCTGTTCAAAGATTTTTTTCAAACTATTCAGATACTGGATATATGACAGTGGGATGATTTTTGACTCCAGTTTTTGCTTATATATCAGATCCCTTATTTCAGTCTCAAGGCCATTTATAAAAAGTAGAGAGAGATGTCAAATGGCACCTGCTTGAGGAACTACTCTTGAATGCTAAGAGTGCTTAAGAGTCCATCTCTTAAAGTTTCTGAACTCATCCTTCCTTTGCTTGCAGAACTGGGTTAGAGTCCGTTCATTTTCATTGGCAAGGTTTTAGAGATAACCTCCAAAGACTTTGTCTAACATCTGTAAATCCCTGCAAATCTCCTTGATTTCCTATAAAATTTGAGGTGTTTTAAGATACCCTCAGGATTTTCCCATACTGCCTTTTCCATCCAATCATTTGCATCTAATGCTCTCACTATCATATGATCTAATCGATATAAATTTGGGACCCCTGAATTACACACTCCTACAACAATTCCAAATTTCTCTGCAAATTTTTTCAATCCTATATGGATTTTGGAAAGTCTTTGACTATGACTGTCAATTGAAAGGGAGACCACATTTTAAAATCAGCCTCAAGGGATTTTCCTATTCTGAGAGCAGTTTAATTTTAAGAAGCAACTGAATTTGGGCAAAATGGTTCCTGGCTGACAGGAAGGGAAAAAGAACAGATTAGAGGGTGAAATAGAGTAAGAGAGAAATTGAGAAACATAAGATGTAAGAAGAGAAGTGGTTGGATCAAGACTTTGAGTTGTGACTTGTGATTTAGAGGGAAATACGTGAGAGACAATTTAAAGTTGTTTACAGTTCTCTTTTGCCTTGGCCAATTAATCACTTATGGAAGCAATTTGGGAATCTGAATTTCTTCTGGATGAATTTTTATACCAATCAAAAATGTACACAATTGGATATTTGGGATTTCTTCCTTTTTTGTTCTAAGATGCCTCTTAAATGAACAACTTTGATCATATCAAAATTTCACTTTTCCTATCCGTTGGCCATTTGTCTGTCTTCTTTGGAGAAATGTGTATTCCAGTCCTTTGCCCATTTTTTAATATGGTTATTTACTTCTTTGCTATTGAGTTATAGGAGTTGTAGGAGTCCCTTTTATAATTTGAATATTAGCCCCTTATCAGATATATAGTTTGCAAATATTTTCTCCTATTCTGTACCTTGCCTTTTCACTGTTTTGATAGTTTCCTTGCTGTGCATGTTTTTAGTTTGATGTAGTCACACTTTATTTTTGCTTTTGGTGTCTGTGCTTTTGGTGTCTTGTCTAAGAAGTCATTGCCATGAATGCTGTCATGATTTTTCCCTATGTTTTCTTCTAGGAGTTTTATAGTTTCAGTTTTCATTTACATCTTTAATCCATTTTGAGTTTAGTTTTGTTTATGATAAGGGTTCAATTTCACTCTTTTGGATGTGCATGTCTAGTTTTCTCAATATCATTTGTTAAAGAGACTATTCTTTCTCCATTTTGTATTCTTGGCACTCTTTTTGAATATCAGTTGACCGTATGTGCGTGAATTTATTTCTGTGCTCTTTTCTGTCCCATTAGTCTATATGTCTGTTAATAATACTGTGTTATATACACTTAAAAATGTAAGAGGGTAGACTTCATGTTAAGGGCTCTTACAACAATAAAAGTGCCAAATTCACATCATTGTTGTAGAATTTAAAATGCAGTGTAATTACATTTCTTAGCATTTAATATCCGCAATAAAACTTATCTTTGATTTCTTTTAAAAAATCCGTGAAGTGACTTCTGTAATTCTAAGTTATCCTTGGTGAAATCGGTTCCATTTATGAAGGAAATTACCTAAATTTGAGTGATAACATAGATAAATGCAAGAAGCAGGAATCTGGCCAAGAGGGGAGTAAAGAGAGGTTTAGACAGAAGTGAACCCATAAGAGTGTGGTAATAGATGGTTGTAAATATTGCTTGTACACCTTGTGTCTTGGGGCCCCAGCCTGAGGGCCAGACAATCTCCAGTTACAAACATGACTGATATAAATTTTACAGAAGGTAGAAAGATTTAAAAGAGATGTCTTCTGGAACCAGGCAAAACAAGACTAAGGAAATTTCCCATGAGATTTTACTAAGTGACCTATCACCTAAAGCAAATTTCATCCAAGGGAAGCCAGCATGAATATAAACCCTTGAAAGTTCTCAGTCTGCAGTGCTGCTTCAGGAACAGATGTATGGGAGCTACACCTGTCCTCTTCCCCATGCACTTGACATTTACAGACACATACCAAAAATGATAAGTACAGAGGCAAATTTTGTATTACTAGTCATAGGGCAGATTTCCAGCAAGAATAGAAAGTTTTCAAATACGGTTAGATAATAAAAGTATTACTTTAAAAGACTTATCACTCTTAGCCAGGCGCAGTGGCTCACGCCTGTAATCCCAGCACTTTGGGAGGCCGAGGCGGGCGGATCACGAGGTCAGGAGATCAAGACCATCCTGGCTAACACGGTGAAACTTCGTCTCTACTAAAAATTCAAAAAAGTTAGCCAGGTGTGGTGGCGGGCACCTGTAGTCCCGGCTACTCAGGAGGCTGAGGTAGGAGAATGATGTGAACCCAGAAGGCAAAGCTGGCAGCGAGCCGAGATCGCACCACTGCACTCCAGCCTGGGTGGCAGAGCAAGACTCCAACTCAAAAAAAAAAAAAAAAAAAAAAAGGAAAAAGAAAGACTGTTCATTTTTAGAAAACGAAATAAAGTAAAAAATTCTGAGAGCCAAAGGAAAAGAAAAAAAAAAAAAATACAAGGCCCCAATGCAAGATGAAATCTCAAGAGGCCTCAGAGGAATGAAGTATTTTCAGACTGAGGGTCTTGGGCTGCAGTAATGTGAGGTCTTGATAAGATATCAGTGGGCCTCCAAGATTGTCAAATGCTAGTTCACCATAAATATCACCAAAAGAACCTGACGATGAGGTAAAGCTTAGTTTATTCCTCACAAAGATAAAAAGAAAAAAAAAAAAAGAACACTACTTAGTAGTGTCCATTAGTCTTTAAGTGTTCCAGCAAAGTTGGAAGGTTTATGAGATCTCGAGACTGGTTTAAGATGGTCTTAAATGTAAAGTATTTGATTGAAATTGTGTATGTCTCCGATCTAAAGATTAGAACTGGTGAACACAGCAAGATATTTTCTTTTTTAAAAAATTTAATTTTATTTTACTCTAAGTTCTGGGATACATGTGCAGAACGGGCAGGTTTGTTACATAGGTATACGTGTTCCATGCTGGTTTGCTGCACCTATCGACCCACCATCTAGGTTTTAAGACCCGCGCGCATTAGGTATTTGTCCTAATGTTCTCCCTCCCCTTGCCCCTAACCCCTGACAGGGCCCGGTATGTGATGTTCCCCTCCCTGTGTCAATGTGTTCTCATTGTTCAACTCCCACTTATGAGTGAGAACATGCAGTGTTTGGTTTTCTGTTCCCGTGTTAGTTTGCGACCATAAAAAAGAATGAGTTCATGTGCTTTGCAGGGACATGGATGAATCAAGATATTTTCTAGAAGAAGGTTTCAAAAAGGCTTGAAGAGTTAAGCCTAATGTTCATTTAAAAAAAAAATTGCCAGGAAGTTCCTGGAGCAAATGATAAAGTTATTTACAACCACTATCTTCCTGGGGAAGAGTTTTCTAAAATAATAAGGTTATATTAATAAAAATGGTGAAATAATAAAATTATGTTAGTGAAGACAGTGAATAATAAAGCTGCATTAAACATAGATGGTAAGTAATGTGAAAGTAGAAGCTTTTGGTTCTCACTTAGACCTGCTTCTGCAGATGAAATTGTTTTCTAGATTCCCTAAGAGCTTTTAAGAGTATGTCCCCATCATCCTGAAGCAGCTGGACTGATAGAATGGTAGAATGGTGCCCAGACCCTTCAGGAATGAAGGTTCGAGTCACTCCACCAGGAAAAGAAACCACGACCTGCTGAGGTGTTTGCTGAAGGCAAAGGGAATACAGAATGGGTAGTAAAAAAAGGTAGTCATCAATACCAACTATGACCACATGACCAGCTGCAGAACCAAGGAGTGTAATTGTCATGAGTATTTCCTCCCCCTTTCGTTAAAAACATGTTTATGCATATATGCACTTGTACTAAGAAAATATCTTCATTTTTATTTCCTTTTTCCTTTATCATGTGACATAAGACTTATTGACTTCATATTATGTAATAGCATTTGTGTTGGGGATTGGTGCATTTCTGGTTGTACAAAGGATAGTTGTATTATGTTAGGCCTAATTATCACCTTATTATTTTCTTTATCTGAAGATTATGTATGATCTCAGGAGATGTGTATGGGTTCAAGCTGACAAGGGGTGGACTTGTGATGGTTAATACTGAGTTTCAACTTGATTGGATTGAAGGATGCAAAGTATTGTTCCTGGGTGTGTCTGTGAGAGTGTTGCCAAAGGAGATTAATATTTGAGTCAGTGGGCTTGGAAAGGCAGACCCACCCTTACTCTGAGTGGGCACCATCTAATCAGCTGCCAGAACAGCCAGAATATAAAGCAGGCAGAAAAAAAAGATAAGGCTAGACTGGCTTAGCCTCCCAGCCTGCATCTTTCTCCCATGCTGGATGCTTCCTGCCCTGAAACATTGGACTCCAAGTTCTTCAGCTTTGGGACTTGGACTGGCTTCCTTGCTCTTCAGCTTACAGACAGCCTATTGTGGGACCTCGTGATCATGTGAGTTAATACTACTTAATAAACTCCCATATGTATATATTAGTTCTGCCCCACTAGGGAACCATGACATAACTAACGCAGAGTGTGAAGGCATTTGTTTATCAGTAACTAACGGATGTTCACAGCAACCCACAAAGGTGTTCATCTCTTGTCTAAAACTCTACAATCACCTCTGAACTTGGCTCCCTCCTTCCACTCTTGTTCTTTTCCAGTATACTCTCCATACAGCAGCCAGAGTGAGATTCTGGAAATGCAAATCAAAACATTTCAATGACTTCTCATCTCTGTTAATTGAAAAAGCAAATCTTTACCCAGGCCTACAAGGCCAACTGGCATCATCCTGAGAACCAGGCTTGGACTGTATGCTTTAGAGGGCCCTGTGTTAGCTTCTGTCCAGCCATACTAGCAGTCTCCACCCTCACTCAGTTCACCACCAGATGGGAAGTCTACAGGTCTAGGGAATATATACAGCTAGAGTCAAAGCCCACTTACAGAACATGCCTTTGTTCTCCAAGGACTCAGAATTCTCTGTCCAGCTGCTTACAAGCCTACTTTGAGGGCTGCAGTCTCTTCTTCCATTTGATTCCTCTCTCTAGGGGCAGGCTTCACTTCAGATGTACACACCCCAGAGCCAAGTAGGAATGAGAATGGAGCTAGGATGTGGTGGTCTGGCATATCCATACAAACATATAATCACTCAAATTATAGGGTGGAGCTGGAGGTAGAAAGAGAAAGGGAAAGACCAAAGACCAAGGGCCAACTGAGAAACAAGAAACTTAGATTATAATTGTTTTCTTTAAAAATTGTATTATAACTTTTGTATTAGAACCATTTTATCATAGCTTCCCTCTCACTGCCTTGTTCCACAATTGTTCCACAATTCCCTCTTTCATAAGAAAAAGAACCTTAAACCAAGCCCCAGCTTGCTTCAAGAGTGCAGAAAGATCCTTTATGTGCTGTAGTATATCAGGTACTGAGGTATGTGCCTTTAGGATTTATTTCCTAACTCCAGATCAGTTTAGACTTGTACCAAGGATTCCAAAGTAGAAATCACCCTGGTTTTTGTGCATCAATCGGCACACTGATTGTATCTCATCTGAATTGTGTCTCATCAGTCACTGAAAAACAGAAAGAGTTGCTCAGGAATTCCGGACAAATAATTAGAAGGACCCATCCTTGCCCATCATTAATTTCTATCCCAAAGTACAGTCATCACAAATGTGAGATATTGGCAACAGCAAAGTATCAGCCTAATGCCTGTGAAGAAGACAGACACTCCTGGGCTAGGCACGTTTCAGGATGAATCTAATGCAGTAATCTTTCAAAATATCAGCAATTTCTGCCACACCCACTCAGTTCTAAATGTACAGCAGTCCCTTTTATAAAAGGAATAAATCATCTATATGACTAGAAATTAGTTCTTTCTCTCCTCTAGTCAGTAAGTTCCAGGAGAGCAGGGACTAGTTCTGTCTTATTTATACTGTACCTGGCACACAGTAGGCACTCAACAAATATTTCTTGTTTGAAGTAATAAAAAAGAGGAACAGAAGTATTTGCTAGCAGATCTTATATAACAACAAAGAATACATCACACTTAACATATGGCAAAAATATATTATCTGGCATCTCTAATTGGTAGCCGTGAATCAAGAAAGAGCAGCATGGTAACTGCTAGGTTTCCATGTACTTAAGCAGCCCAGTTTTCTTATTTAAATTCCACTATTGCTCTTCCTCTAAGCTGCAAAGCCTCTGAAATGAGAATCATAAAACCTATGTATCCATAAACCGACCTAGATCTCCTAAGGCTCTACCTGTAAAAAGATAGTCAACATTTGGGAGCAGGGCCAGCAGGAAAGGTACAGCGCTCTCTCATTTTACATTGTAATTGATTTCTGACTAGCTGGTCTCAGTATCTAACTATAAATATTTTATATATCCATATTGAAACAAATATGTCTGAAGTTTCTCTAGCAAACATCATCACCGTCCATGATAGCCTGTGCTTTTGATGTCTTCAGTTGCCAGTCCCCCATTGGCTTTGGTCAGCATTTCCCTAAATTGTGATCTTCGGGGCATTAGTCCAGGCAGATGCTCCTGTGGCAGTAGGGGGATTAGAAGGAATCTGTTTTAGAAAATGACTGTGAACATTAGCATATTTCAGATTCTGAAAGTTCCTGCAGTTAAAGTAAGTTTCATTTTGTTAAGACTAGCATTTCCTACTCAAATGTGGAACTTTTCTTTTAAATCAAAGTATGAATGAACCTATCTTGGAATACTCTTAAAGAAACGCTAGCACAGATTGTGCTATACTAGTCCATGTCTCCAAACTTCATTCTGTTACACTTCATGACAAATAGGTCATGTTTTTGGTGTTTTTTAAAGTGCTTGCATCAGGAGTCTGGAACTATTTTGTTTATTCTTAATGTTTTTGATATATCCCCGAAGTCTTAAACCATCTCCCTATGGGCCAAATGGGTATCTTATAGTGCCCTAACTATATCGTTAAACAGATGCCAAATACCTGGACTCACACTGTGAGATTATAGTTTAATGTAATCCCAAACACAGTAAAACACCATCAAACGAAGGACAAGGATTCCTGGGAATTTCCAGGGAAACCCAGGGAAATGCAAATGAGCTTTGCTTCCTCCTCAAGACAAATAACATGAATATCCTATCAAAATGTGTTTATAGGTAAAGGAAAATGTAGAGAAAACCTTGGGCTGTACATGTGAATACAACCAATGAGCTGCCTTTATTAATTGCCTACCAGTGAGTCTCTATATTTCAGTCTCCTCAGGAAAATCACTATATAAACCAGTTTATGATTTTCTTTCTCAGATCTTCATTGCAGCTGGTGATTGCTGAAAATGATGATCTCAGAGTCGGCTGTTCCTGCCAGAGAGCCTGCACACAGAGAGATGCCTTTGTGAAGCCAGCCATAGAAACCTGCATAAAATTGGCCTTCTTTCCTTAATAGAACCACATGAACAAAGATGAGTTTGTTGCTGACTCAGAGCTGAAAGCTTTGTTTTGTAAAGCTCTCTGAATGTATTGCACTCTGGCAAAGGAGAAGGCCTCCTTCTTTAAAAAAAAAAAAAAAGAAAATAGAGGAAGAACAGTAAGCGGAAATCAGACAACAAATCAAAGCGCACAGCCTTCGGGTAGATATTTGTGACTAAAGTGGCCCAAACATTTTTTTTTTTTTTTTTTTTGGTGAATACTGGTCACATTTCACAAGCTGAATAAAATGAAAGGAAAAGGAACTCTAATTAATGGGGTGCCTTTTGATTTGCAGAGCAAAACTGCCACAGCAGATGTACCAGCAAAGAGGATTAGATTGTCCCTTCTATGAGGCACTGAAATTTTCTTTTTTCCCCTGTAGTAACCCCATTGAAGAGAGGCTGTCTTCAGTGTCTAAGATTCAGCACTGCAAAGAAACTGTTGTACTTAGGCACAATGGGCCACTCTCACAAGACCAGACAGAATATGTGAGGAGAGAACTAATATCCCATTAAATCTGGGCAAGACAGTTTTAATTTTACTATTTTTAAAAGGCTAAATTAAAAGAGAAATTTGTGATGCATTCAAAGTTGATAAAATATGCATTAAAGTGAACCTTAAAACATTCATGGATAACATTCATCATTTTGAAAACTAATTGAATCAAGAAGGAATGTCACGCTAATTTCCCTTTGTTTTAATTTAATCAGTCCAGGGTGTTTTTGGTTTGTGTGTGTGTATGTGTTTATTTGTTTTTGATTGTTGTTGAGATCTTCATCTAAAAAGGTAGCCCCACTTCCTTTCAAAAGGAATAATTACCAGAATGTTAACTTTAATTGCCGTCAGAGAACCCAAAATGATCAGTTAATCATCCAGATAGTAAATGTTTTGCTTAAGTGAGTCTTGAATGAGGAGAGAAATAATGTATGGCTGTTGTTGTTATCTTTAATATGATTGTGGGAGGAAAAAGAGAATTGAAGAAGTGCATTTGTTGTTAATGTTTAATTTCAGGTCATTTTGTATTTCTGCACTTTTGGGAAAAAAGCAAAAAGGGCAGAATGCTACTCAGCTGGGGTCTGATTCTACTGAAAATAGCTGTGGTTCTCTGTATAACTTAGGTTGTGGAAAACCATGAATGCTGGCACCACCACAGGCTCACTTATTCAGGGAAGAGTGAGGTCAACAGACTGCGGAAGTGAAAGAAATAATCCTCTCTCTCTCCTCATCCTTCCCACTACAGCTCCTTAGTGATGAGTTGCAAATCTTCCCCAGGGTAGGGTAAAGTATTTATGCAAATGATCTTCCTCTGCACTCAGCTAACTCTGGGGTCAGTGTATCTCTTTTGCTGCTGTGAGGTTTTGTCTTCTGACAACAAATAAAGATGCAGTTCTCTCTCTCCCTCCCTCTCTCTCTCACACACACACGCACACACACACAAATGTGCCTGGACTCCCCCCACTCTTTATAACAGTGAAACTGCATTTGTTAGCAGTTATCACTCTGTAAGACAAAGTAATGCTCATATGAAAAATGTCTTTCATGTTATGATGGTCTGAGTGATTTTTCAAGTAACATCTACTTCGAAGGGTATGCATACAGGCTGATTGAATGTCTAACTAAGGATCAGTCTACCTGCTTCCCCAACTCTCCTTAGCTTTTAAGAAATAGGCCAGGCTTCTCATTCTGATAGATGGAGAAAGTTCTCAGGGTCCAATTGTTGCATTCTGGATAAGCCTGTGGTACTTTGTTGGCTTTCTCTTTTCCTCAACTAAACCAGCACTGTCATCTGGATAGAGCACTGCCCCTGTCTTCAAGAGTGCAGAAAGATCTGGCCAGTCTAATGGCCATTAAACACATTTACGTATAGAGCATATATTCATAGGGGCCTAGTAAACATAATAGACCAGGTAAAGGCACTCTAGGGGATCTTTGAGAAACATTGTCAATACTGACTAATTTTAAGACGAAATTTAGACTCCTGGGCACTGGCCCAGACACTGACTAATGTGCATTTTTACATACCAGCTTAATAAAATTCCAATGGCCTGTAAAGTATCATTGCTCCCTTTATTTTTACAGAGTGACACAGAAACATGGTAGATGAAGAAAGGATTCTGATGTCAAGAAATATGTGGATGACCAGGGTGGTGCCTCACACCTGTAATCCCAGCACTTTGGGAAGCCAAGGCAGGCAGATAACAACGTCAAGAGATCAAGACTGTCCTGACATGGTGAAAACCTGTCTGTACTAAAAATACAAAAATTCACTGGGCATGGTGGCGCATGCCTGTAGTCCCAGCTACTCAGGAGGCTGAGGCAGGGGAATCGCTTGAACCCAGGAGGCAGAGGTTGCAGTGAGCCAAGATCACATCACTGCACTCCAGCCTGGCGACAGAGTGAGACTCCATCTCGAAAAAAAAGAAAAGAAAAAAGAAATATGTAGAAGAAAATTAGATAAACTGAGTGATATTCCTGTTAGTTTCATCATCAGTAGATCTATAAGACAGCTACGAATCTTTCTTTACTTAACCACTTGATGTACATAATAATATTCTCCTATTGACTATGCCAAATTCTCTCCATTTCCATGCTAAACCATCCCAATTCCTCTGATGTTTACTCTAAGTTCGTATTTTCCAGCCCTCTTTATGTCTTTTTGCCTGAACACTAGACCCCCTCCAAATTTACCCCCAAATCTTGCCATCATTTCTAGGAGCATGTTTCATAAATGCAACTGTTTCTCTTCCAGGATACCAAAACCTCTTATTCATACCTTTCTTTCTTCAGCTGAACAAATTAGTTCTTACTGTATAACTACTGACTCCACTGTAGAAGACACTGTTGGGAGAAACAGAGTCCAGAAGATAAAGATCCCATGTCCAGGAAGCTTACAGTCCACTTGCAGATACAAATATATCCCAAGACAGAATGAAATAACGTTCAAGAAATATGTTATTGCAGGACATAGCATGACATCTATCTCATTGTCAATAACATACTATTATCATCAGACTAAGGGACAATGAGATAGAGGTCAAGGATCACTGTTTGTGGAGAGGTGGAATTTGAGCTCATATTGAAAAAGGAGTAAGACTTTAGTCAGGTAAGGAGTGATCCCTAAGGGAAAGCATAGTGGTGAAAATCAGCCTTGTAACATTACAAGGTGCTATGCAACAGCTTTTTTGCAATCACAATTTTTCAGCAGGATGACTGGTGGACGCTTACGTTTATGCTTGCCTTGCCCCAGGTAAATGGGCCTTGCATTTTCTCAGTCCACTAGTGGTGAGGTCGATGAATTCTGCCTCAATTCCATAGGCTAGAAATGTGTCTATATTGACGTTTTTCTTGACCTCTCTTTTTTCCCATGTATGGAAGTAGGTATGGTAGATGAACCCGTTCAGAAATTTGGACATTGTGACATAAAGATAAACTGAATATTCAGAAAGCTTAGATGATCCAGCACGAATAGGTTAGAGACGTTGAAAAATTGAACAGATTAAAATCATACCTATCTGTTCAGTTTCTCTCAGGCACCTATCCTTTGGCCACATTTCCCAAGGGTGTTGGGAAAGTGTGCTTGAAGCATATCTTCCATGAATCATCCCTTTCTGATTTCCATATATTGTTTCCTGTTCCTCAAAAGCCCTTCTACCTTCCCCAACACCTCAACAGCTGCTTTTTTCCTTTAAGTTGTTTAACTCCCTTATGATCCAACTGAAAATGACATGCTCTCTGTGTTGTCTATTCCGAACTACTGGATGTATAAGTGTCTTTGCAAATTAGTTCTCCATGGTTCTTTTAAGCTCTCATTCTACTTTAACAATACTGTCCTTATTGGGAAGCATGCATAGTATCTTATAGGTATGGTTTATGGAAGAAATGGAACTAAGCACTCCAATCAGTAGATCCATGCACAGGGAACTATGTAGAACAAAAAATTGACCAACAAATGTGTATTTGTTTGGGTTAAGTTAAAGATATATATATATATATATCTTCATATATATCTTTCTTTATACATCTTTATATATATTTATATATACACATATGCACACACACATACATCACTCATATGATATTCTACTTAAATGAACTTTTTGATAGCAACTCTTCTATTAGTCCTAACTTAATGGACAGGTAGGTTTCTGTTATATCTCCATTATGGTATTTTTTTTTTACCATAAGCAGCCATTATTTATGTGCGTGACTCCCTGTGTGAGGGGGAGACTATGCCTTACTCGTGTTTTGTGCCTTCAGTGCCCAGTAGATTACCTGAAACATTTTGTTTCATAAGTTTTTTTTTTAATAAAAGGTCATATATTACCTCAGTTGATTTTCATAACAATTGATGAAGTAGATAATGTTGACATTATGCTCATTTCATAGATGAGAAAACCAAGACTCACAGAGGTTGAGTGATTTGTCTAGGGGCAAGGGCTTTAGATGAAAAGAACCTATCTTCCCAACTCATCTAAAGAGCCTATGGCCGCAGTAAGTGATGAAGCAAGTTTGATTTGGTGATTTTCCAGAGGAAGCTGGATCTTATCTCTCATAGGAAATGAGATCTCATTCAGTGGCCTTTATAGAATTATTTTTCCTTTTCTAATTACCCAGGGTAATTAGAACAGACAGAATAAACTACTCCTGCCTCCAAAATCTTACCTGGTATTTTTTGTGTTCTCTTCTCCATATCTAACATCGATCTGATATTAATCACGTATGTTCTCATGTGAATGGCATTAGAATAAGAAATGACAGGAAAAAAACCACCTCAGACTTCTTTTCAGGAGCTCCCGGGACTGCAGAGGCATATGGGGCAGGAATGTCTGGTTCTCATTGCAGTTGCATAGAATTTAAGAAGCACTATCATAAAGAGCTTTTCCAGCTTGACTATGAAACCTAATAATCACTTATTCTGTTTTTATTTTTCTAACTGTTATGAGAACTACTATTTATTCAGCATCTTCTAAGTTCCCAGTACTCTACAGGCAATGCCTTATTTAATTCTCATAATAAACTGCCACTTTTTATTCACCTGTCAGATACCTATGCTCCCCGATTGAAGAGAGATATGATGAATTATTGACTAGGTAACTAACCCCTGCTAATGTGTTGGCTAGCTAATTTGTAATCCTAGTGTTCAGAGAAAAAAAATCTTTATTTATTTAGAAGATATGTATCTCTAGAAGGTATGTATGGCAAGAACTTGAGATCACATAAATAGGAATAGAATTTGTATTGAGACTAGCTTTTTGAAGCCCTCAAATTAAATAAAATAGCTAACCCATCTGTCTCTACATAAAATCAATGCTGCTGAAAATATGCTCCAAGGAGTGCTTCAGTAACCTTGGTAATGACATGCAAGCTCCCTGCCCATAGACTCTCCTTGACTCATCAGGAAGTGCCATTTGGACAATTTTAGTTTAGGAAAGCAGCCAGTCTCCAGCCCAACTCCTGCACACCCTTTTCTTTGTCAGTAGAGGTAGAACTGGATTTAGAAAACATTTGCCTCTAAATATGATGTATCTGGATATAACAGCTCTTTGTAAATGGTGGTAGAAACCTCAACGACTAGGAGCAGCTGTGGAGAGTGACACAGAAACTCAAGCAATCTCCCTTTCAAGTCTCTTCTAACACCATTTATAGTGAGAGCAGAGAGAGAGCCATTTAAATAAATATTATGATGTTTGCCACAAAGATATAGTGGAGAAATAGTCACAACATATATCTGAGGAAGAAACACAGTTTATAGAAGATTTAAAAACCACCAGATTTTGAAATCGTATATCTTTGGTAGAATCAGTACTTCTTGGGAACTGGTGGCATTTTGAACAGAAGTGATGCCTTTTGAACAACATCCACAGTGAAAACTCACTAGAGGAAGCAGGGTAAAATGCATAATTGGAAGAATGGTGGTCACATGGTAAGCAGGAGGTATTGATAGGTGATGACAGCTCCCGAAGTTAGAGCAACTTGCCTCTCTCGTTGCATTAGGACATGGCTAGGGCCTGGATCCCTGTGACATGTCTGTGTCATTCTAATCCCTGACTCCCTGGTTTTGCTAATGCTTTCTCTAAGAGCTGATCCCTGTGAACATTAGTCCTGTTTGCCTGTCTTAGGAGCTCCTGAATGGTGGGAAGAGGGAAACATTTTTTCTCTTTGTGGGTGTAAGTGAGGCAGCCAGGACCTTAGTGCACCTGTTGTATCTGCCTAAGGCTGGTTCCAATTAGGCTCCTTCTAATGGAACCAAGCAAAAGCTAGTTAATGTTGTTGGTATTTTCTTCTTTAGTGGCTCAGCAATTATTCATTTCATGCTAAGCCCTTGAATGAGTATCTTCCCAGTCAGAGTTACCGAGCACTGTTCTGATGTCATGGGTTTTCTGTCCAGGGATAATTTTTCCATGGTTTAACCTCTTAAAACGCATTATATACTCTATCACTGTTTTACTAGCATCTTAGGTAAGAGTCTTTTCTTTTGCAGAGGAAATTGTTATTAAAAATAAACAGACTATTTTCCTGAAATAGTGATCTTTAGAAAAGCATCCAGGCGTTGACTGGGGGAAGTGATCTGTGAAGGACCTTACCAAGCTGATTCCAGACACAGTCAAGTAGAAAATATCAGAGGAAGAACTTACATTTACTTCTGTAGGTTTTCAGGACTCATTCACTGGATCTGGAAATCATTGGTTTGTTCTCTACAGTTTTCAGCTCATGAAAACTAAGTGCAAAATTTCATCACCCTTTCATATATGTATATCGTGGCAAAGTATAAACTCTGATGCTTGATATGATCCTTTCCCCATAGGGAATGCATTTTCCTCCTGCTCCTAATTCAATAATATTTAACATATCTATGATTCATTTTAGTGTTATAAATTATTATTAGCATGACGTCTTCTTTTTTTCCCTAGCTTTATTAAGGTATAATGGACAAATAAAAATTATATATATTAGTGGTGTGAACCATGATGTTGTGATATACATATACATTGTAAAGTGATTATCAAAATCAAGATAATTAACATATTCATCACCTTACATAGTTATACTTTTTTTAGTGAGAACATTTGAGATCTACTCTCAGCAATTTTCAAGTATACAACAAATTTCAAATAACAACACTGTTTTTAACTATAGTCACCCTATTATAATAGATTTCCAGAACTTATTCATCTCATCTAATTGAAACATTGTACCCTTTGACCAACATCTTCTCCTCCTTCCCTCCAACCCCTTCCCCCTGCCCAGGCAACTATGATTTTACTCTTTGCATCTGTGAGTTAGGCTTTTTAGATTCCACATATAAGTGATATCATGTAATATTTATCTCTCTATGCCTGGGTTATTTTACTTATCATACTGTTGTTGAAAATGATGAGAATTCCTTATTTTTTAAGGCTCAAGAATATTCCATTGTACATGTATACATTTTATTTATCCATTTTTCTGTAGATGAACACAGGTTAATTCCATATCTTGGTATTATGAATAATTCTGCAATGAATATGGGAATACAGACATCTATTTGATATACTTAATTCATTTCTTTGGATATGCTATGGTCTAAATGTGTCCTCCAAAATTCCTATGTTGAAACTTCATCACCAATGTGATAGTATTAAGTGGTGGGGCCTTTAAATGGTAAGTCATGAGGGTGGAGCCCTCATGAATGGATTAGTGCCCTTCTAAAAGAGATGCAAAGAGCTGCCTCACTCTCTTTTCACTCTTCTGCTTCCTCAGTGTGAGAACATGATGTTTGCCCCTTTTACCATGTAAGGATTCAGCCAGAAGGCCTTCACCAGACACTAAATGTTGGCACCTTGATCTTGGACTTCCCAGCCCCCAGAATGGTGAGAAATGAAATTCTATTGTTTATAATTTACCCATGCTATGGTATTTTGTTATAGCTGCATAAATGGACTAAGAGAGGATACTGTCTTTTTTGAGAAAAGCCTACTCCTTTACCCATTTTTCAATCAGGTTATTTGTTTCCTTTCTGCTGAGTTGAGTTTCTTATATATTTTGGGTATTTTTTTTACTTCTGTGAAAAATATCATTGCAATTTTGACAGAGATTGTCTTAAATTTGTAGATCACTTTTAACAATATTAATTCTTCTACTCCTTGTACACAGGTATCTTTCCATTTATTTGCCTCTTCTTCAATTTATTTCGTGAATGCTTTACAGTTTTCAGTGAATATAGCTTTTACTGACTTGGTTAAATTTATCTGTAAGTACAGGTTAGGCATCCAAAATTCGAATATCTGAAATCTGCAAGGCTCCAAAATTCAAAACTTTTTGAGCACCAATATAACAATCAAGGGAAATCCTCACTGGGGTATATTGAATTTCAGATTTTCAGATTTTGAATGCTCAACTGCTAAGTATAATGCAAATATTCCAAAATCCAAAACACTTCTGGTCCTGAGTATTACAGACAAGGAATATTCAACCTGTATTTTATTTTCATTTATTTCTAAGTTTTCTATTCTTTATAGCTGTTGTAAATAGGATTGTTTTCTTGATTTCTTTTCACATAGTTTGAGCGTATAGAAAAGATACTGACTTCTGTATGTTGATTTTTTTAATTATTATTTTTGAGATGGAGTCTCGCTCTGTCACCCAGGTTGGAGTACAATGGTGCAATCTCAGCTCACTGCAACCTCCACCTCCCGGGTTCAAGTGATTCTCCTGCCTCAGACTCCTGAGTAGCTGGGACTACAGGTACGCACCACCACACCCAGCTAATTTTTGTATTTGTAGTAGAGACAGGGTTTCACCATGTTGGCCAGGATGGTCTCGATCTCCTGACCTCATGATCCACCTGCCTCAACCTCCCAAAGTTCTGGGATTACAGGCGTGAGCCCCCATGCCAGACCTGCATGTTGATTTTGCGTCTTCCCACTTTACTGACTTTGTTTATTAGTTCTAACAATTTTTTGTTGAAGTCTTTAGGGTATTTTTATATATGAGATCATGTCATCTGCAAATGGAAAATTTTATTCCTTCTTTTCTGATTTGATTGTATTTTTTCCTCTTTATTATCTAATTACTCTGGTTAGGACTTCCAGGGCTATAATGAAAGTGGCAAAAGTGGGAGAGTGGGCATTCCTGTCCTGATCCTCATCTTAGAGGAAAACCTTTTTAATTTTTCACAGTTGAGTATGATGTTAGCTGTGGGCTTGTCATAAATGGCCTTTATTATGTTGAGGTATGTTTCTTCTATACATAATTTGTTGAGAGTTTTTTATTACTAAAAATGTTGAATTTTATAAAATATTATTTCTGCATCTATTGAGATGATCATACAGTTTTGTCCCCTAGGCTTTTGTCAACTTGTTTTCATTCTTTCTTCCTCTCTCTCCTCTGACTAGGTAATTTCACATGACTTGTCTTTGGGCTCACTGATTCTTACTTCTGCTTGATTGAGTCCACTGTTTAAACTTTCTATGGAATTTTTCAATTTAGTCATTGTGTTCTTTAGCTCCAAAATTTATGTTTGATTGATATGGTTTCTGTCTATTTGTTGAACTTCTCACTTTGTTTTTGTATTTCTTTTAAATTTTTGTTTAGTTGTCTGTGTTCCTTGTAGCTCACTGAATTTCTTTAAGAATATTATTTTGAATTATCTATCAGGCAGTTCACAGATCTCCATTTCTGTAAGCTCTTTTGCTGGTGTTTTATTTTGTTCCACTAGCGCTGTCCTATTTACTTGTTTCTTTTTTCTTGGCCTTGTGTTGGTGTTTGTGCATTTGAAGAAACAAGCAACTCTTTCAGTGTTTATAAAGTGGATTTGGTAGGAAAAGCCCTCACTAGTCAGTCCATATTGATTCTGGGTGGACCATCTGGAGGGGTCAATGGACAAGCTTGCTGCTAGAGTCCTTGTGTGGACTGGCCTAATGCGTGGGTCAGCGAGTAGATAGACGTGAAGCCTCAGATCATAGGGATGTGCCTTTGTCCTGGATATGCAGGGGTAGTCCCGTAACCTGGGTCCACTGGGATGAGCCTGGACCTCAGACTAAGAAGACCAGCCTGATCCCAGAATTAGACTGGAGCCTGAGTCTGAAGGCACTAGTCTAAAGCCTGTGGCCACAGGTGCTTCTCTGGTGCCATGTTTCTCTTGGGTGGGCCTCGTGCCAGGGTCTCCAGGGTCTTCCCACATAATTCTACTTCTCTCATGCACAAAGTATATTTCTTCATGCTGTGCTGCCAAGGCTTGGGGTACAGGTGATGTGGGTAACATGAAAGTGATCTTCCTACTTTATTTCATGCCTCTTTTTTTATTTCTATGCCTACACTTTGGTGCTGTAATCTCTCACTTGGATTCCTTAGCTCTTTTAAAGGTATTTTCATGGATGGATAGTTGTTCAAATTGTTGTTTCTGCAAGGGGACTAGTGCTAGAAAGTCCTATTTTGCCATTATGCTCTCATTTTAGTGTTGGCTCAAATGCTGTAAAAAATACTTTATTTGATTCAAAAAATAACATAGCTAACATATACCAATCATATTATATGCTGAGTGTTCTATATGAATTATTTTATTTAATCCTCATAACAGCCTCATTAGGTATGATTATCATTGCTCATATTTTATAGATAAAGAAACTGAAGCTTAATGAAGTTATGTTAATCACCTGATTTGCATAGCTGGGAAGTGGTACCATCAGTTTTTGAACCTAGGCAATATAACACCAGACTCAAGCATCTAACTGTGTTGCCACACTGTCTCCCTTTAGATAGTCCCCTAATTCTGAATCTCTATAACCTTAATACAGACACAGTATGTGATGGCAGGCACTTTAACTTCTCAATGTTCTAATAGTCTCCCCATTGCCAGAAAGTACTCTTGAGGTAGGTGAACCCAGCTTGGACTCATTAACTAAGCACATTTGTTTAATTATTCATCAATTTCTCTCATTCTGACTTGATATTTCTCTAAGGTCTAAGCCTTCATATAATTTTTAGGGAAGAAACACTTTACTATTCTATTTTTCTGACAAGGTTTTTGTTCAAAGTCTTAAGATGTACATCTGTGGTTAACTTAAGGGTCAGAGGTAGTTCCTATAGGATTTTCTACATTAGTGCTATTCAAAATATGGCCTGCAGACCAGTTCCTACCTGTGAACTTCGTGTTACTTGTATATGATGAGATAAAGAGCTTGCATCAAAATAAAAATCGAGGCCAAAAATTTATTTCAAAGTAAAAGCTTTTACAAAATCTTTGTATATAAAACATATACTGATAGAATTTTCCTAATTAGGGTGGAAACAGAGGAACTGAAGCCCTATCTTCAATGATCACCCCTCCAGAAAACACTCGAGGTTCCTTCTCAGAGCCCTAGGATTCTTTGAAACACAGCTTGAGAGTCACTGTTACAGGCACCAATTTCTGGAGTATCATTTAAACACTGTAGTTTTCTAGAGTCATTTTTATCCTCATTTTGAATTGTAGCTGGGAATGTTCCACAAAACTGTTCATGTTTCTCAGTGCTTTCAACATGAGAACCTAATTACCAAAGGTGACCATGGACAGTGGTAAATGTTTATCAATGTTTAAAATGTAAAAATACATATGACAAACTCCCCAAGTCTCCCCAGTAAGCATTACCATTTCTAAATTTTGCAATATGCTCCAGCCAGAGTTCAAGAGCTTTTTCTCTTATATAATGACAACCTCCCTCTGAGAACAAAACAGCTTCTAGTAGTGCATCAGGTGAAACAGTACCACTTATCCTAGAATATGTTCCTGAGCTCTGACCCAAAAGTGTATTCCAAGCTTGTAGCCTAACCACCCAAGAAATTTGCCATAGATTTATCTTCTTTCTCTTGAGACAAGTGATTTTTCTTAGAAGTTATAACATTGAGGTTAGGTGATATTTTTCTATTCACTTCCCCCAAGATATTTATCTCTCCCTGAGTCTCAAAAGCAATAGAAGATGTGCTTGTCACCATTTGAACTGTCTTTCCTCCTAAAAATCTTTTCCAATACATAATAACCTCTACATCCATCTGCAGAAACATTTTATATCTGCCAGCCATCATCACAATCTATTGCTGTCACTGACTGATATTCCAGAGTTTTTCCTCTCAAAACACACAATACTCATATTTAAATTTGACTTCCGCTGCTACTCTTGCTACTTACAGTCCAAATACAGCTGTTGTATTTGGACTAAGTATCTGGTGTTTGCTTTTACTTTGGGTTTTGCAGAATGGAACAAAGGAGTTTATTTATCTATGTGTGAGTTAGGTGTATAGAAGCAATATAAAGTTAACTTTACTTCACACTTTTGTCTAGAGTTTTAACTAAGAAGTTGTACTGAGCTCTGAATTTTCAAAAATTAAGGTATTCTAAACGGGGGCAGAGCAAGATGGCAGAATAGAAGGCTCCACTAATTGTCCCCTCCTAATCCCCCAGGAAAGACACCAATTTACAAACATCTACACACAAAAAACACCTTCATAAGAACCAAAAATCAAGTAAGCACTCATAGTAACTGGTTTTAACTTCATATCACAGAAAGAAGTGGTATGAAAAACAGTCTTGAATTATCAATGCTACTTGTATTAGTCTGTTTTCATGATGCTGATAAACATATACCTGAGACTGGGCAATTTACAAAAGAAAGAGGTTTAATGGAATTACAGTTCCACGTGGCTGGGGGAACCTCACAATCATGCCAGAAGGTGAAAGGCACATCTCACATGGTAGCAGACAAAAGAAGATAGCTTGTGCAGGGAAACTCCCCTTTTTTAAATCATCAGCTCTTGTGATACTTATTCACTATCATGAGAACAGCACAGGAAAGACTTGCCCCCATGATTCAATTATCTCCCACTGCATCCCTCCCACTGGAATTCAAGATGAGATTTGGGTGGGGACACAGCCAAACCATATCACTACCTCTCCCCTATCCCATGGCAGCAGTGGCGTGGTGCAAAGAGTGTTCCTCTGCTCTGGGAGAGGGAGGGCACAGCAACTGTGAGGCATTGAACAGAGTGCCACCTTGTTATAGCAGAAAGAAAAAGCAGACCAAATTCAGCTGACACCAGCCCATGGAGGAGCATTTGAACCAGCCCTAGCCAGAGGGGAATCACTTATCCCAGAGGTTGAAACTTGAGTTCCTACAAGCCTCACCACTGTGGTCTGCAGTGCTCTGTGTCTCTAAGTAAACTTGAGAAGCAGTCTAGGATATAAGAACTGCAATTCTTGGGTGATTCCTAGTGTTGAACTGGATCCAGAGACAGTGGACTGGGAGGGCACATGACCTGCCGAGGCATCAGCTGAGGTATCTATGGGAATCAGGCTGCACAGCTTATGGCTCCAAAAGAGGAAAGGGGAGGAAAGAGTGCGGAGGACTTTGTCTGGCATATGATATACCAGCTCAGCCACAGCAGGATTGGGTACCAGTCACAGTTGTGAGGCCCCTGTTCCAGGCCCTAGCTTTCAGATGACATTTCTAGACACACACTGGTCCAGAAGGGAACCTGTTACTGTGAAGGGAAGGACCCAGTTCTGGCATCATTCATCACCTGCTAACTGAAGAGCCCTTGGCCCCTGAACAACCAGTAGCAGTATCCAGGCCGTATGTTGAGAGCCCTCGGTGAGACTCTGAGACATGATGACTCCAGGTGGGAATCAGCAAATTCTTAGCTGTGGTGGCTATGGGAGGAGACTCCTTCTGCTTGAGAAAAGCAGAGGGAAAAGTAAAGGGGACTGTGACTTGCACCTTAGGTACCAGCTCAGCCACAGGGGGTTAGAGCATCTGAATTCCAGAACGTGGCTATTGGATGGCATTTCTAGACCTGCCCTGGGTCAGAGGGGAGCTCAGTTCCCAAAGGGTCACCACAAGCTGACTAAAGAGCCCTAAGGCCTTAAGGGAACATCAGCAATAGTTTGGCAGTACTCCTTGTGATCCTGTGGTGGTGTGGCCATGAGTTGAGTCTCCTCTGCCTTTGAAAAAGGGAGGCAAGAGTGGGAAGGACTGCATCTTGTGGTTTGAGAGCTAGCTAAGCCACAGTGTATTAGAATACCAGGTAGACTTCTAAGGTTTTTAACTGTAGTCTCCGGCTCCTGGATGGTACCTATAGACCCATCCAGGGACTGGGGGAACTCACCACCCTGGAGAAAATGAGAGAGGCCTAGCTGACTTTGCTACCTCCTGATTGTAGAACCCCAGGGCCCAAAGAATGGTTACAGCAGGCCTTGGGCGAGACCCAGTGCAGTGCTGGCACCAGGTCTGATCCAATACAATCTCAGTGGTGGTGGCCACAGGAATGCTTATGTCAGTCCATCCAGGCCTGGGTGGCTCAGAACACAGAGCAAGACTCTGTTTGGAAGACAGTAAGGGAAGAGAACAAAAGTTCCTGCCTTGTAATCCAGATAATTGTTGCTTAGCAAAACAGTGACCCTTCTCATAGAGAACTGGAAAAATAATATATGTGAATATATATGTATGTGTGTGTGTGTGTGTGTGTGTATATATATGTGTGTGTATATATATATACACATATACATTTTGAAAATGAATACCATTTGATGAACTACCTTCTTGTTTCCAAACACAAAATGTCTCTTGCGTTGTCAGTTTTTGCAAACAATGGATTGCAAGACACTGACATCAGGCAACAACGTACAGCAATCCCTGAGAGATAGAAAACAAACGAAATAAGCTCTTTGACTGACTTGAATTTCCAGACTAGAGTAGTGAGAGGGAAACCAGGTGGAGAGTTGGACTCCCTGAGTTGAGAGAAGGAGTTGAGATTTATGAGAGCTTCTAGCGTTCTCAGGAAAGAGTGCCATAAAGGAGACAATTCCACACATAATATCACAGTATCTGGAAATCTGTAAGGCATCCCCTGCAAGTATTCACCCATGTACTAATCAGTGTATGCACTGAGGAAACTACACGAGACTTGCAGAAAAAACACCCCAAATGATTAAAGGTAGCAATGTCTGATGTTTACACAAGGTCAATAGTGCATGTTTCTACAAATCAAACAGAAAAAGCTCAAGAATCAGGGGATATTGGTACTGTACACACAAACTTTTTCGCCTCAGTAATGGGGAATGATTAGCCCAAGAATGAGTATTGCTTTGGTCCCTAACAGATCTTAAAAGTAACACCACCAAAAACCAGTTTCTTGAGAAACATTACATCACAGTACAAATTTCAAGAATATTTATAAAAATACAAATACGGGCCAGGCATGGTGGCTCATACCTGTAAGCTCAACATTTGGGGAGGCTGTGGTGGAAGGATTCCTTGATGCCAGGAGTTTGAGACCAGCCTGGGCAACATAGTGAGATCCCAACTCTACAAATAACAATAATAATAAAAATTAAGGAGGGGAGGGCAAAGATAGCTGACTAGAAGTAGCAAGTGTTTGCTGCTTTCATGGAGAGAAGATAAAGTGGTGACTAAATACTACGTCTTCAACTGATAGATCCAGGTGAACACACTGGGATTCATCAAGGAAAGAACTCAACCCATGGAGAGTGAAGAGGAGCAAGACAGGAAAATCACCCATCTGGGAGTGGCATGGAGCCAGGGGAGGCTCCCCAACCATGGGGAAATGGTGAGTAAGTGAGAGACCCCAGGGATCCACACTTTCTCCATGGACCTTTAAACACTGTGTTAAAGAGATCCCCTTGTGAGCCCACCCCACCATGGCCATCAGACCGACATGCAGAGCTACGGGGAACCTAGGCAGAGCCACTGCTCAGGCACATGTGGAGTCCCAGGAGCCTTGGATCCCTGAACATCTGGCATTAGTGGCTGCTGAACAAGCAAAAGGAAAGATTAGGCTCCCTCACACACCCCTAAGAGAGGAGCTGAATCCAAGAAGTTCAGCAGTGACAGTCTGCAGGCCTACCTTCCACTACTCCTCACAGGATAAAACCAATAGGTTATCTAGAAAACCTAATAGTACCTGCCCAAAAGATCCTCGAGCTGATAATCAACTTTAGCCTATTTTCAGAGTACAAACTTAATGTACAAAAATCAGTAGCATTCCTACACACCAACAACATCTAAGATGAGAGCCAAATCAGGAACACAATTCCATTCACAAGTGCCACAAAAATAAAATACCTAGGAATACAGCTAACCAGGGTGGTGAAAAGTCTTTACGGTGAGAATTACAGAACATTGCTTAATGAAATCAGAGATGGCCAGGCACAGTGGCTCATGCCTGTAATCCCAACACTTTGGGAGGCCAAGGCAGGAGGATCTCTTGAGCCCAGAAGTTCGAGACCAGGGCAACATGGTGAGAAACCCCCTCTCTACAGAAAATTAGCCAGGCGTGGTGGAGCACACCTGTAATCCCAACTACTCAGGAGACTGAGGTGGGAGGATCACTTGAGCTCAGAAGGTCAAGGCTACAGTGAGCTGAGATTATGCCACTGCACTCCAGCTTGGGTGATAGAATGAGACCCTGTCAAAAAAAAAAAAAAAAAGATGACACAAGTAAATGGAAAAACATTCCATGTTCATGGATAAAAAGAATCAATATCATTAAAATGGCATAATGTCCAAAGCAGCTTACAAATTCAGTGCTATTCCTATCAAACTACCAACAACATTCTTCACAGAACTAGAAAAAACTATGTTAAAATTCCTATGGAACAAAAAATGTGCTTAATAGCCAAGGCAATCCTAAGCAAAAAGAACAAAGCTGGAAGCCTCGCGTTACTTGACTTCAAACTATACTGCAGGGCTATGGTACGCAAAACAACATGTTTCTGGTACAAAAACAGACGCATAGACCAATGGAATAGAAGAATAGTGAACCCAGAAATAAGGCCACACACCTACAACCATCTGATGTCTGACAAAGCCAACAAAAACAAGCAATGGGGAAAGGACTCCATATTCAATAAATGGTGCTGGGATAACTGGCTAGCCATATGTAGAAGATTCAAACTTGACCTCTTCCTTTAACCACATACAAAAATAAACTCAAAATGGAATAAAGACTTAAATGTGAAAGCTAAAATTTTTAAAATCCTGGATATAACCTAGGCAATATAATTTCATGATGAAGATGCCAAAAGCAATTGTAACAAAAACAAAATTGGCAAATGGGATCTAATTCAACTAAAGGGCTTCTGCACAGCAGAAGAAACTATCAATAGCGCAAACAGACAACCTATAGAATGAGAGAAAATATCTGCAAACTATGTATCTGACAAAAGTCTAATACCCAGAATCTATGAGGAACTTAAACAAATTTACAAGCAAAAACAAATGACCCTATTAAGAAGTGGGCAAAGGGCATGAACAGATACTTTTCAAAAGAAGACATACATGCAGCCAAAATTGTGAACATCACTAATTGTCAGAGAAATGCAAATCAAAACCACAATGAGATACCATCCCACACCAGTCAGAATGGCTGTTATTAAAAAGTAAAAAATTAACAGATGCTAGAGAGATTGCAGGGAAAGGGGATGCTAAAACACTGCTGGTGGGAGTGTAAATTAGGTCAGCCATTGTGGAAAGCAATGTGGGGATTCCTCAAAGAACTCAAAACAGAATTACCATTCAACCCAGGAATCCCATTGTTGGGTATATACTCAAAAGAATATAAATGATTCTACCATAAAGAGTAATTCATGCATGTGTTCATTGCAGCACTATTCACAATAGCAAAGACATGGAATCAATCTAAATGCCCATCAGCGGTAGACTGGATAAAGACTATGTGGTACATATATACCATGGAATACTATGCAGTCATAAAAAGGAATGAATTCATGTTCTTTGTAGCAATGCAGATGGAGCTGGAGGCCATTATTCTAAGCAAACTAACACAGAAACAGAAAACCCAATACCACATGTTCTGACTTAAAAGTGAGAGCTAAACAACAAGAACATATGGACATGAAGTGGGGAGCAATAGACAAAAGGGCTCACTGAGAAAAGAAGGTGGAGGAAATAGAGGATCAGAAAAAAAACACCTATCAGGAACTAATGCTTAGTACCTGGGTAACGAAATAATCTGTACATCAAACCCCTGTGACATGAATTGACCTATATAACAAAACTGCACATGTAGCCCTGAATCTTAAATAAAAATTAAATTAAAAAAGAAAAGGGGCCGGGCGCGGTGGCTCACGCTTGTAATCCCAGCACTTTGGGAGGCCGAGGCAGACGGATCACGAGGTCAGGAGATCGAGACCACGGTGAAACCCCGTCTCTACTAAAAATACAAAAAATTAGCTGGGCGTGGTGGCGGGCACCTGTAGTCCCAGCTACTCGGAGAGGCTGAGGCAGGAGAATGGCATGAACCTGGGAGGCGGAGCTTGCAGTGAGCCGAGATTGCACCACTGCACTCCAGCCTGGGCAACAGAGCGAGACTCCGTCTCAAAAAAAAAAAAAAAAAAAAAAAATTAAATTAAAAAAGAAAAGGAAAATTAGGTGTAGTGGTGTGTACCTGTGGTCCTAGATACTTGGAAGGTTCAGGCAAGAGGATTGTCTAAGCACCAGAGTTTGAGGCTGCATTGAGCATTGATCATATCACTGCACTGCAGCCTGGCAACAGAGCAAGACCTTGTCTTAAATAAATACATAAATAAATAATAAAAGAAATATGAACAACACTCAACAAGGTAAACTTCACAATGCCTACCATCCAATCACATATTGCCAGCATTCAAAGAGGTAGGAAAATATGACTCATAAAAAGGAAAGGCTGGGTGTGGTGGCTCACGCCTGTAATCCCGGCACTTTGGGAAGCCGAGGCAGGTAGATTATCTGAGGTCAGAAGTTTGAGACCAGCCTGACCAATATGGTGAAACCTCATCTGTACTAAAAATACAAAAATTATCCTGCCATGGTGGTGTGCACCTGTAGTCCCAGCTACTCAGGAGGCTGAGACAGGAGAATTGCTTGAACTGGGAGGCAGAGTTTGCTGCAGTGAGCAGAGATTGTGCCACTGTATTCCAGCCTGGGTGACAAAGTGAGACTCCATCTCAAAAAAAAAAAAAAAAAAAAAAGTTATGTAGAGACATAGAAGATATTTTTAAAAAATGTATAAAGACCCTAATTAAACTTCTAGAATTAAAAATACAACTAGATGGAATAAATGACAAAAGGAAAATTAGTATACTTGAAGACATGGCAACAGAAACTCTCAACAAAAACTCTTTTCTCTTTTTACAAAGAGTAACAAAAAGTAAACAAAGCATCAGTGAGCTGTAGGACAATTTTAAACAGCAAAATATACATGGAATTGGAGTTGTACATAATTGGAGAGGAGAAAGAGGATGGAACAGAAAACATTTTTTTCCAAATCTGATAAAAAATTATAATCCTATAGATTGAATAACTCAATGAACCACATGATACACATGTGAAGAAAACTACACCAAGGCCCATTGTAAACAGTTCAAAACTAGTGAGAAACAAAAATACATAAAGGAAACCAGAGAAAAATGACACATTATAAGTGGACCAAAGATGTGGATAACACCAGTTCCCATCAAAAAACAATGCAAATGAGATGATAGTGAGGCAATATTTTTATTATGCTGAAATTAAAAAAACTTAACCTAAAATATCTTTTCTAAAGCAAGGGCAAGATATAAAGATTTTTTTCAGAAATAGAAAGGATGAAAGAATTTATCACAACTACCCCGGCACTGTAAGACATACTAACCAAAGACCTTCAAGCAGAATAAAATGATATCGGGGGAAACCTGACCTACACAAAGGAATGAAGGGCACCAGAAATGAAATACATGGGTAAATAAATGAATACATGGGTAAATAAATGAAATTCGTTATTATTATGTAAAGCTCTTTAAAAGATAATTAGCTGTTTAATCAAAAGTAGAAACCACCTGTTATGGCATTCTTAACATATTTTAAAATAAAATGTGTGTCAAAATTAGCTCCAAGTCTGGGCCAGGAAAAATGAAAATATATTACTATAAGGTTCTACTATACATGAAATGGTATAATATACAGGTAGAGTGTAATGAGTTAAATGTATATACTATAAACTTTAATGCAACCACTAAATTAACCAAAAACTGTAGCTAATAAGCCAACAAATGAAACAAATCACAAAAAGTACTCAATCCCAAAGCGGCAGAAAAAGTTAAAAAAAAATAATAAAGAACTGGTGAGACAAATAAAGAACAAGTACCAAAATGATAGATTTAAACGAAGCCATATTAATAATCACAAAATATGTAAATGGCCTAAAAATCCAATATAAAGTCAGAGATTTTAAGATTGTACAAAAAAGGGAGACACAACTTTATGCCATCTTTAAAAAAGGCACTTCAAATATAAAGACAAAAAGGTTACAAGTATGGAGATGGTAAAATGTATAGCACGCTAATGCTAATCGAAAGAAAGGAATAGCTATATTAATATTGGACAAAGTAGATTTCAGAATAAAATTACTACCAGAGATAAAGAGGTCATTTCATGAGAATAAATGATAAGATAGTGATAAAAAAGTCCATTCATGAAGAAGATATAATAATCCTAGACATTTCTACACATAATAAGAGAGCTTTGAAGTACATGAAACAAAAACTGTACAACTGAAAAGAGTAATAGATAAAGACACAAGAGCAGTTGAAGATTTTAGTAACTTTTTCTCAATAATTGATAGAACAAGTGGAGAAAAGATAAGCAAAGGTATAGAAAATTTGAACATTATCAACCAAATTGGCATAATTGGTATTTATAGAATATTATACTGAACAATATTCTCATTGCATCCATAAGTTATATTTACCAAGATAGACCATATTCTAGGCCATAATAGATGTCTCAATACGTTCAAAAGAATTCAACTCATACAAGTATGTTCTCTGACCACAATAGCAGTAAACTAGAAATCAATAACAGAAAGATCTTTAGAAAATCCCCAAATATTTGGAAATTAAATAACACACTTCTAAGGGGTCAAAAAAGAAGAAGAAATTAGACATTTGGAGCTAATTAAAATGAAAACACAACATATAAAAGTTTACGGTCTGCCTACAAAGTAGTAACGAGAAGGAAATTTATAGTAGTAAATGCCTATGTCAGAAATGAAAAAAAAGTGTCAAATTGATGACTTCAGCTTCTAATTTAAAAAATTAGAAATGAAGAAAAAGGTAAACATAGAATAAGTAGAGGGAAGAAAATAACAAATATCACTATGGAAATCAATAAAATTGGAAACAGAAAAACAATAGAGAAAATCAGTGAAACCAAAAGTTTCTGCACAATGAAGGAAACAACAAAGTGAAGAGATAAAAGCTGGTTCTTTGAGAAGGTCATTAAAGTTGATAAACTCCTAGCCAGACTTAACCGGAACAAAAAACAGATAATATAAATTACTAGCATTAGAACTAGGAGAAGTGATATCACTACAGATTCTAATGATATTAAAAGGATAATAAGAGACTACTATGGACACTTTTATGCTAATCAATTCAACAACTTAGATAAAATGGACAAATGACGTGAAAGAAAACCAATAAAGTTTACTGAAAAGTGAGCTCATATGTCCTATGTCTATTAAAGAAATTTAATTTGTAGTTCAAATCTTTCTACAAAGAAAACTCCAGGCCCAGGTGGCATCACTGGTGAATTTTCCCAAATATTGAAGGAAGAATTACTATTCTATACAAACTCTTTCAGAAAACTGAAAAGCAGTAAACAGTTTCCAACTTTTCCCTGATGCCAGTTTTACCCTGATACCAAAACTAAGCAAAAACATAATAGATACAGACAAGTATCCTGCATGAGCATAGTTACAAAATCCTCATCAAAATTCTAGCAAATCAAATACAACAGAATGTAAGAAGGATAATACCTCATGAGCAAGATGCGTTTATCCCAGGAATGCAAGGTTGATTTAACATTCAAAACTCTGTCAGTGTAACAGTGTAATGTCCCATATCAAAAACAGAAAGGAAAAAATATATAATCATCTCAGTAGACTCAGAAAAAAAGATCCAGTATCCATTTCTGATTTTAAAAAACACAACTCTTATCATGGAATAGAAGGGAACTTCTATAACAGGTTATATATGGCAGTTAAGTTTCCAGGGTAACTCACACATCTAATCCTTGGATAAATTATTATATCTGTGCAATTATAAAGAAATGGAGGCAGCATTGTTGAAAATCTATAACCTGGCATGTCAGTTCCATAATCATCAAGTTTCTTCTGTATGAGAGGTATCATGCTAGGTTCTAGGAGTACAATGCAAACGTGGTATCCCTTGAAGAACTTGAAGTTTAAACAGAGGCAAATGGATATGTCACATGCAGGCAATAAACATTCACTGATGCAATGATTTAAAATAAACAAGAAATAATTATGCCAAGGGAAATAAGCCAGACCAAAAACAGGGTATATATTATATAATTAAACAGGGTATATATTATATAATTCTACTGATATGTATAATTCTAGAAAAATTAATCTGTGATAGCAGAAAATAGGCCAGGGATTGCTTGAGGATGAGATCAAGGGAACAGGGAGCGTAGTCAGGAGGGATTTGTAAGGGGCACAGGGAAACTTCCGGGGGTGGTGAGTATGTTCCTTTTATTGACTGTGGTGATGTTTTCAATAGTACGTACATATATCAGAAATTATTAAAATGTGTGTTTTAAGTATATATGGTTTATTTTATGTAAATTAAACCTCAGTAAAGTTGTTAAAATATATTTTAGGCCACAATGTGGACATTTAGGAAGGAATGGTTATTATTTTTCCTGTAGAGGATGCAATGCTCCAGAGAGGCCTCCTGAACAGATATTGCTGAACCCAACCACACAGCTCTCTGTATCAGAAGCTTCTCACAGGAAACAAGAGGACACATTCAAATTCTGTAATTTGAGAAGAGATTAATAAAAGGACTATATACAAAAATGCAAGAAAGATTTGGAATAACACAAGGCATAGTACAGTACCTCATGGCTGATAGCACTCACTACCATTAGACTGGAAGTGGAGGGGAGAAGTGGCTCCTAGAACCTGGGGAGAAGGTGCCCTGCTGAGGGGCACTTTGAAAAAGAGCTGAGACATCACAGCACACATTTAACCTACATGGACATTTTAGGGAAGGAGCAGAGGAACAAAAATCCTAACTGTATTATCCTCCCTCCTTCCCAATCTCTACAGGTGCTCACCATTGGCCAGCCCCACCAAAAGCCAAAATATAAGGAGGCATCCAGCCAAACAGCCTCTTCAGTCTTGGAACAGCATGGAAAATGAATCTGGAAAGACAAATAGGTGATCTACAGCATAATCTCCATTATAGTGTACTTTCTCTTTATCCGGTTGATGTGGTTTGGATCTGTGTCCCCACCCAAATCTCATGTTGAATTGTGATCTCCAGTGTTGGAGGTGGGGCCTCGTAGGAGGTGTTTGCATCATCAAGGCAGATTCCTTATGAATGATTTGGGCCATCCCTTTGGTGATGAGTGAGTTCTTGCTCTGAGTTGATAGGAGATCTGGTCATTCAAAAGTGTGTGACATGCTCCCTGCCTCCACCTGCTCTTGCTCATGCTTTTGCCATGTGACTTGCCTGCTCCTTGTTTGCCTTCTGCCATGATCGTAAGCTTCCAGAAGCCTCCCTGGAAGCCGAGTAGATGCCAGCACCATGCTTCCTGTAAAGTCTGAAGAACTGTGAATGAATTAAACTTCTTTTCTTTATAAATTACTTTATAAATGGTAAAGGTATTTCTTTACAGTAATGCAAGAATGGCCTAATACACAGGTCCGAGATCAAAGGATAAAAATTTAGATAGAACTAGCACAGTCATATTTTTCCTCTGGAAAACAATAATTATTTCAGACTTTTACTTAACTATATAAGGCTTCATCTTCCTTCTGATTGGATAGTCTCAGTTCCTGCATTTGGAAAGATGTACTGATGAGCATGAATTTGACAAGCAGTGCCCTATGCCAGGAGTGGACAAACTATGGCTTATGGGCCAAATCTGCCCCATTGACTGTTTTTGTACAGCCTGCAAGGTAAGAATGGTTTTTACACATTTAAATGATTGAAAAAATATCAAAAGAAAAAAAATTTTGTGACATGAAAATTACATGAAATTCAAATTTCAGGGTCCATAAATAAAGTTTTACTGGAACTAGGCATACCCATCAATTTACATATTGTCTATCGCTGCTTTTGCACTGCAAGTGGCAGAGTTGAGTAGTTGCCCACAAGACCTAAAATATTTATTCTCTGACTCTTTACAGAAGAAGTTTCCTGACTCCCACCCTAGCTAAAGAAGCTGCAGATGTGCGGACAGATTCACCTGGAGCCAAGCTCTGGCTCCATCACTCCTTTCCTATGTCATCCTGACATGTTACGCCATTTCCACAAGTTTCAATTTTCTCAAGACAAAAAGGGGATAGTAATTTCTACTATATAGATTCACCATTGAGCATTATATCACAGAGCAAAAGTAAAATACCTGGCACAGGGACTAACACACACAGAAAATTATTTCTGTCACTAAGTGAATAATAGGTGAAAATACCATGGAACATCAAGCAATGCAAGTTTTCCTACCTTACTGTTTATATAAATTTTCTACTTTACCATTTACTAAACATACGTCTATCTTCTCATCATTCCAACTGGTGTCAGAAGAGATTTACTTCTTATCTAAAGCTTATCCCTCGCCTGTAGACACCAGATCCCATCCCTTTCAAATCTGCTTAAATAATAGTTTCTAATCTTTAGTGTGCTTACAAAGCGTCTGGGTGTTACAATACAGATATGTGAGCCTGCAGAAAAACCTGCATTTCAAAATTACTTTAAGGAGAAAATTCTCTCTCTCTCTCTCCCTCTCTCTCTCCACACACACACACACACGCACACACATGCACATACACACACACACACACACACCTCTCTCTTCCTAACATGTTTGTAATCTCTTTCTTCATAGACTTCTTCTCTCCTATCAGTATCATTTATCTTTAAAAAAATAAGATGGAGTTTCTGTTGTCATAATGTTTTTTCTAGCTACCACCAATCTCTTTTATTCTACCATCAAACTCCTCACATGTGCAAATTATACTACATCTGAAGCTATTTAGGAAACTTATTTTATGATCTCCATATCTGTAATTTCCTGTGCCACCTCTCACTTTCTATTTCTTCATTATCTATTTCTTTTGTTAATTACTTGTCATTGTCTCTTCGTTAAACATAGAACCTCCTTTGGTCAGTTTACTGCCTCCCAGCCTCTTACTCCCAGTGAACTCATCTGGCCCTAGTCAGCATCATCTTTAGGGGACTTCATAATGGGAGGCTAACGTGCTTTTACCACAAGGCCATGGAGTTGTATTCAGGGTTTCCTGACATAGTTCCCAGGTCTGGGGTTTGAGGGAGCTCAAAAGGCAAAACTCATTTTTTTCCCTTCCTGAGCTAACAGAGACAAGAGCGAGACAGAAATAATGCAAATAGAAAAATGAGAGAAAAAATTTGTATTACCGACAAGACTGATTTGTGGCGAATGTAGCTTATGTCAGCACCTAAGTAGGTTTGCAATACTGAGACGGTGAGTTATACAGATTTATGCACCCAGTAACAGGCATTGCTGAATAAGATCAGAAATTGGAAAGAACCCTTCCTGACAACTGTGAGTCCATTCACAGAAAGAAAGACTCTCTGCCTAATTTTAATTATCAGAAGAGAAAGTTGACAATGTGGAAGTGGAAACATGTTGGATAAAAGATACAATGTGATACAGAACTTGGTAACTGTGAGTTATGAGAATAGAAAATATACTTGAGTTTGGGAAAAGATATTTCAAATGTTTAGGGAAGAAACATGCTATAGAAACATGTTATAAAGAGATGTACTTTCTGATAATAGGGATAATCTAGAATGGCCTAGGGGAAAGAATCCTAAGTTATTTTAAAATGCTTTAATTTTTGGCTGGGCGTGGTGGCTCACGTCTGTAATCCCAACACTTTGGGAGGCTGAGAAGGGTGGATCACCTGAGGTCAGGAGTTCGAGACCAGCCTGGCCAACATGGCAAAACCCCATCTCCACTGAAAATACAAAAATTAGCTGGGCATGGTGGCAGGCACCTGTAATCCCAGCTACTCAGGAGGCTGAGGCAGGAGTATAACTTGAACCCGGGAGGCAGAGGTTGCAGTGAGCCGAGATCGCACCATTGCACTCCAGCCTGGGTGACAAGAACGAGATTCAGTCTCAAAAAAAAAAAAAAAACCCTCTAATTTTTAAGGGGGCAACTAAAGAAATCTTCCGAAAGGGACTAGCAAAAAACCAAATGTGGGGCACATGACCAAGACTAAGCTGAAAGATCAATGTGAACTTGTATAAATAGTGACAGGAAGACCAAAGTCCTCACTGAGGATATATGAGCAAGATGAGGTTCAGAAATGCCTGACAACAAAAGTAACTTTATAGATGTGGACAAAATGAAAAGAAAGAGAAATAGTCTCAGAGAAGATGATGTAATGTTCAAAGATTACAAAGAAAAGGCAACTGACACAACATTGCTCTTAAGTCACTTTATCTTTCCACGACACGGTTTCCTGCCTCCTCAACAAATGAAAAGGAATTGGACACCAAGTTGCCAGTTTATTTTTGTTTTGATATTCATGAAAGAGAATGATCTTCAACCTAGGAAGGAGGGTATATATAATGAAGAGCTTTAATTATAATTACAGCATGATAATGAACAAAAAGTAGATTGAATTACTCAATGGAACAGCTACTATAAGTACACTAACGTCACGCTGACTTCATTTCCACTGATGAGTTGATAGGGAAATGTCACTGACCATAAAGTTTCTTGATTTCAGTAAAATGTGTGATTAATCCTCCAATGATATCATTTTGGATAAGACAACACTTGGAGAATAGAAAGGAACATGTAATTGGAATTAAATTTAATAATAGTATATCTTTTTATCATTCTAGCTGTGTAGTCTTGCAAACATGACTAAATTTCTCTGGGTCTGTTTCCTAATTGGATAAAAACAAAAGTAAGCAGTCAGACTATTGAATTCTGAGCTGATTTCCTACTCCAAAATTTAAAGATTGTAAAGTTTCAAACAATTTGATATCAACATATAAGGAGACCAATAAATTACAACAAGATCTTGTCTTGGTTTTGCACAGTTCAAGATATTTATAAGTGATTTGGATGAAGATATTGAAGGCCTAATTATGGAACTTACAGATAACACAAATATGGATTGGGTGACACAAATGGCATGCTGAAGAATCAGGATCTGAAAAGAAGCCTCAATAAAGTAAAGCTTATAGATTACTTTAGTAATCGAATGAGAATTGAGAATACCTAGTTTGGCAAGTTTATCCATGTCAGAAAGCAATGTGATCACAAATTTAGCATGAACCAACAGTGTTAATATGAGTGCAGAGAGGGAGAGAGAGAGAATGAGAGAGATATAGTTGCACCATATTGTCAATATACATCAAGAGCTTTAAAAGCTTCATAACTTTTTTTTTTTGAGACAGAGTCTCGCTCTGTCACCCAGGCTGGAGTGCAGTGGAGCAACCTCAGCTCACGGGTTCATGCCATTCTCCTACCTCAGCATCCCAAGTAGCTGGGACTACACACACCCTCCACCACACCCGGCTAATTTTTTTGTATTTTTAGTAGAGACTGGGTTTCACGGTGTTAGCCAGAATGGTCTCGATCTCCTGACCTCGTGATCTCGATCTCCTGACCTCGTAATCCACCCCGCCTCAGCCTCCCAAAGTGCTGGGATTACAGGCGTGAGCCACTGCTCCTGGCCCAAAAGCTTCATAACTTTTAACCACAAATTTTCAGTTCTGATAGTTCAGAATTGAACTATCAGGAAAAAAAAAGTAAGATATTGTCTAAGGAGGCAATGACGAATAAATATGTCCCTAAGTATCAGCTACAAAAATTGATTGCTGAACTACTTATAATCACTTAAAATTAAAAAAGGAAACATAAATATGCAACAAAAAGAACATATATTTAAATAAATTGTGACAACCCATACAACAGATTCCCATAAAACCCAAAAAGTATATATAGCCCTATGGAAAGATGATCTTCATATATGACTGAAAAAAAACCCCACAGGTTTACAATACAGTATATTTAGTATGAACTCATTTTTCAAAAAACAAATATGTGTATTTATTAGATTGTCTCAGAAATCCATGTGTGTGTATGTGGAATACTTTTCCAGGTATACACTGGCAATACCCCACTAATTTGTGTTTTCACCAGTATACCACAGGACAATGGCAGGTTGTAGCAGTTATCTGTTGGGTTTGAGCAATCCAGCATTCATTTCCTGTTCTTTTAGTAAAAGTGATCCAGTTTTTACTGGGGTCAACTCTATCCCAATCTGGAGGTGCCATGTGATCTCAGCCTGAATCAATTAGTACCTTTCATTCCCCTGCCATAATATTTGGTTCAGAAATTGTCACTGGACTAATATGAGTCAAATATTAACTTTCTAGCTGAATTTGGGTGAAAGATCCTCTTTTTCCTAACATTTGAAACTAAAAGGAAGCTGTTTCGACCTGTACAGCAGCCATATTTCTACTGATATGATAGAATCTGTCCAAAAGTGAACCCAACAGAGAAGTAGGGCACGAATATACAGAAATAATCCAGATACTAAACCTGTCCTTTAAGCCTGTGTATACAGCTCTACTTAAAATCAGTTTATCCCATTTCCCCAAATTTTCAGGTTTTTTTTTATTTTTTTAACTTTACTATGGTTTGAATGTGTTCCTCAAAGTTCCTATTTTGGACACTTAATCCTCAGTGCTACAGTGTTGAGAGGGGAATCTTTAAGGGGTGATTAGGTCATGAGGGCCCTGACTTCATACGTGGATTAATGCTATTGTAGAGGTGGCAGGTTAGTTATCTTGAAAGTTGGTTCCTGATAAAAGAATGAATTTGGCCCCCTCCCCTTCTTTCTCTCTTGTGTGTGCTCTCTTGCCCTCTCACCTTCTGCCATGGATGACACAGTAAGCAGGGCCTTGCCAGATGTGGACCCCTCAACCTTGGACTTGCTAGACTCCAGAGCTATAAGAAATGAATCTCTGTTCTTATAAATTACTCAGTCTCAGGTAGTCTATTTTGGAAGCACAGAACAGAATAAGACAGCTTTATTGAGGTATGATTGAGGGGAAAATTGTAGATATTTAAGGTATATAGAAAGGTGTTCAACATCACTAATAATCAGAAAATGCAAATCGAAATCACAGTGAGAGATTATTTCACACCTGTTAGGATGGCCATATAAAAAAGTAAGAAGATAACCATTGGTGGCAAGGATATGGGGGAAATGGACCCATATACACTGTTGGTGGGAATGTAAATTGGTGCTGCCATTATAGAAAATAGCCATTATGGAAAATAACCATCCTAGACAAATTTTAAGGATATTCCTTTAAAAATTAAAAATAAAACTACCATTTGATTCAGCCATCACATTTTTAGGTATATATCCAAAGGAAATAAAATCAGTTGAAGAGATCACAACAGCCATGATGTGGAAGTAATTTGTGTTCATAATGGATGAATGGTTAAAGAAAATGTAAAATGTGGTGTGTGTGTGTGTGTGTGTGTGTGTGTGTGTGTGTGTGTTTTCAGCCCTAAAAAAGAAGTTAATTCTGCCATTAGTGACAATATGAATGAATATATAAGATATTATGCTAAAAGAAATAAGCTAGATACGGAAAGGCAAATATTGCATGATCTTACTTACATGTGGGATTGTAAAAAGTCAGAATTATAGAAAAAGAGGGTAGGGACTTGGAGGTGGGAGAAATATGGGGATTTTGGTCAGAAGGTACAAACTTTCAGTTACAGCATGGTAACTATCACTAATAATAGTTAATGATAATATATTATATATTTAAAATTTACTGAGAGTAGATCTTTTATTTTTTTTATTATACTTTAAGTTCTAGGGTACATGTGCACAACGTGCAGGTTTGTTACATATGTACTTAAGTGTTCTCACCACCCACCCACACACACACACACACACACACACACAAAGGTAACAAAAATTTTCAGCTTTTTAAGCCAATAAATTCCTGTTTGGCTTTGCCCATGTAAATGGTACTTTCAGGTTTTTATGACCTTAAGTGTTCTAATAATATGGTGCAGTGAACTGACAATAAGTCTAGAGTTTACTATTGAGCTCTGTATCAAGAACACTGATGTGTCCTGTGGCCAGCTCCTTCCACCAGATAATTCAGAGTTACCTGGGACTCCAATAAGGTAGATATTCTCATTTGGGGAGTGGGACAGAAATCTCAAGGTGGTCTCCGGAGCCAATGACACTACTAGCGGTCTTGGGAGTAGGGGAGAGTACAATGGGAAGACCCTGAGGCAAGAAAGTGATCTGAGGAAACTTCAAGGTCAGAGTCTCCTGGAAGGGTGATTTTGTTTTTAAATTGGCATTAATTAGAACTGATAAATACAGTCAAGTATCAGTCACTGAAGGTCCCTGTGCAATGGCGATGAGTACAGCTAGTTTTCCCCTAAGATCTTTCTCATGATTTAAGCATCATTGGATGATTCTGACAGCTGTACAGATAACATATGCTGTAGAGAGAAAATCCACTGAAAGCTCTGGAAAGAAGTGGCAGTGGAGTCAACCCTGATGAAGACAGAGCAACTGCCAAGGGGACTAAGGAAAGGGTTGCAGGCAGTTTCCCTAATTCAGGGAAACGACACGAGTGCAGTAGCAAGAAGCACCTGGTGAGCTCCAAGCAGCAGGCTGGTGTAGACAGTGGCAGCGGCCTACATCTGAGAGAAGGGTCAAGATCTAAGACCTGGGGCAAAGGTAACTGGAAAAGAAGCTGATAGACTGAGAGAGGGCAAAGGTAGGTGCCACTCAGAAATGTTGGTATCTTAGAAAAAGATGAGAACCTCTGTCCTATGGTCACACAGCTGCTAGACAGAGAAACTAATAAATATCTGAGTTAAATGTTAAAGTGATCACTCTGTATCTAAAAACTAGAATTTGGGGGTGTGAAATTCTCTTCTTTCTCCTCCTCCTCTGCCTTATTCTCTTCCTCCTCTTCTCCCTCTTCTTCTCTCCTCTTCACCCTCCTCCTCCTTCGTTGTCGTCGTCAACTCCTCCTCCTCCTCCTCCTTCTTTTCCTCCTTCTCCTTCTCCTTCTGCTTTTCCTTCCTCTCCTCCTCCTCCTTCCCCTTCATCTTTTATTGCTTATCTGTATTTCCTAATTTTTCTATGTGAGAAAAAGTTTCATCAAATGGCCAAAAAGGGGTCTTTGCTTACACTGACAGAAATATAATATCCTGACCTGAGGAATTCTACCACTGGATATAACAGCCACTCTCCAGCTTTCAGTGATCTACTTACCTTGGCACACAATTCTGACATCAGCTGTAAGAACAACATTGATAAATTAGAAGGAGAATGGGAGTAGGAAAAACATTTGATACCACCTTTTTTAAAGCAGTAGTTGAGAGAACTGAAATGTCTAGCCTGGAGAAGAGATCTCTGAGGGGTAAGAAGTGTAGCTATACCTAGTACAAAGTAGGTACTTATTTCATGGTTTTGAATAATCTGTAATTAAATAAATAACATCTCCCTTACTAGATTACAAACTTTTTTATGAGAGGAAAGTATGAACTGTATTTCCTTCTGTCCCTTCAGAGCCTATTACCAAGCTTTGTGTACAGTGAAGGCTCAGAAGATATTTAGCAGTTGATTATATTTCATTCATAGCCCATCACAGTTCTCTATGAATGGCTAGAGGAAGAGCCCAGGAGCTAGGAATTAAGTAAATAACCCTTTTTTATCTATATGCTTTTCTAGATCACCCTTTCCCCCTAGACTGCCCTGCACTGAAGAACTTTTTGTCTTCTTATTTCCAATGACATCTGCCTCCAATCCACTAGACCTGCCTGCTGCTCCTCACATTCATGTCCCATCATCATGGATTGCTCTCCCATGGAGGTTCTAAACTGAAATTCCAATTGCATTTTAAATTGAATTTTCTAAGCCAATGGCCTGTCAATGCCTCTAACTACCATGCTTAAGACTAAATTCATCATCTTGTCATCCAGATTTATTTTTTTCATATTTCTGGTTACCATGCCATCACTGGCCTTCTAAATGGTGTTTAAAACCTCCAAGTCATCTCTCTTCCAAATCCAAATGCTCTGTTGACAAAAGCATCTTCTTTTTGCCATTGCATCATCTCTTCTATTTAAACTATCATCTCCATTCACACCCTCTTCACCATACTTCATACTCTTATTATCTACTTTCTAGATGATAATAATGGCATTTAATTTAGCTCCTCAGTTTCCTCTTCACACTCCAACATATCTTTCACATTGATTCCAGATTAGTGTTCTCAATATCCCGTTCTGATTACTGTGCTTTACTCACTAAAAATCATTCCTGACTCCTTTTAGAACTAAATAAAAGGTAAATCTTCTGGTTTGTTGCACAAGGCTTTTAACAAATTGATCCTAATCTGTTTTTACCAGCATGATTTCCAACAACTTTTATAAATCAGCCCTGTGCTTCAAACAATTTGTTCTACTCAAATACTGTCTATGCTTTTCAGCTACTCAATGTTTGCATTGTTCTTCTACCCTCAGACCGTAAATTAAACACCACCCCTGCCTTGCAGCCTGCTCTGATCTCCCCTTTCCTGAGTCAAAAAGTAAATTTCTCCTCCAAACTTCCACATCACTTTCATGTTATAGTTACTGCTCCCTCATATTTTCATGGGAATGTATAAGTTTGTTTGATTTTTCATAACAAAACACACCTAATGTGATGACATCTTACGTTATACATCCTTGTATTAGCCATATAGTCATTGATTTAAAATATTTATTGAGCACCGGTGATGGGGACACAGTAATGAAAAGATGGGCTTGTCTTTACTTTCTCACACTTACAGTATTGATAAAATAGCATGGAAAACTATTGATAAACAAATAACTAACACATAGTTTATTAATTGAAATTAGGATAAATACTAAAAATATATAAAGTATACAGTACTGTATGGAGATATAGAGGGCAGATATATAAGATAATATTGTTTTATTACCCAAAATGCCCTTTCAAAACAGAAGTGCATTCACTCTGGCTTAACAGTACTTGCTTATTTAATAGAAACTATTTTCCTTTATTTATAGCATGGTCTGGCTGCTATGAGTAAAGACAATAATATCTGAGGTACAGAATAGGAAACTAAATTTCCAGTCATCAGCAACCAAAACTGACTGGTTTTGCCGCCAAACTAAGGAAGAAGTATTGTTTTTTTCTTCGTTGTTGTTTCACTCTAGAGCAGCTGTTTTTTGCTTTTACCGGTTGCATGGATCCATCAATCGAAGCCAGTAATGTCCAATAAAATAAGAGGAACAAAACCATTAAGAGGCAAGTGATTCATCACTAAGCCTGATGCCAGCTGTAAGGGAAAAAGCCCTTTCTGACTTGGAGCTAGCGGGCACAATAGCACATTATTTCCAGAGGAGCTATGAGTTGAAATTTCTGAATGGACTTACCACTAGTTTCAGCTGGCAGCTTACTACGCATGCACAGGCATGTAAAGTCTTCAGATATACTTTTTCTCCCCAGAAAGGACACTGTTCCTAGTCTTTCTATGTTTATTTAAAAACAAGGTTAGACTCTCATTTTTTTTTTTGCTCCCACTGAATTAATGCTTCATACTGCCAGAGTATAAAATTACCTCCTACTCTTTCTTAAACAAGAGCTTTCTTTTTCTCACACACAAGGTACTATATGTATTTTAGTACCTTTGATTGTCAGTAGAGGAACACTGAAAATAACAAATTGCAGGCAGTTAATGATCATGTAAATGGAAGGAAGAGAGCCGCCACCATAGCCACTTGCATAATGTGGCATGTGGATGAAACAAGAACCCCTAGGACAGAAGGCAACGGTCCAGGTGAAGACTGCCTCCCTGGGAATGAAATCGCCTAACAGAATTACCCAGACAAATGTTACTAAGGAGAACTAGTTATCCTATGGCCTTGAATTGAAAGGAAAATTCAGTGAACTCATAAAAGCCATTGTTGCTGTGTCCTATAATTAAATGTTGTTTACACATCCTTAAGGACTATGAAAGACGGATGGAGCATATGGGAAATTTTCCATAGTGAGCCATAAATGTTTCCTCTGATACAAGAGGTTTAGTTTATAAAGGGTGGGGAGGGGTGGAAAAATAAAATATGCCTTGCCGTGTATTTTTCCCTTTTTCCTGGGAAAAAATAAATAAATTTTGTGGCAAGTATATTGGAGACATTGTTTATGAACAGTTGCTCTTCACATAAAGGTTACCTCTGTAAAGCTGCCAAGGTCGGCGCCCTGGCGGGTTATCTGCCAAGTAAGTGCCAGTTGTGGAATCTACACCGTGGCAGGCATGGAGGCAGTCTTCGCTCTCCCACCCTCCTTCTGAATCATCGCTCTTTGCTTCTTTGTACCAGAGTTGTCACTTTTCCCACTCTGTGCCCTTCCTTCTCATTGGCGGGATCTCTTTCCTTACATATGAGCTGAATGTTCCGTTGTTTGCCAGGAAGACAGACTTGCTGAATGCTGATTTCATGGAAGTCGCACAAGAGAGGCAAACAGTACTTTTCCAAGTAATCTGCATAAAAAGTAACCGTACAAGGCATAAAGTGCTCAACTTGGCCCATGATGCATTTATGAATTTTTAAAATGGATGATTGTTACATATATGTGTGTGCCTTTGTATGTGTCTATATATATGTGATACATATATGTATGTGCAATACAATATACTATATATACACAAAAGCATATATACGTGGATTTTTTCCCTTAATATATACACATATACATATATACGTATATGTTTTTGTTTCCATTTTTTGTTGGGCATTTTAAGTGGTTCTCTTTTCTTATCCAATGAATTTTTTCTCTTTTTAAAAGCACCACAAGAAAAGTACTACTGTAAGCTAGCTGTTCAATTTCTTTAACCTCTTCTCTAGTGTATTCAGGCCACCTAATATCCACTCTCTAGGGTCTGATATGATGGAAAGGTGTATTTGAATTCTTGTATTTTGACATACAAAGCAAAAAGGGGTTATTCAGAAGAAGCCTGTGTTTATTCAAAGATACTTTCCTAGTATACAAGCTATCCTCATAGTCATTTCAATTTTGCATTACTTTCGGCAGTAAAATGTTTAGCAGATGTCATATTTAACTATAACCCTTGTGGCATTCATTGAAATAATTTTTATGTTGATGTTTTATAGGAATTAAAGAGAAGTTAAGTAATTACTTGTAGTAAGCTGTGTCTTTTTTTTAACTCTAAACAGCTCCCTCAAGTGAACTGTCACTCACCTGTACATCTATCATTACGGTGTATGTGCCTTGATAAACCCATAGGGCAAGCACCACTTGATGGTAATGACTTGTTTTTTTAGGCAGAAAGATTTCACAGTTGTATTTTGAATAATACAATGCTCATAGGTACAATTCTTCAAAACCCTAGAAAGCACAGTGATTGTTCATAATGAAAAGCATCCCTTTTTATACCTTAATATCAATTGATCTTCTATATTGTGCAAACACACAAACTTGTCTAATTTTTTACTGATGTTGCACATCTTAATGAAGAAATAAAATAAAGCCACCAAAATTTGTTTTATTTAATAGATTGTATGCTTCCATACTTTTGACACTTACCAAAAAAACAAAATCACAGAGGCAGCTAGCATCACAAAAGGGAGAAGCATATTTGTTGGAAAATTCAGTAACCAGCTGATAATAAGTTGCAAAGTGTGACCAGGACAACCATTGAGAAATGAAATATCTATATTCGTAATGTGATTACACTATAGGCTGTTTTATATATGATTACTCATTTTTTCCTACTGCTTTCATTAATGAAACCAGTAGAAGTAATCAAAATTAAATCTGATAGGAAGTCAGATAACTCAGAATTTGTAATGAGAAATAGGGGACTCCGTGTGAATTCATCTGTTCAGTTCAGCTCAGATCTACAAACAACTTAGAGCTGTTTGGCACTCTGTTTTCAATTTTGGCAGAGATTGGAAAGATTGAATGGAGATGAATTCTTAATGGCTTCCTAACATTTTGGTGGGGGCTTTTTCCAGAAAGAGATTGAGACACAAAAATTACAAGAACAGAATGAGAGAATTGGGTACTTTGGGGCTTCTCCCTGTCAGGATGGAGACATAGGAAGTCAGTTCTTGGCAGACATGAATCTGTATTAGACTTAGATGAAAGCAAAAGCATTGCCAATAGAAATTCTTTTTTCTTTCTTGGATTTCAGCTTTTATTGTAGATACAGAGAGTACATGTGCATATTTGTTACATGAGAATATTGCATGATGCTGAGGTTTGGAGTAGGGATCCTGTCACCCCGGTAGCGAACATAGTACCCGATAGGTCGTTTTTTGTTTGTTTGTTTGTTTGTTTTGTTTTTGTTTGTTTGTTTTTTGAGACGGAGTCTTGCTCTGTCGCCCAGGCTGGAGTTCAGTGGCGCGATCTCGGCTCACTGCAAGCTCCGTCTCCCGAATTCACGCCATTCTCCTGCCTCAGCCTCCTGAGTAGCTGGGACTACAGGCGCCCACCACCACGCCCAGCTAATTTTTTGTATTTTTAGTAGAGACGGGGTTTCACCATGTTAGCCAGGATGATCTCAGTCTCCTGACTTTGTGATCCGCCCGCCTCGTCCTCCCAAAGTGCTGGGGATTACCAGGCGTGAGGTCCACCCGTCCCCCCAGCCCCCCCGATAGCCGGTCCGTTTTTTTTTTTTTCATCCATGTCTACAAAGGACACGAACTCATCATTTTTTATGGCTGCATAGTATTCCATGGTGTATATGTGCCACATTTTCTTAATCCAGTCTATCGTTGTTGGACATTTGGGTTGGTTCCAACTCTTTGCTATTGTGAATAGTGCCGCAATAAACATACGTGTGCATGTGTCTTTATAGCAGCATGATTTATAGTCCTTTGGGTATATACCCAGTAATGGGATGGCTGGGTCAAATGGTATTTCTAGTTCGAGATCCCTGAGGAATCGCCACACTGACTTCCACAATGGTTGAACTAGTTTACAGTCCCACCAACAGTGTAAAAGTGTTCCTATTTCTCCACATCTTCTCCAGCACCTGTTGTTTCCTGACTTTTTAATGATGGCCATTCTAACTGGTGTGAGATGGTATCTCACTGTGGTTTTGATTTGCATTTCTCTGATGGCCAGTGATGATGAGCATTTCTTCATGTGTTTTCTGGCTGCATAAATGTCTTCTTTTGAGAAGTGTCTGTTCATTCCTCTGCCCACTTTTTGATGTGTTTTTTTTTTTTTATTTGTTTTTTTTATTCTTTTTTTGTTTTTTTTTTTTTTTTTTTTTTTTTTTTTTTTTTTTTTTTTTTTTTTTTTTTTTTTTTTTTTTTTTTTTTTTTTTTTATTCGTTTTTTAACCCACCTCCCTCCTCTACCCTCTAGCAGTCCACAGTGTCTATTGTTTTCTTATTTATGTCCATGTGTACTCAATGCCTAGCTCCCATTTATAAATAAGAACATACGGTAATTGGTTTTCTGTTCCTGCATTAATTTGTTTAGGATTATGGCCTCCAGCTCCATGCATATTGCTGCAAAGGACATGATTTTATTTTTTTATTGCTGCATAGTAGTCCATGGTATATTTATACCACAATTCTTTATCCAATCAACAGTTGATGGGCACCTGGGTTGATTCCACGTCTTTGCTATTGTGAATAGTGCAGTGATTAACATATAAGTGCCTATGTCTTTTTGGTAGAATAATTTATTTTTTTTTGGTATATACCCAGTAATGGGATTAATGGATTGAATGATAGCTCTGTTTTAAGTTCTTTGAAAAATTGCCAGAATACTTTCCACAATGGCTGAGCTAATTTACATTGTAACCAGCAGGGGATAAGCATTCCCTTTTCCCTGCAGCCTTACCAGCATCTGTTGTTTTTTGACTTTTTAGTAATAGCTATTCTGATTGTTAGGAGTTGGTATCTTATCATGGTTTTGCTCTGCATTTCTCTGATGATTATTGATTCTAAGCATTTTTTTTCATGTTTGTTGACCACTTGAATGTTCATGTCCTTTACCCATTTTTTAATGGGATTATTTGTTTTTTGCTGATTGATTTGTTTAAGTTCCCTATAGATTCTGGATACCAGGTCTTTGTTGGATGAATGGTTTGTGAATATCTTCTCCCATTCTGTAGGTTGTCTGTTTGCTCTGCTGATAGTTTCTTTTGCTGTGCGTAAGACCTTTAGTCTAATTAGGTTCCACTTGTCTATTTTTGGTTTTGTTGCCATTGCTTTTGGAGACAAAAATTCCTTGCCAAGGCTGATGTCAAAAAGAGTATTTTCTAGGTTTTCTTCCAGGATTTTTATAGTTTGAGGTCTTACACGTAAATCTTTAATCTATTTTGAGTTAATTTATATATATATATCTCAAAAGGTAGGGGTCCAGCTTCTTTTTTCTGTGTATGGCTAGCCAGTTATTCCAGCACAATTTATTGAATAGAGAGTCTTTTCCTCATTGCTTGTTTTTGACAACCTTGTCAAAGATCAGATGGTTGTAGGTGTGCAGCTTTATTTCTGAGTTTTCTATTATGTTCCATTGGTCCACGTGTCTGTTTTTGTACCAGTACCAAGCTGTTTTGATTACTGTGGCTTTATGGTATAGTTTGAAGTTAGGTAGTGTGATGCCTCTGGCTTTATTCTTTTTGCTTAAGATTGCTTTACCTATTCAGGCTCTTTTTTGGTTCCATATGAATTTTAGAATAGTTTTTTTTTTTCTAATTCTGTGAGAACGGCATTGGTAGCTTGCTAGAAATAGCATTGAATCTGTACGTTGCTTTGTACATCATACCATTTTAATGATACTGATTTTTCCTATCCGTGAGCGTGGAATGTTTTCATGTTTGTGCCACCTCTGATTTCTTTCAGCAGTTGTTTTGTGGCTCTCCTTCTAGAGATCTTTTATCTCCTTAGTTAGCGCTATTCCTAGGTATTTCATTTTCTTTGTGGGTATTGTAAGTGGGATTGTGTTCTTGATTTCATTGTCAGCCTGGACGTTATTGATGTATAGAAATGCTGCTGATTTTTGCACATTAATTTTGTATCTTGAAAATTTGCTAATGTCGTTTATAAATTTTAAGAGCCATTTCTTTAAACAAAGGGCATTTTGGGGGGGAGCATCTTCTGAGACTGCTTTACATATTTAAGGATATATTTTCCTGAATCTTCTTAGGCTAAGATATATTTTTTTTCTTTCTGATCAATTTCGAATGGAAATCACATTGACATGTTATGGTATTTAGTCCTATGCTATGAATCTTTAGGTGGTAACTTTTTTTTAATTTTAAAGAGGTAAAATACCATGTGCTAGATGAAACATCCCCTGCCCAGTTTGTATATTTTGGAAAGTTATTTTAAAATAAGAATCAGTACAAATCATAAATTCTATAAGGAGAATATCTTTCCTTGTGTAACCACAGTTTTCCTTAATCAGTTTAGTTCTATTCTCCCCCAAGTCTCTATGCCAGTGCATTCTCTTGTTGCTTCTTCTAAATCCAGCTGCAGCTGTCTTTATCTGTGCTGTCCAATATGGAAATCGCTAGCAACAGGAGGCTACTGAGCACCTCAAATGTGACTGGTCTGAGTTGACTTGTGATATGAATATAAAACACACTAAATTTGAAGATGCAATATGTAAACATAATGAAAACATCTCAATAAGATTTTTAAATTGATTACATGTTGAAATTATATTTTAAATAAGTTGTGTTAAACTAAATATACTTTTAGAATAAACTTTACCTGTCTATTTTTAAAAATGTGGCTACTAGAAAATTTGAAATTACACATCAATAGCTCATGTAATGTATCTATTAGACAGTGCTACCCTATATAGCTAGCAGTCAATATAGCTGCAAATACAGTTTGTATGTTTTATGCAGTCCACAGAGGTTCTTTCACCTGGGAGAAAGTATGAGGATCATATTAGACAGAGTTGCTTGACCACCAAACTGTGGCCCTAATGTCAATAGTAGATGCCCAGAGATGGTGAGTAATTAGCTCCTATTCACACAGCCTGTGACAAAAGAAGGTATGTCTGACTCCAAAGTAGTTGCTTTTAATCATGTAACTGCACTGCCTTTCAGTGCATGAATTATGAACAACAAAGCCAGATGGCACATGGATTCTAAATTTGCAAAACATTTCATCTGCCTAGTAAAAAGTGTGAGCAAGAAGAGAAGGACATGATTAGTCACCCTTTAATATAAAAACGTTGAACTGCACTAGAGGTGCCTTTTTTCTCAAACATAGAACAAGAACCTTGACAAAAATATGTAGCTCAAATAAACATTGAGTTTTAACAGAATAATAAATCTATGAACCAAAAGAATATAATGCAGTTTAAAAGCCTGAAACTACAGATAAGTTACTGATTTAAAAATTTGTCTTTTCTTTCTATTATCAAAAACTTTGAAAAGTATTTATTTCCGTCTGTATGCTTCTAAAATATTTATGTTTACCCACAAATACTATTGTGTAAATTTCATACAGTTTTGTCTTCAAATGTGCCTTTTATGTCTGCCTTTTTTGTCTTTGAGAATTTCTACTAAAATTGACACAGACTGCATCATTTTTTTCCTTTCAGCCATGGAGTCCATCTGTGGTCATTTATAAAGTCAGGGGCAATTGACAGAAAGCTCTAGGATGAAACTTTATTGGAACTAGGAGGGACTGTTTTGATTATTCCTTGAATATTTTGCTCTTTTGAACAAATATACCTGGCTTAGTATAAATTAGCAGCTGGTCAGTGCATGACACAATAAAATCATAACATATTCCACCCACAAACGAACAGATTGCATTTTAGGTAGTGAAAAAGGCACTCAGACTTACTAATTAACTTTTTAATGTCAGAAAAAAAAAATAGCATCTTTTGTAAAGGCTGCATTAAATGTGCTTTTAAAGTAAATAAAATTAAAATTGATTTATATATTCTAATAGAGATACTTATTTTTCTATATTGAAGAGAAAGTTCCTTCTGGAGTCTAAATTGTTTTCAATGTTTTTGTGTATGTTATCTTCATTCTCCATCTGTTCAATTCTCTGTCACTAAATTATATTGCCTTTAATATATGGGCCATTTTATACATATATATTATATATATATAAATTTTTATATTCTATAAGGACCAATACATGAGCAACCATAAAAATGCTTCCTAGGAATGTATGACTGAATGCATACATGAATAAATGATTGAAACAAATGACATAAACAATAAGGAGTCCTTGTTTTGCATTTGCTTGGAGATTATTCCATGTCAAGTCACAAAAGCTATACAGTATTACATTATGTGAATCGAAGCTATTATTTATGGAATCCATTCTTTATTGTTAAGTATTATGGTGGTTTCTAAACTTTGGCATTACAAACCATTCTGCAATGTGTAATTTGTGAATATAACTTCTCACTTATAAAAGCAAACCTACATGATAAATATTTACACGTGGAATAACTTGCCAAAGAGTTGATGTGTTTCTAAGTGTGTGGACTATCAATTTTTTCTCCTATCATCAAGGTATGAGAGTTTCTATTTTCCAGTTGCCTAAGACACTGAATGTGTTTTCTAACTTGATCTTTGCTTATCAGTTAGGTCAAACAATGATACCTCAGTGTCGTTTTACTTTGTAGTTCTTTTGTACTGAGTAAACTTGATAACCTTTTTTATGTTTAAAAGCCATTTTATTTCTTATTCTGTTATCTGGCTGGTCATATGTTCATTCTGTCAATTCTTTGCTCACACTGATGAAGGTAAAATTTTGTTGTGGCACGGAAAATGAGTGGGTAGAGACCTTTTATCTGTGATGCGAATTGCAAATATTGTTTTTCATTTTGTCATTTGTCTTTTTATTTGACCAATGGTCTTTTTCACATGGAAAAAAATTCTATGCTTTCCTTTTGTATCTTGTTTTGTATTGTATTTAGAAAGACTATCCTCAGTCTGAAATTATGTTTACAATTTTCTCCCAAGGTTTTTAGAGTATGCTAATGGTTTTATTTTTTTAAATATTTAGTTATCTTGAAATTTACCCTGATGTAAGGTATGGATTCAAGCCTTCTTGTTCTGTTTTTGTTTGTTTGTTTGTTTTTCAGATGAGTATCCAGTTGTCACAACACCATTTGAACAATAATTCATCTTTTTAATCTACCATTTAAGATGACATATTTATCACACAAGTTCTCATTTGGGTTCTTCACTGTATGATTCCTAGTTCAACCTTGCCTCTAATTCTTGGAAAAAATTCAGATCAAAAGAATGTCATGAAAACGGTTTGTATAGTGTATTTCAGTTGTTGCAGACAAAGGATTTAGAACAGGTTTGCCATTCACCATTTTCTGAGGTTGGCAGAGGTGGAGTCCACTCCGTTTCTATCCCTGTTTTGACTCTAATGCTTTCGGGATTTAGGGGTTTTGTTGCTGCTTAATTTTCCAAAAATCCCTAGTACCTGGAATTTTCATTTTTTATTTTCTTTGTTGCTTTTGAATGGTTTATAGGTGAAGAAAAAGAGAAATACCTGAACTTACCTGGCCATCTTTACAAGTATATTTAACTTTCTATGTCTTTATGTGTATCTTCTGTAGGCAACATATAACCCAACAGTTTCTCTTAACTCTGTGTGTGGAGATAAAGGGAAGGTTAGTCTACTTACATTTGTTGGGAATACTGATACTGATACATTTAACCTTAATTTGTTTCCTGTCTTCTTGCCTTCTAGTGTCATTTTTTATTGCATTTTTTATTCCTCTACAGACTTGGATGTTATGTACTCTGTTTTTATTATTAATGGGTAATCTTTAAAAATGCCATGCATATTTAGTTTAATAAGATCAAAGATAATCAGTGCCTATCTTCTTTTTAACACACACTTAATACATAGGGTTTAACTTCTATAGCACAGTTCCTATGTAATGTAACACTTGTTTCCAGTAACATGTTTTATATATATATACACACATATATATACATATTAATATATATATATACATATATAATATCTGTGTGTGTATATATATAATATATGTGTGTGTGTGTGTGTATATATATATGTATATATATATATATATATATATATATAAAACAACTTGTCTACTAATCCCACAAGTTAGAAATTATTATGGTTTATCACTTAATGCTAACCAACATGTTTTTCATTTCTTAACTTTTAGTTTCTATTTGGATCTTAAATTTTCTTTAGTCTGAGGTCAATTTATCTTGTCTTCTATCTGTAATATTTCCTCATAAGAATGTATACTTATAATTAACTGCTTTTGTTTGTTGGAATTGCTCAGTCTTGAGAGTGAGTTTGCTGAGTAAACAATTCCTGATTGTAGTTATTTTCTCTAAGTTCTATTAAGATAACACTGTAACATATTCTGGCTTTTATTTTTGCTTTTGAAACACCTTCAGTGAATCCAGCTGACAGTACGTTATAGGTAATGTGTCTTTCTTCTCTGGTTGTTTCTACTATCTTCTCTTTATCTTTGGAGTTTTGCTGTTTGCTAAATGTGTAGACTTGGACTTGTTTTTATTTATCCTTATAGGATTTGGGATGCTTTCTGAATCCAACAATCTTAATTCTTGGGATTCTCAGCCACTCTTAAAATATTATTTCTTCCCATGTTTGCATTTCTATTCTTCTGAAACTCTGAGTAGATGTGTGCAACTTTTTCTCATTATAGCCTCCATGTGTTCTAACATGTCTTCTATTTTCCTTCTCTTTGTGTCTGTTTGCTGAATCTAAATAAATTTCTTTAAATCTATCCTTCAGTTTCAGGGATTTTTTTCTGAATATCCTGGTTTGTTCTTCAGATTTGTTTTGTTATTTTAAATCTTATTACTTGTTTATGTTGTGGCTTCATATTTTGAACTTTCCATTCATAAATTATTTTGTAATTCATTTCTGATCATGAGACTATCTGAGTCACTGGGGCCTAAATTTGCTAGGTTTCTTCTACCGACTCTTGTTCATAGTAGCTTATGTCCTCTTGTGTTTTGAAATGATAAATTGTTAGATCATTTTTCCTCCTGGCCTGCATCTAAGAAAATTAGGTTGGACTGTAAATGAGGATGTATTATTTTAATAAAAAGTTCTTGTCAGCCTATCTTTCTCATAACCTATCTTTCATACTTTTCTATCCCTTAACTCTTTGTGTTAGTCACTCACTAATTTCCTTACATCTATTTCCCAATTTGCTAATTCTTTTTTCAGCCATTTAATCTGCTCTCCAACTACCCGCTGAGTTTCTTATATTATATATTATGTTTATATAAAATATTTATATTATATTATCTTTTTCAGAAAGGGTCTTACTCTATTGCCCTGGCTAAAGTGTGGTGGGGGCATGATCATAGCTCACTATAACCTTGAACTCATGGCTTACAGGATCCTTCTACTTTAGCCTCCTGAGTAACTAGGACCACAGGCACATGCCAGCATGTCAAGCTAGTTTCTTTTATTTTAAAAAATTTTTTGTATAGATGGAGTCTCGCTATGTCATCCACACTGGTCTTAAACTCCTGGCCTCAAGCAATCCTCCCACCTCAGCCTTCCAAAGTGCTGAGATTACAAGCACAAACCACTGGACCTGGACTTCTTTATTTTAAATTAAATAACTTATTTTTCATTTATAGAAATTCATTGATTATGTTTCAAGTACTTCTATTTTCACACTGCCTATGTTTTTTCACACTGCCTGTTTTGTTTCTATTGTTTTAAAAATTCCTTTATTGCATTTTGAACAAAATATTAGTACATATTTATTATATATATATAAATATACACACTGGAATTCTTAAAATGTTGCTGTCTCTTTCAATGAGGCAAATTTTACTCTGCAGTTATTTAAGAAATCAGGGAAAAAATAAACAATAATTGAAGAATTGCCTCTGCTATTACTATATTGCTTCTATCATTTAAAGTTTTGACAGGAGTTGTAGCAGACAACTGAATTACTTGATAATAATACCTCATTCTTTCATCAGCTAGATAATATCTGAAACCTTTCACCTATATTTTTTGGGCAGTTGCTAATTGTAGGAAAGTGTGATATTTAACCTTTCATTGATCAGGCTGGATGTTGTGAGGTATATTGCAATCATGCTTTAATACAGCTTTACCATTGTTCCAGTGTCTCCAATATCACTTCTTGTGTCAGTATACACTGCTGCTGATTCTAATTGCATTCCCTAATTATCTTTATAGATATTAGGAATGAGGTATTTAGCTTCATGCATAGCACTACAAAGTAATGCAAATATAAAGAAATTCTCTTCCCCCAACTGATGAATAGTTATTCCTCCTTTTACCTGAAGTTTTAAAAATTACATCTACCTGGTCTGAGATACTTGGATCATTTTTGTATAATGAAATCAGGACAGTTTCTACAACAGGTCTGTTTTATTTTCTAGATGCTGGAGGCTTTTGAGTTATTTTTTCATTGCCTGTTATAGCTTCTCCTTTACTCCTGAGGCTTGTTGAATGGCCTCCATTAAATTTTTATTGGTGTCCTTGATAATTTAATATTGGGCTGTATTACAGCTACTTCTTTTTTGATGTCAGCTATTTTAAATTAGTGCCTTAATCTCTAATTCTCATGAATTCTGTCAACAAATGATAATCTATTTTATAGTCCTCAATATTATTTTTGGTAAATGATAACATTCCTACTCTGCAAAAGCATGTGAAATTGGAGCCCCTGGTTCTATTAATTCTAAACTTCCACTATTGATCTATGCTATAAACTTGCATTGTCCAATAATGTAATCATTAGTCACATGTGGCTATTTAAATTCAAATTTAACCAGAATAAATTAAATTAAAAATTCAGTTTCTCAGGTATGCTAGCCACATTTTAAGGGCTCAAGAGCCATGTGTGGCTGATGACTACCATATGGGACAGTGCAGGTATAGAGTGTTTTCATCACCGCAGAGAGTTTTATTGAATAGATAAGACCCATTCGATTCAAGGTAACTCTCACAGTGAAAGCAAAATATGTGTAAATAATACTTCAAAAAGCTTAATCTGTCAGATCATCATGCCCAGGTTCTTTTCTATTTATACATATGACCTAGTCAATTTTATTAGTTGTGTAAGTAGGAAACAGTGCAATATAAAGTTTGTATCTTGTTCCATTTATTGCTTTTGTAATAAAATCAGACTTCAGAGTGAATTCTAATGAATCAGGTGTGATCATACAAAGTACTAGCAATTGTCTTTTTTAAAGCAGTGTTGATCCAATGAAGAGTTTGAAATATGTCAGCCTTACAATACATTCCTAAATGGAGTCGTATCTTAACTATCATACCTTTGTAGTCATTCAAAATAATACTTTTTAAAGCCTCTTTTAAAGTGGTATTGAAAGATTCTATTAATATGGAATAATCTCTAGAAATTTTTCATTTAGTACCACTACATTATCCAATATCACTTTGTTAATAACTTTATCTCTAGAAATTTTGACATGTTAAAAAATTAAAGCTGAATAATCTTTCCAAAGCCAATGTGTGACTGTATTTCACAATCTCTTATAAAGAAGAAAGTGATGCCTAATTTGTCTGCTTGGTAACACCAATTTCTTTTACTCACTACTGTATGGCCTGAACTATTTGTTCAGTAAACCTCACTCCCACATTAATGTTGTGGCAGAAATCCTGATGTAATACTTTTTTTTTTTTTGCAGGCATTGTAATATCACAGTCTGACTTTTTGGATGCTTCAGCATCCACCAAGTTTAAAGTATGAGATGACATTTTTTGCACGTATATTGTGTTAAGACATTTTCCTTTAGTCATTCCTAATTGTATTGCCCCAACAATGCCCATTCCAAGAAATACCTCCTATAAAGGGGTTACAGAAGTTCCATTGTTTGCTAGGACATCAGTTCATTAACACCATCTACTGCAAACAAAAATTACAAAGGAACTGTGTATCTTAGAACTAGTCAGCTGGAAAGAAATGTTTTGACTGAACCATCTATTATTCACTTGTAGCCATTTCTTTTTTTTTTTTTTTTTTTTTTTTTTTTTTTTTTTTTTTTTTTTTTTTTGAGACGGAGTCTCACTCTGTCGCCCAGGCTGGAGTGCAGTGGCGCGATCTCGGCTCACTGCAAGCTCCGCCTCCTGGCTTCACGACTACACGCACCCTCCACTACGCTCGGCTAATTTTTTGTATTTTTAGTAGAGAGGGGGTTTCACCGTGTTAGCCAGGATGGTCTTGATCTCCTGACCTCGTGATCTGCCCGCCTCAGTCTCCCAATGTGCTGGGATTACAGGCATGAGCCACTGCACCCGGCCGTAGCCATTTCTTTATCAGAGAAAGCAACTTATCTTCTAAGAGAGTATGTGGGGATTCCACCACTGCAGCAGCTTTCTTTCTATTGTGACCATCAAGGTATGAACAGAGACCATGAAGATTTTGTTTCATTGATCACTGTGACCATCACTGCAGTGTCATCTGACTATACTACAATAGAGCCATCCACAAACCTGGCCAGTTTTCCAGCAGGTGTTCCTGGTTTGCTATGGCTGAATTTCACAGCCACATTTCTAGACACTGTCCCCTCTCTCTGCAGTACATCCACCTCCATAAGTGAGTGTAGAGGATTCCACCCTGGCAGGCAAAGAGTTGGTCCTTAGTGGGTGGAGTCACACGAACTGCCCCTATAAAGTACTTAAGTATGATTCTTAAGGTCTTTTGAATTATTCTAATATTTCTGGATCTTGTGGCAAAATTCCTCTATTTACTTTTGGTAATTCTCTTTTATAGTTGTTTGTTTTTTTCTATTGTGTGTATTTTTTAATTGGGGGTATAACTTGAGTGCATGGGTGTGTGTGTGCATGCATATGTGTAAGAGAAAGTGTATATCCTATGGAACTTGAATTGTGAAGCTGTCCAAACACCTGGGTATTAATAAATCCTGTACCAGTTTTTGTATTAATTTTATTTATTTCTAATATTCTACTGGGGCTACTCTTGCTGTTCCTTCAGTTGCTCAGTAAAAAACATCACTATCTCCACATTTGATTTTATTCATGTTCAAGCTTGTGCCACCCAGAAATTGAGTTTGAATTATAATATTCAATCAAATAAATGTGCTATTCTGAAAAACGAAAAACAAAAGGAAAGAGAGAGGGGAGAAGGAGGAGGAGGAAGAGAAAAAGAAGGAAAGAGGGATGGGGAGAAAAGGGAGGAAGGAAAGAAGGGAGAGAGGCAGGGAGGGAGGGAGGGAAGAAGAACTTGATCATTTTTTTCCATGGAACAAATATGGCCTTACATTGAGAGCTACTCTTGCTGTGAACACTGTATCATTAAACTAGTTTCCTCTCCTTTAGAAAGAAAAAAAATCTACTTAATAATGGACATTGGTTTATCTTTACATAATAATGAATAATAAACCTACTAGTTACTAGGCTCCTCTTGGATACTATGTAGAGGTAGTACTGTCTGTTTTTCTAGATTGTGAGCTTTAGAGAATGGATCAGTTCTCCCTTCCCGGCTCACTTTGATCCCAGGCCCTCTTTCTCATGCCCCATGCTTCTCAATTCCCACAAGTTCCATTTGTATCAGCACTTGTTTATTGCTTTGCTTTAACTTCTTTTTTTTCTGGGACTTAGAATTTACCTGTCTCCTTAAGTTCAACTCTGGATTGTTTTAGTTTTAAAAATTTTATGGAAAATGTTTCTAAGAGTATTCATCACTTATTTTACAACAATTTTTTGTGAAAACCATTCAGCGTAAATTATGGATCTATTGACAGAATATTAATTTTTCAGAATTCAAAATGTTGATATTGGGGGAAAGGTAAAATCAGGAAACAAAAAATAAAAACAAGCCTTGCAAAGCATCACTATTATTTACAAGTTGATTACCTCTTCTGATTGTCTTCAATAGAGCATTTTTCTTCAATGGATACTAAAAACAAGCACCATATCAATTGTTTTTAGAACTTAAGCCTCAAAGCTTTTATTAGATCTGACTTAGACTGACTGCAAATATTTTCCAAAAACCCTCCCCACTTAGGCTGACATTTTGTTTTATTTTAGGTGCTTCTCTAGTTTTTTCACTTTTTTTCATTATATCTCATATTTTTTCTTTATCACATTGCCTTTTTCAAATATGAACATTGTCAGCCTTTATGAATATAATTTAATTTTAAACCCACCTAATAGATTCTTAATATTGTGTCTTTGCTAGCTTTGTATTTTAACATTGACCAACTGTCCTAGATCAGAAATCCAGAAAGTTGGGGAATGATGAGAAAAATATGGTAGCAGGAGGTCGTTAAGCCTGTTCCCTCAACACATACACATACCCATATGCACACACACGTGCATATATTCACAAATAGCAGAACATACAAAAGGCCTGCCGAGCTCAACTCTAGTTTTCCCATCTGTTTCATTCAAAGTCAATGGGAGGAAAAAGCAATTAAAAAAATTAAAACAAATTTACCATCATGGTAAATAACCACCTCTTATTTGTCTCCTGAGGCTATTTCCCCGTGGTAAAATCAGTCACACCACTGAAGAATAAATAGAACCCATGAGATTTCTTTAAACTAACTCAGTGTTATAAAATAACAAGTAGAGAGGTGTAGCAATCATTTTAATATGCCTTCTGCTGCAGAAAGAGAGGAACCCTCATGCTGAGCCAGAAGCCAATGTTTTTAATAATTTGAGAAATATTTCTTGAGAGACCAAGCATTTATATTCACTAACTTTCTATATTGAAGCCTTTATCTTTAGTAATTGTTAATATACTTTTCAACTTCTTTCCTTGTTTTATCACATTTCTGCCTTACTTCACTTTTTTTCTTTTTAGGGTGGGGTGGGTTGTTTCAGGATTTTAAAAAAATCTCACATAAGTTCTATTTTCCCAGACTGCATTATTTTTGTTGACTCCTCCTTGAGCCTTTTCAGCTTTACTTCACTCATAACACCTGGCCTCATAGGTGGACAACTACACTTGCTAAGGTTATGAGCCATGTTAAGGATTCCTATTTGTTTCCCAATATTCAGACACTCCTTCAACAGCAGGGCGATGTAGGAGGCTGGTGAGATAGGCTTGTAAATAGTCACAATTCCACAGTTCGGAATAGTAAAGGAGAAAGAAGGGGGACAGATGGAGGTGAGGAGTGCTGTGAGAACATAGCAGAAGTACCAATTTAGTTGTAACTCCTTAGGTTAAATCATGAATTTGCACATCTCTAATTTTTAATGAGAGCTTTAAACTTATACCACCTTAATCTTTACCTAAAACTCAAAGGTTTTCCTATGCCTCTTGCCCAGGAGAGGCTTGTAAGTAGTGGATGATGGAATTGTGAATTCCACAATTCACAATGATGATACGCTTCGTGGATCATCCATTATTTTTTGAAGTCTTCAGGTTCATTTTCTCTGGTGACTCTTTCTATTCCATCTTCAAAAATGCTTAATTGTTCCTGTACTAAACAAAAAACAAAAAACAAAAAACTTTCATTAAATATACCTCCCTCTTTTTCTCCTAGTCTCACTCTCTTCTTACTTTCTTTATAGGACTACAGTAACCAAAACAGCATGGTACTGATACAAAGCCAGACACATAGACCAATAGAACAGAGTAGAGAGCCCAAAAATAAGGCTGCACACCTAAAACTATCTGATCTTCAACAAAGCTGACAAAAACAAGCAATGGGGAAAGGATTCCCTATTCAATAAATGGTCCTGGGATAACTGGTTAGCCATATGTGGAAGATTCAAACTGGACTCCTTCCTTACATTATATATGAAAATCAGCTGAAGATGGATTAAAAACTTAAATGTAAAACCCCAAATTATAAAAACCCTGAAAAACAACTTAGGCAATATCATTCTGTTCATAGAAACAGGCAAGTTGCCAAAAGCAAGTTCAACAGAAGCAAAGATTAACAAATGAGATCTAACTGAACAAGAGCTTTTGCACAGCAAAAGAAACTATCATCTGACTAAACCAACAACCTACAGAAAAGTAGAAAATATTTGCAAACTATGCATCTGACAAAGGTCTAATATCCAGCATCTATGAGAAACTTAGGTTTACAGGAAAAAAAAAACCTGTTAAAAAGTGGGCAAAGGACATGAAGATAAGCTTTTCAAAAGAAGACATACATGTGGTCAACAAGCATGTGAAATAAAGCACAACATCACTGATAATTAGAAAAATACAAATCAAAACCACAATGAGATACTGTATTAGTACCTTCTCATGCTGCTATAAAGAAATACCCAAGATGGGTAATTTATAAAGAAAAGAAGTTTGATTGGCTCACAGTTCTGCATGGCTGTAGAGGCCTCAGGAAACTTACAATCATGGTTTCCTGTGAAGACACCTCTTCACAGGGTGGCGGGAGAGAGAATGAGCTCTAGTAGGGGAAATGCCAGATGCTTATAAAATCATCAGATATCATGAGAACTCATTCACTATCACGAGAACAGCATGGGGGAAACCGCCCCCATAATTCAATTACCTCTTACTGAGTCCCTCCTATGACATGGGGATTATGGGGATTACAAATCAAGATGAGATTTGGATGGGGACAAAGCCAACCATATCAGATACCATCTCACACCAGTCAGAATGGCTGTTATTAAAAAGTCAAAAAATAACAGGTGCTGGCAAGGTTGCAGAGAGAAAGGAATGCTTATGCACTGTTGGTGGGAGTATAAATTAGTTCAACCACTGTGGAAAGCAGTGTGGTGTTTTCTCAAAGAGCTGAAAACAGAATTATCATTCAACCCAGTAATTCCACTACTGGGTACATTCCCAAAGGAATATAAATTGTTCTATTATAAATATACATGCATGCATATGTTCATTGCAGCACTATTCACAACAGCAAAGACATAGAATCAACCTAAATACCCATCAGTGATAGACCAGATAAAGAAAATGTGGCACATATGCACCATGGAATACTATGCAGCCATAAAAAAGAACGGGTTCATATCCTTTGCAGGAAAATGAATGGAGCTGGAGGCTATAATTCTTAGCAAACTAATTCGGGAACGTAAAACCAAATACCACATGTTCTAACTTATAAGTGGAAGCTAAATGATGAGAACACATGGACACCTACAGGGGAACAACAGACACTGCAGCCTACCAGAGGGTGGAGGATGGGAGGAGGGAGAGGATCACGAAAAAAATAACTAATGAGTTTAATACCTGAGTGACAAAATAATCTGTACAACAACCACCCTGACATGAGTTTACCTATATAACAAACTTGTATCCCTGAACTTAAAAAAAAAAGCTTAAAAATTCATACAATACAAAGCAATTTTATCAAATAAAATATTGTTTTATTTAAAAGGTGAAGTTATTGCCAATGGTCAACATTCCTGCCTCTGCTTACTTAACTCTGCAGCACTCACCAGCATACTGAAATCTGACTTCCACTCTCAAATGCTCTACCTACACTTCTTTGTCAAAAGTCAACAGTGACATCCTAAATTAATGCCCAGTTACCTCTCCTCAACCCTTCCTCTATTGACTTCAGTTGAGATTTGGGAATGTTGAAGATATTTTTCCCTTGACTTCTTGCCCAGAACTCTCAGTCCACTTAGCCACTCGGTCTTTGGAGCTCGGATTAAGGCTATTTATATCATTTGCATGATGTTCTATTGAGTTCTTAGTCTTTTTCCTATTGATTTGAATGAGATCCCTATATATTTTAAAAATAGCATACAGTCTTACGCAAATATTTATTTGTCATCTGCCAAAAGAATGGAAACATCTCGTATTTGTAAGAGAGAAAATCCTTAAGATAGAAGGAGCTTGAATCTCTGGATCAATATGTAGAAGACCTACTGATTGGAAGTGCCCATAATGGGACATAATGTGACCAAAATATTAATGGTTATTAACACAAGCCATTGAAATTTGGGATTTATGTGCTACAGAAGCTTTCATCACCTTAATCTGTCAAGAGGGATTAAGATCAACTAGATATTGTAGAGAGAGAAGAGAAGTGAACTAAGAACTTTAACGCTTTATAGTCAGATAGTAGAGGAGAAAGAGCCCCCAAAATATGGATTAATAATTTCCATTAAGATAAGAATGAAACTTTAAAAAATGCAATATTATTGCGCCAAGGAAAAAGAGCATTTCAAGAAAGATGGAATCATTAATTGAGTTGAGAGTTGACAGAGGTTAAGAAAAACTAACATGGTGTTCATTGGAATTAGTAACATAGAAGACACTGTTAATTTTAGCAAAATCCAATTATAAGGAAAACGGATGAGGTGTGAGTGTAAATAGAAAATTATAAAGGAGAAAAAATCATGCATGAAAGAGAAATGTGGTTCAAGAAGGGTTGGTTTAATATTTTTTAACTCAAGAAAAATATCCCAGACTTAAAATAATACTGAAGGCAAAACCTAATAATGAGAGAGATGTGGAAAACCAGAATAGCTAGATAGTAATTGATGAAGTGAGGACAAAGAGCAAGAAATGTGATCCAGGTAAATAGGGAAGGTTCACCTGCAGTTCAGAGCCATGAATTTCCATCATTAAAAGAAGAAAGATGGAAGACAGAATGAGATAAACCAGAATTACATTTGGAAATACAGTGGAACAAAGCTGAGGAAACTCCAGATGGTGGCTTCAATTTCCTCTTTGAAAGTTTTCTGATGAACATTAAGGGTGTGAGTAAGGAGAGTGGAAAAGAAATGGAATAGTTATTATGTATAGTGGAAAAACAAACTGACTTGAAAAATGAAATCAGGCTTCTGATATAGTTGGAATACATTTGAATTTGATTAATACAAAGTAATAGGGAAACCTATTTACCCTGCTTTGAGTTTTTCTTGTAGTATCTGTCACCCAAAGGCATAATAAAAGAGATAATTGGGTTAATCCTGGTTTGAAGTTTTCCCCAACAAGGGGAAGTAAACTGGAATATTGGCAATAGGAAACTTAAAATAATAGATTGTAGAGACCAAGGAAAGGAAGGGAAGTGAAGACAGGAGATGTCTTAGAGACAGAAAGAAATATAAAGATAAATGGACTAGAAATCATAATTTTGTGGAAGCACAATCCCAATACAACTAGTTAAATAAGGAATTTGGAATATCAATTGTGATTAAAGAGTGGATTGTTTAAATTAGCACTTTTGGAGGTGAAGTGGCAAAGTTCCATGGTGTGCATAGAGTGTGTAGTAATGAAAACTGGAAGTGAGTGAAAATTATCAGAAAAGAAAAAGTGTATTAGTTAAGGTAGGGATGGTTCCCACAGTCATGGAATCAGATAGGCACTAAGGCCATGTTGAGGAAATACATAATAAATCCTCATGTTCTCACTTCTAAGTGAGAGCCAAATAATGAGAACACCTGGACACATAGAGGGGAACAACATACATTGGGGTCTTTCAGAGGGTTTGATATATAATAGCCATTTCAGTTCAGTATATAATAGGACATTGAATGGAATTTCTTCTGTTATCACAGAATTTTATCTAAGGTTCAATGCCAAAAATTAATTGCTGCATTCTAATGAGAGTCATCTCAAAACAAAACTGAGGTGAGACCTTTAACATTTTCTAAGAGGCTATAAAACCAGCTCTGGGACCACCAACTGGGGAGAGGTACACAGTGCCTAGTTCTCTAAGGAGTGCAGTGTTTGTATTGAGAGGGTTTTCTTTTTTGGTTATGACTTTCTTTTCCAAAGCCAAGAGATTAGTGTGGGAAGGATAATTTTAAGTGAATCATGGCTAAAGATGTATGGTGCTATCCCAATTAAAGATATTAAATATGGACCAGGCACAGTGCTCACGCCTGTAATTCCAACACTTTGGAAGGCCAAGGCAGGAGAATTGCTTGAGGTCAGGAGTTCAGGAGCAGTCTCAGCAGCATAGTGAGACCCCTGTCTACGAAAAGCAAATTTTAAATTAACTTGGTGTGGTGGAATGAGCCTGTATTCCCAGCTACTTGAGAGGCTGAGGCAGGAGGATCGCTTGAGCCCAGGAGTTCAAGGCTTCAGAAAGCTATCATCATGTCATTACATTCTAGACAGCCTGGACAACAGTGCAAGACCCTGTGTCTAAAAATACAAATAAATGAACAAATATGGTAGATTTAATATATAAATTTATCTCTCCTCCTTACAGAGGCCTACTTAAACAACAGTTAATACTTAATATGAATTTTTTGAAAATGCTATCACAAGAACAAAGAAAATGAGAAAAATCATTGCAAAAATAGAAAAATGAAGAAAAATCATAACTTGAAAATCAGGATAATGTTGACTGATCTACCAATCCCAAGAAACTTGAATCCTAAATGACTGTGATAAAAGCCAATAAGCAACACAGTTTGCACTGCAGATCCCTGAAAATTCTTCAGTAATGGGTATTACCAGCTGCTTTTTGGAAGTAAGGGAAAAGATGATTTTAAAACTAGAAGGTTGTCTCTAAAACTAATAATTCAATTTTAAAATGGCCTAAAAACTCGAATAGACATTTCTACAAGAAGACATACAAATGGCCAAAGGTATATTTTTAAAATGCTCAACATCAGTAATCATCAAAGAAATGAGGCCAAGAGTGATGGCTCATTCCTGTAACCCCAGCATTTTGGGAGGCCGAGGTGGGTGGATCACCTGAGGTCAGGAGTTTTCAAGACCAGCCTGGCCATTGTGACAAAACCCCATCTCTATTTAAAATACAAAAATTAGCCAGGCGTGGTGGTGTGCACCTGTAATCCCAGCTTCTAGGGCGGCTGAGGCAGGAGAATCACTTGAACCTAGGAGGCGGAGGCTGTGGTGAGCCTAGATTGCACCACTGCACTCCAGCCTGGGCAACAGAATGAGACTGTGTCTCAAAAAAAAAAAAAAATATATATATATATATATACATATATATATACATATATATACACATATATATACATATATATATACATATATATACACATATATATATACATATATATACATATATATACACATATATATACATATATATATACAAACAATAAAAACCATAATGAGATATATCACTTCACAACTTATTATGGTTTCAAATCTGTCAGAATGGCAATTATGAAAAACAAAATTAAGGAAAAATTGTTGGAGAGAATGTGAAGAAATAAGGATCCTTGCACACTGTTAGTGAGAATGCAAAATAGTGCAGGCACAATGGGAAACAGTAGAGAAGATCCTCAAAAATTTTAAAATAGACTTACCATATCATCTAGGAGTCTCACTTCTGGATATTTATTTCAAATAATTAAAATAAGATTACTGAAGAGATATTATCACTCCCATGTGCTGATATGGGAGAGAGAGAATACCACGAATCTGAATGGCTTTGGAAACATCGATAGCTTGACAACCAGAAAAAAAATAGAGCAATTACCTCAAGATTCTAATCAAAAATGATTTTAAACTTAGAATTCAACACTCAGCCAAAATTAATTCAAGATAAGAGTAAAGATGTTTCTAAATAGACCAAGTCCTCAGAATTCGCCTTAGGTGCACACTTTCTCAGTAGTGAACCCTGGAAATAGGTAATCTGGCACAAGGAGGAGGTGACAAGAATCTCCAGGAGGAAGGTCGGTGGAGGTCCCAGAGGGAAAAGTCTTAGGCACCTGGAAGCAACTAGTCCAGATTGAAGCAGAACAGAATTTTATGGAAGCGTTTTCTCCAGAAGTAGCAAAAATCAGAACATCTATTGAGTCTGAAAGTATCGAGAAAGGATTTGAATTATTGAGCAAAAATCCAGGGTGGAATTATAACACAGAGATAGAAAATCAGGAAAAATAAACAGGAAAGGTATTAATTATTCCAGGAATGATGAAGAAAGAAAACAATCATATATGAATGATATTTTCATGTTCATAAAAATATAAATTCTTAACATTGATCAAATGAAAATTTTAATGTAACTCTTGAAGAATGGGAGGGAGGGAGGAAAGTTTGTGTATGGTGGACAAAGATGTAGCTAAAGCATATTTAAGTTTTTCATTTGGGGAAGGCAGCATATTTATAAAGATTAAGAAGTAGCCATATGAGCATGCCACATAGAGGTTTAGAATCAACTACCAAAAGAGTGAGCTAAATAAATTAAAGTTGGTTGCCTCTTGAAAGCAGGTAATGGTGAAGGGCATTGATGGAAAGAGGTCGCTGTGTGTTTTGTAAAGAACTTTGTAGAACATTTGTACTAACTACACATTTACACATTAGTGGAAAGCAAACTCAAGAATAAAAAAGATGGGCACTGCCTACATGAATGAGAAAGTGGCATTTTGTTCCCTGCTCAGATATCTGCCCAGGCTGCAGAATTGCTAGTCTGTATGTTTACTTGAGGTAGGGAAAGTAAACACAAGGGTAAAAGAACATTAGGCAGCCAAGTGGAGCAGACACTAGCATTGGGCATGGCAAGGATACAAGGGATATCTAGTATGTTAGTTTTCTATAGCTGTCATAGCAAATTGCCATGCCAGCACAGACTTATTTTACATTTCTGTAGGTCAGAAGTTTGACATGGGTCTCACCGGGCTAAAGTCAAGGTGTCAATAGAACTGCCCTCTGTTTTGGTCTCTCTAGGAAATAACCCATTTCTTTGCCCTTTCCAGCTTCTAAGGGCCACCCACATTCCTTGGCTGGTGATCCTCTTCATCTTCAAAGCCAGCAACAGCTGGATGAATTTTTTTCACATCACATCAATTTAACATGCTTCTGCTTTCCTCTACCACTGTTAGAGGTAGAGGAAACTCTCATGGATAATCTAGGATAATCTACTTAACTTTGGGTCAGCTAATTAGCAACCTTAATTCTGTCTGTAACCTTAACTCTTCCCATATATCATAACTTATTGACAGCTTCCAGGAATTAGGATGTGGAAATCTTTGGTGGGGTGGAAGGGAACCGTTATTCTGCTTAACACTCCTAGGGATGGAATGGACAGCTGAAAAGGTAACTGGGCTTCAGTCATCTTCCTAGTACTTCATCCAAAAAGGATTCCCATGGTAAGCTACAGGGTAGCCAGCCACAAGGGTCTCTGGGATGGATCAATGGTTGTAGGCTTTAAGGGGGAAAGGCAGAGACAACTCTGGATCATGTACATGGGAAAATGTTGCAGTACAGAAGCTCTAAAGAATCCACATATTTACCCAACCCACAAGAGTTAGACTTTGAATACCTCCAAAAGACACAGACAGCCAATCAGTGACAGAGAAGTGGCAAGAATCAATAAGAAGAGGATTGTGTCATTGTAAAGATAAGTGAGGAGATATGGGCCATTTTTCTCTGACACTCTATTCCAAGTCCAGAAGAGTCAGAGCTCTTAGAGAATTTAGAAAATCCTGTTAAGAAGAATACTCCATGACGAGGGCACTTAATTCTATTCATCCCTTGGAAGGCAGGTAGGGAGAGAAAGAAGAAGTTTGACTTTTTATGACATTGAAATTGCAGACTTTATTGGAGTGAGTTTTCTTTAAAACGAAAGTGCCCAGAAACCTTACCAACTCTGATCAAGATGCAATAAGGGATGAGAAAAGGAATTTGCAACTTGGTAACTATAGAGAACGGTTCATGGAAAAAATTAACTCTCTTATATTTTTAGCTCTATGAGTCTATATTCTTCAATAACCTGTTACAAGTATATAAAAATCTGGAAAGACATTTCAATTTGTAATCTAACCAAGATCATATTAGTGCTGGGAGGTAACCAATAAGAACACCATGTTGCTCAACTGAGCTGAAGCACCATGTTCTTTCCTCAGGCTTTTTCCAGCAGTAGTTCTTATTTCCAGCAGTAGTTCTTATTTCCAGCAATAGTTCTTTTTTAAAACTGTAATCTGACTGTAGAATGAAGAAAATGTGGCTCCAGTTAAAAGTGGCAAAAGCATTTTTTAAATTTTTCTAAGCAGTAAAGAATGACTGATGCTGTTATAAATACAAGCTGACAACAGGTCATGCCTTCATGATCTTAAATTATATAAATGACATCAACTTTTTCTTCTCAAAAGTGAAAAAAGCAAGAAATAGAGAAGTGATTTGCTTCTTTAATACATGCTATTTGTTTTGCTGTCACTTTCAGTCCCTTCGCCCTTATTCATCCACTCTCTTCAAACTCCTACAGAAGCCTGGGATAGAGCAACATCTCAAAGATTAATAAAGGAAGTGGGTTAACATTCTGTGAGCTGTTTCAGTTTTGACACAAGAAGTTGTTCATGTTTTTTTCTCTGAAAGACTTTAGAATTCTTTTATGTTCAAAACCTAAGATAGCAAAGCAATTATCAAACCATTATGCAATCACAAAGTGTACTTTATTGATTTGGGGTTTCTTCATATCATTTTATTTTGTACTCTCATATTCTCTCTCTTTTCTCTCACTCTCTCCTATCCTTGCCTCCCTCTTCTCTCTCTCTCTTTTCTATGTAGGAGACTCTCTATTCCTATCCATATTTCTTTCTCCTCTCCTAGGCACACTGGAATGCCAATGGGTTGGAAGGGAAGTGATATATGCCATATCTGTGTGGAGATATTTAAGTTGACAGTGCAAGAACAACCAGCACATTGTTTCTCTGAAATGATGACAACACATGTAAAGAAAATGCCAAAAGCTGAAAGCCCCTTGCATTACTGAATAAGCACATCCAAGACAGGTATCTTGCAGAGTTACTTGAACACATAACAGGCTTCAAGTGAGCAAGACACTGCTTGTTACTGCAACATTACATAGTCAGTCCTGACTGACATACTCACTTTGCATGACCTATTTCCTCATTTAATTTAATTTAATTAATTAATGTATTTATTTAGAGATGGAGTCTCACTCTGTCGCCCAGGCTGGAGTGCAGTGGAGCAATCTCGGCTCACTGCAAGCTCCACCTCCCAGGTTCACGCCATTCTCCTGCCTCAGCCTCCCGAGTAGCTGGGACTACAGGTGCCCGCCACCACGCCCAGCTAATTTTTTTGTATTTTTAGTAGAGACAGAGTTTCATCGTGTTAGCCAGGACGGTCTCAATCTCCTGACCTCATGATCTGCCCACCTGGGCCTCCCAAAGTGCTGGGATTACAGGCGTGAGCCACCGCACCTGGCCCTCATTTTATTTTTTGTTATTTTAATTTATCTTCATTTTTAGGCACTCCTTCATGTTGTTAAACATGCTTGGTTTATCTTCAAATTTTAATTTTTCAATTGCATATTATATATAAAAAGATATATCTGTCTTTATACATATAAGCATATAAAGATATGTATCTCTATACATATATGAATATATGTATATATAAGTATATATGTACATCCATCTATCTATCTAAAAATATAAAGACATAAATGCTAAGAAGAGCCAGTATCACTGGAATACAAAGCTAGCAGGAAACTTGCCAATTCAGTTTGAACTGCAGGTGTTCACTCGGTGATATGGTAAGAACTGGGTACTGCTGCTTAAGAAAGGTGCTTCCTATGGCCAACTAAATTCAAGGTGTATTTATAGAAAGAAGATACACCCTGGAATCAGAGAATCTCGAGTTTTAATTACAATTCCACCACTACATTTTCTCTGGCTCTGAGTAATGCTAAACTCTGAGCCCTGGGGAACATCCATGAAATGGGGAAATGATCTATCTCATTGGCAGAATTTGGGAGGGATTAAAGATAACAGATGCTAATGTATTTGGCATAGAGTTGGTAGTCAATAAAGGATAAATATTACTATTATTATGTTTTTCTGATAAGACTTTGGAAGTTAATCAGATGCTCAAAGCTTCAGGGTAGAAAAAAAGGGTCCCAATATTGCCCCTTTGTTCTCCAGCCTTGAGGACCTGAATGAGGTAACCCAAGCTTTGCAAGATGTAAAGGATCAGAGACCCATGTGAAACACTCGGGTAGTTTGCCTACTTTACTCATCTCCTTCACATTCTTAGAATTTTATTTTTAAAATCTTTAGCTTGGCACTGTCTATGTAGTTTTAAAATATTTTTAGCATACTGTGCATTTTTTAAAAGCTACTCTTGTTTTCATCTTTTGCCACCTCTGTAACTTGTGGCCTTGTAGATCCCTTATTATTTATGTATTAATTATATTTCCCTTATTATTGGTATCTACTTATTCTTAAAATATTTCTCCTTTTATCTTTGTTCTTATTAGCTTTTAGAACTTCCTCTTATTACCTCTATAAATATGAACTTATTTATATAATATATTTATCTCAATGTTTGCATTAATATGTGCTTTTTATTTTTGTTTACTGTAGTGCTAGCATTTTTGTTACTTTAATGGAAAGGTCTTAAAAGTCTTTTTCTTATTATGTTTTAGTACATTTGGTGTTAATCAGCCCACCTTTAATCTTTTGTGTCTTAATTGTTTACCTTGTTATGTAGCAGGTCCTGGCTCTACCTTGGGTAATTCTGATTTCATAGTGCAAGAGACTTTATTAATTCATTTTCATGCTGCTGATAAAGACATACCCAAGATTGGGTAATTTATAAAGAAAAAGAGGTTTAGTGGACTCACAGTTCCACATAGCTGGGGAGGCCTCACAATCATGGTGGAAGGTAAAAGGCACAACTTACATGACAGCAGACAAGAGAGAATTGAGAATCAAGTGAAAAGGGTTTCCCCTTTTAAAACCATCAGATCTCATGAGACTTATTCACTGCCATGAGAACAGTATGGGGGAAACCACCAGGTTTAAATTATCTCCCACCAGGTCCTTCCCACAAAACATGGAAATTATGGGAGCTATAATTCAAGATGAGATTTTGGTGGGGACACAGAGACTATTTCAAAACATTTGTTCAGCAGCTACAACAGCTAGAATTTATCTTTGGATGCTGATTGGTCTTTAGTTAAGTAAAACAATTTTAGGGGACTTTTGGTTTATAAAGTTAAGGTCGATGCCCTAGTCTGGAAAGGAGAGTATGAGACAATTAATTCTAAATTTAAGTACAATGAAAACATTTTCAAAATTGTAAACTCCTCCATTGTCTACACAATGTCTAGCACAAATAAGTGCTGAAAAAATACTTGTAGAATGAATGAATTGCAAGAATGAAAGGTGTTAGGCTGCAATCTAAAGAGGTGACCAGCAAGTTAAATACCCTCCCTATAAAACTACATAGAACATTCAGTGATATCATGCTTTACATGTTCCTTTCTGCAATGTAATTCTCTCACAGTCTCCTCACGTCTTCAGTGAATTTTATAATCACTACAGTCTAGCTGTGCAACGACTTTCTGCAGTCACACAGCGTGGTATCTCAGGGTATTCTTATTTAAAATTTAAAGGCATGAGCAGTCCTATAAGTGAATCCTTTAATATCACTTGAGTTTTATGTCTATTCTTGTGTTTACTCTCAGTCCCTAGTAACTTCAGCCACGAGGCAAGGACTAGGAGACAGCCTGCACTGTCTCACCATCCCTGAGAGAGGCAATGTCTTTTTCTGCTCAAATCTGTTATATTGACTTCCCAAGTCATTTCAGGGATCATATTCCAAAATATGTCTACTGGATAACTGAAGAGAAAAGCCAGAAATCCTTTTCAAGCTCATAATAATCTTATTTGGGCAGACAGCATATTTTAATTCCCAGAATAGTGTTTATTTCTTACATCACACACGTGTTACTGACATTTGACATTGGGTAAGCTTTGTAAAATGTACTACATATTAGGAAAACAAAGTAGGCACACATTTTCTGGTCTGAGTTTGGCAACAAATTAGTTGGTGTGGAACCCCCTAAGCGTTCTCAAGGAGAAGCAGTGTAGATTAGTGATTCAGTATGAGTTCACATCCAAGGTCTGTCACTTACGATCTGTGTGACTTTAGACAAATCATTCTGCCTCTGCTTTCCTATGAGATTGGAAAGATTGTAATAAGTCCCACATCATAGGTTTGCTATAGAGATTAAGCAGTTATATATGATGCTTTTATAACAAAACTTGGCACCCAATAGGTGCCATGAATTTGTGGCTACAGTCACTATTATGACAGAAGGAGATAAAGTAGAGGACTGATAATTAGTTTTCTGGAACCCTTAGTTTGTACTAGTTTCTCAATTGCGCATTTTCTATTTGAGTTATATTCTTTCTTATGAGAGTAATGAGAGAATTTTCTAGGGCTGTAGGCCTCCTCAGCTTCTGTTCTTATTTTAAGGAATAAGAGAAGCTGTCTAGAAATAATGTAGGAGAAACAGACGCTTAGAGAAGATGACCAATGGCAAATGTCAGAGTTTTGAAACAGCCTAGAAATAGAAATATTTCTTAACTCTCAAATTTAAAATAACTAAAGGCCAAATATTGCCAACACTTCAGGGAAAGTTCACGGTCTTCAGGTCTGGCTGGCTTTTTGCTTGAACAAAATCAGGGGAGGAGGATTTAATTGTGAAGAGAAAAATAGAGGGTAAGATTAAAATAAGCCAGGAAATTCTCTGGAGGTGTTCTAGGTCTGCTAGCCCACACTATCAGTTGAAGAACTGCAAACTCAAAAACCACTAAGTTCTAAGTCAAGGCAAGTAGGTTACGAACAGTCTAAGACTGTTACAGGAAACCAGCCAGTAAGTCAAGCCAAAGAAGATGCCTTAATCTAAGGGCCTAATCTAGTGTCCAGAAACTGACAGAAACTTCAGAGACATGTGCCAGAACCTTGTTATAAGCAGGCAAGAGGAGCTGGTAATACTGGCTTGGCAGCTGCCCTTCTTCAATAAATTCACTCATATATTTGAATATTTTTAAAGCACTGAATATATGCCAGGTCTGTTGATTATGTAAGAAAAAAATATATAGAAACAGACTGGAAATTAAGAGTAAACTGTAGGGTTTAGTGACTGATTAAATGGGAATGTTGAGGAAGAAGGGGCTAGGAGAATTCTTGGTCTTGTGGAAAGCACCAGTTTTAGAGGAATGATGAGTTTGTTTTGAGTGTCCCGCATGTGCAAGGCCATTAAATGTGATATTTTTATCTTTTAAAGACCACTATTAATAGAATTAGAAAGGCAGAAACCTAATTGTAGTGGCTTGAAGAGAAATTAAGAGGTGGAGATAATGATTAAACTCTATCCTTACCATAAAATATGAAGAAAGGCATCTGGCACTCTAGCTGTAATGAGACAAGAGAGGTGTTTTTTTATTTGTTTGTTTGTTTGTTTGTTTTGTTTTTGGAAAAAGATAATGATAGCTTGGCAAAAAGAATAAATAGGGAGTGGGAGAGATTGAAAGAACTGATGGGCCGGGTGCGGTGGCTCACACCTGTAATCCCAGCACTTTGGGAGGCCAAGGTGGGAGGATCACGAGGTCAGGAGTTTGAGATCAGCCTGGCCAACATGGTGAAACCCCGCCTCTACTAAAAATGCAAAAATTAGCTGGGCGTGGTGGCATGAACCTGTAATGCCAGCTACTCGGGAGGCTGAGGCAGGAGAATTGCTTAAACCCAGAAGGCGGAGGTTGCAGTGAGCCGAGATCATGCCATGGCATTCCAGCCTGGGCAACAGGGTGAGATTCCATCTCGAAAATAAATAAATAGGCCGGGCATGGTGGCTCACGCCTGTAATCCCAGCACTTTGGGAGGCCAAGGCGGGTGGATCACAAGGTCAGGAGATCGAGACCATTCTGACTAACACAGTGAAACCCCATCTCTACTAAAAATACAAAAAATTAGCCAGGCGTGGTGGTGGGCACCTGTAGTCCCAGCTACTCGGGAGGCTGAGGCAGGAGAATGGCGTGAACCTGGGAAGTGGAGCTTGCAATGAGCTGAGATTGTGCCACTGCACTCCAGCCTGGGTGACAGAGCTAGACTCCGTCTCAAAAATAAATAAATAAATAAATAAATAAATAAATAAATAAATAAAAGAAAAGAAAGAACTGATGGACTATTGCCTCCAGAAGAGTCAGGGAGTTCAGATCAAGCTTGGAAGAATTAGAATTCAGCAAGAGAAAAAAAATTACAACATTGGAATTAGAAGGAAAGTTCCCTTTACAAATAGAGGGGAAAGATTTGTTCCGGGTTCCTAAAGTTAAATGGATGGCAGGAATAGAGAGAAAAATACTTTGGCTAAATATAAAGGTGAATGGTTTTTACTATGGTCAAAAATATAATGGATCATGTAGGGTGATTGTGAATTATTTTTACTTGGAGATAGGCAAAAAAACAAAAACAAAAAACAAAACAGCAAAAATGACCATTTATCAGAAAAGTTTGTAAATCTGAAATAGAGCAACTCATTCCAGTGACCCCACCCAGTGCTGATTCTTTAATTTATAGATCTTGTTTTATACATATGCTTTCTAATCTAAAATATCCTGGACATTTTTCAAAGGCCTAGTGAGCAGGCGGATATTGATGTTTAAATTAAGCTTGTAGGAAGACTTTAAATCTCATGTTTGTCTCTGATATAATAGGCAGAAGGGTGGTTTTTTTAATCTTTAAATGGCAAATAAATGAAATTAGCAATAAGCCTATATTTGGTCATATGGATCTTTGTAATTTCATACAAATTTGAGGACACATTGCCTTGCAAGTTATTTCAATAATGAAGTTAAGGTCACGGGTGTTTGGAGAAAAGAAAAATATGATTCTTCCATCATCATCTATAATAAAGGTGCTGGTGGGGCAAAGAGAAGGGAGCAAGTTGTGCCTGTGTTGAAATATCATCACTAGCTCAGGACCAGCATAATGTAGAAGAGGAATCACCTCTCCTATTCTAAAATATACAATTCTATCAGTACAATGAATACTTAACACAGCCAATAATGAATAATATAGCACACTGCTGACTTACATAATCTCCTCAAATAAAAGCTCCCACTATAGAATCAGATTAATTCTCCTTGGGTAATACTTTTGAATCTTTGGAAACAATCACTAATGCTGGTCCCTATTTACTGGTATATACTCCATATTAGATACTCATTTTATAAAGATTACTCTGGTATTGAGCATGGACTAAAACATAAAAAGACTAATGGCAGCACATTCAGTAGGAAGGCACATGCAAAGTTTTATCCAAGAAGGACACAGCCAGAAACAAGATGAATGGGAGTTGGAAGAAAGGGATTTGTACCTGAGAATAAACATCTTCAAGATTAAGAGCAACTTTTCTAAGGAAGAAACATGACTCTAGTAAGGCTTATCCTTAAATAACCCAAGATGGTTCCTAATAATAATTAATTCCTCTTCTAAGTGATTATAAATTGGGTTTTCAATAAACACTCTAGAATCAACAAAAGCTTCTTTGATAAGATCAAGAAGCCACCGAAGAACAACAGCCTGAGGAGTGGTTGGTGAAGAAGGTTAAATGAATCCAATTACTTTGCCAAGAAGGTCTTTTAAGTTTATAGCTATAGATACAGATGGATGGATGGATGGATGGATAGATGGATGGATAGATGATAGATAGATAGATAGATGATAGATAGATAGATAGATAGATAGATAGATATGTGGTTAGAGACATAGATATAGGTATAGACATAAAGAATGAAGAAAGAACAGAGTAGAGAGAATAATAAAGGTAAAATATTAATTGGAGAGTATGGATAAAGGGTATACAGAATTTCTTTGTGCTAGTTCTACAACTTTTCAGTAAGTCTGAAATTATTTCAAAATGAAAAGTTAAAAAAAATCAAACCCAAAATATATAACCTGATTTTAAAATGGGCAAAAAGCCTGAACAGACACCTCACTAAAGAAGACATACAGATGGCAAATAAGCATATGTAAAGATGCTTGAAATCATAATTCGTTAGCAAACTGCAAATCAAAACAATGATGAGATACTACTACAACATATCTATTAAAAGAGTCAAAATCCAAAACACTGACAATACCAAATGCTGATGAAGATGTGGAGCAACAGAAACCTTCATTCATTGCTGGTGGGAATACAAAATGGTGCTGCCACTTAAAAAAAAAATGGCAGTTTCTTATAATACTAAACAGATTCTTATCATATGATCCAGCAATCAAGCTCCTTGGTATTTCCCCAATGAGCTGAAAATTTATGCTCAAACAAAAACTTGAATACAGATGTTTATAACAGTTTTATTCATCACAGCCAAAATTAGAAGTAACCAACATGTCCTTCAGTAGGTGAATAGACAAATAAACTGTACCACATCAAGACAATGGAATATTATTCAGCATTGAAAAGAAATGAACTATCAAGCCATAAAAAGACATGGAGGAATCATAAATGCTTATTAAGAAAGAAGCTGATTTTGGCCGGGCGCGGTGGCTCACGCCTGTAATCTCAGCACTTTGGGAGGCCGAGGCGGGTGGATCACGAAGTCAGGAGATTGAGACCATCCTGGCTAGGGCGGTGAAACCCCGTCTCTACTAAAAATACAAAAAATTAGCCGGGCGTGGTGGTAGGCTCCTGTAGTCCCAGCTACTCGGGAGGCTGAGGCAGGAGAATGGTGTGAAGCCGGGAGGCGGAGCTTGCAGTGAGCCGAGATTGCGCCACTGCACTCCTGCCTGGGTGACAGAGCGAGATTCTGTCTCAAAAAAAAAAAAAAAAAAAAAAAAAAGAAGCTGATTTTAAAGGGCTGTATATTGTATGATTCTGACTATATAACATTCTGGAAAAGGCAAAACTATGAAGATGGTAAGAAGATCAGTGGTTGTCAGGTAGGAGGGCAGGATGAATAGGCAAAGCACAGAGGATTTTTAGGACACAATTCTGTGATAATATAATGGTGGATACATGTCATGTTACTTTTGTTAAAACTCATAGAATGCACAACACCAAGGTTGAGTCCTAATGTGAACTCTACATTTGGGGTAACAATGATGTGTCCACATAGCTTCATTGATGGTAACAAATGTACCACTTTGATGTGGGATATTGATGATGAGGGGAGGCCATGCATGTTATGCATGTCTTGGGGCAGGAGGTAACAGGAACTGTCTGTACTTTCCCCTCAATTTTGCTGTGAACCAAAAACTGCTCTAAAAAATAAGTCTATTGAAAAGAATCAAAATATTTTAAAATGAGTCAATCAATTAAACAGTTTAGTTCAATATAGAGCCTCAAAAAGACCTTAATATCCTTAATTTTAAGAAATACACAAATGAGCTTATCCATACAACAAATGAAAAATTTCAACTCAAGATAGCATTTTAACAAATCCTGTGTTTGGGAGGGCTTCTACAGGCTGAATATTTGTCCTTCCTCCAAAATTCATATGTTGAAACCTAATCCCCATTGCAGTGGTATTTGGAGGTGGGCCCTTTGGGAGATAATTAGGTCATGAGGGTGGGGCCCTCATGAACAGGAGTAATGTCTCATAGAAGGGGCTCCAGAGAACTGCCTTGCCCCTTGAACACGTGAGATTAGATGGCCATCTATGATCCAGGAATTGGGCCCTCATCAGACACCAAATCTAACAATTCCTTGATCTTGTACTTCTCAGCCTCCAGAATCGTGAGAAACAGATTCCTAATTATAAGCTACTCAGACTAGTATTTTGTTTTAGCTGCCTGAATGAACTTAGAATAGACCCAAGATCTTTGCCATGATGACGCGTTTTCTTTTTAAGGGAGAAAAAACTGAAATCTAAGTAATATTCATCCAGAAGTAATTTTCAAAGTTTATGATTATCTTTTATAACCACTGTTTCATTGAAAATATACAAAATACAGAATAATATTATTCTACTGATACAATGAGAGAGAATTATCTTGAATCTCGTACTGTACCAAATATTCCTGAAATGGAAAAAATGATTCCTACCTTTTTGTGTTTTTTAATATAATGTTCTCACTGAATTATTGAATATAACAGGTTTAAATTACTTTACTGTCAATCCTGACAAGATACTAAAAGGCTAAGAATGTAACATGCTGTGGTTTTCCTCTCAAACATAATTATGCCTCCTTCAGATGGACTCAGGGTGCCACATCACTCCTAGCTCTGGAGCTATCAGTGACGACCCTCCTACTTGTTTTATGCCTGATACTGGAAAAATGCAATAACAGGCCATCTGGGCCACTAGGAACAAAGATGCAAAGCTCAGGCAGGTAGGAATGAACTTCTTTTTAAGCAGAAAGTTCTAGTAGGACAAATCCAAATAAAAGATTTGTCTATGCTACAGGAAGTAAAATTAGTCTTTAATGTTTTCAGAAATTTCACATTACAAGAATACTAAGTAGATGTTATTGTGTCAATCAGATGTGAACAAAATTCTTAAGGTGTAAAACACAAGATAAATCTAGCTTCATAGTCTGAAATACATTGTTCCGTGTAAAATGAGATCTATTTCTGACAAACACCTTATAATTACCAAAACTGTATTTTACTTCAAAAGAAGTTAACTATGACTTTCTCAGTTTGTAAACATTTGATTCAGTTCAGTGACTTCTGTTCATATTTAACATCTGTTCAAATAGATTTTTCAATGACAATGGATAAAAATGAGCAAAAATGTATGTGAGCCTAACATGAACAATTTATTGTTATAAGATATTTCACTTCCCATTTAATTTCATAGTTTATTCAGTGACCGTACAATATTCTATAGTCACTGTGTTATAACATGGAAGTGTTGTAAGACGCACTTCCACCAAATTTAAAAGTCAAACAGATTGTGCAAAGTAAACATCTCCTTTTCCCCATTTCCATCTACCTATATTTATGTTAGGGACACTTTGGAAATAATCTGTGGAGTGAGGAAACTTATGGAAAACTATGGACATTTTATAATCACAAGTGACCAACCCTGATATTAGAAAATTCTCAGACACAACAAAATAGATTGCCAGATTTTGCTAATAAAAATACAGAGCACCTAGTTAAACTTGGGTTGCAGATAAACACTAATTTTTTAAAATATAAGAATGTCCCAAATATTGCAAGAGAGTACATAAAAATTATCTATTGTGTATCTGAAATTCAAATTTCACTGGGCATCCTCTCTTTTATCAGGCAATACTATGCAGAGACATTTTAGTAGTGATGATTTCTCTCCTATTAGAATGTGAGTCCCTTTATGGCAGAGATGAAATAATTCATTATGTATCAGTGTGTGATACATAATGAACACACACAACATAACTGTATTAAATGAAAAACTGAATGTAGAGGACAAATTTTAAAGATCCTCAAATTTGTTCTCTCTTAGAAAACTCTTGAGTTTTGAAATTTTTGTCAAATCTTCCATTATGCAACCATTATCTACCTCCTATTCCTTTTCCTTGTAGGTTCAACTAATATGATCTCTTCTCATCTCTTTGTTTAAACTGTTCATATTAAATAGTATATTATATTTATTGAGAGTGATAAGACTCCCAGAACTTTGGCTTATACATGAGTTTGGATTTACAAAATGCTCCAGGATCGTATGTAGGTGAGGATAAAATGGATCTAGTTCACCAAGCTAATGTTTTAGATATAGGTTCCGTTTGTCTCTGTCTCTGCCTCTTTCTGTTCTGTCTGTTTTTCTATGTATATTCTCTCTGAATACATGTATACGTAAATTTATATATATATATATATGTATACTCTGAATGAAGGTGTGTGGTTTTGCAAGTTTATAACTTCAACTCACAATGGCTAATGCATATTAATCAGGTACCATGTCTCAGAAATGACTATGACCCCAGTAACACTGTGAACTGTGAGATACAGTACATTTTTGATGTTCCTGCTCTGCTGATGCCTTCTCTTCTCCCACGCCTTGGCTGTTACAGTGACCTATATTCCAAGGACCTCAACCTTCTACTCCAACATCCCTCCCGGGGATCATCAGAACCACATTCACTGGTCCTCCAGTCAGTTTCCCACAGCTGTCATTCAGTCTCACAGAATTGGCCTCTATCCTGAATCCCATACAAAGCTCAATAGCAACATGACTACTCCCTCAAGGTGGCTTTTGTGCCTTCCCAGGGAATGACAGTAATATTAACTATCAGAACAAAATTAGTAGAAATCACATATTCCCCTTCCCTTTTTACTAGGGAAACTTATTTCAACAGTGTTGTTGTTTGGTGATCTAATTCAAAAGATTGACAAGTGATGTGATTTTTTTGTCCAGTAAGAGAAAAGTCAGGGTTATGGTGGTGGTTGGATTATTCTTGCAGGCTAGTGGGGTATCCTTGATAATTGGAACCTACTGGAACACCATAATTCTCCTAAGCAAACCAAGCTTCCTCTAAATAGCGGAAGTTCTTAGGAGTTTCTTTTGTGGTCCCTCCTGTGTTGTATTTCACATATAAGCTGCTTCACTGGGAAATCAATGTTTGTCACAGTCTGACCCCACTCAATCTGCTCAAATGTAATTCACACTGTTTTTTTAATAGCATATGACATCTGCTTCTTTCCTTCCTGTCCTCACTAACTTTGACATGATTTTTTTTCCTGCTAGTCTTTCCTGTTTAACTACACAACTCTAGGAAACCTTTCTTGCCTACTCTAGTCAATATTAAATAAAACTGTCTCTGAACTCTCAGTGCACAGTCAGTTTATACACCTGCAAACTTCTTGTAATGCTAGCAAAAAAAGGCCCCCAAATTTTCTTTCTATATGGAAACCCGTATGAGCAGCCATCAATCTCTCCATCATAATTCTTGTAAAAGTTGTAGCATTTCTATTTCTGTTCATGGTAAGAATAAGATCAAGGATCAACTTCTTAATATTGGTATGTGCTTCTGGATAAACACTAAATGGTTTCAAAATCTGTTATGACATGATTACAATCTATTCCTGAAGCAACAGCAAAGTGCCATTAGCTCACACATTTAGCCAAGTGTTCACAGGCTGGGATATTAGCAAGAACTCGTAGTAACACTTGAAATACATTCAGAACCCAATTTTATGTGCAGTAAGTTTTCTTTAAAATTTTTAAAGCTAGAATACTATTTTTGAGACAAGAACAGGACACAGTAGTACACACTGTACAGATACCTACATCAGATTGTTACTAAGAATACATGGGATAATTCCACAACTTGGCTTTCTGTGCCTTAGATGGGGCTCCTAAAAGGCTCTAAAGTGGGTCTCATATACGAAAAACATGTACTAATAGTTAAAGGATATCATATAAATGAAAATCTCATAAATTTTCAGTGTAGAGACTACCACCAATTACCTTCTCATTGTTTCCTTTTGGCTTCAAATTAATTCAACAAACATTCAGGGAACACCTATTGATTTTCTTTTTAAGGCCATTTTGCTAGGATCTGGGGTTATAGTAATAAAGGCAAACTCCCTGCCATCAAGGCGCTCACAGTCTAGTTCTGAACACCACCAAAGAAAAGAGCACATGAAGGTGGCATTTCCAGCTCTAAGGCAGCAGAAGGTATGTATTATACATTTTTTGCATACCCTTCAATCAAGTAATAAAAAATCTTCCCGTTCGACCCTGTGGGAGGAGGCATTTGTGTGGTTCGGTCTGGCGGGACCACCGCCGTGTTGAAAGTTCCCCCAAACAGCTGTACCCAGCACGGCAGTTTCGTTGGGGTCTAGGGAAAGGGCAGGGTCAGACTGGTCACAATCAGGGCTGGAGATTTTTTGGAGTCAACTCTCCCAAAGGCAATGGGGTCTACTACTTTATTAGGAAAATGGAAAGAAAAAAGGGAGGGAAACAATGTACCCAGGCGCCCTCACCACATTCTGATTGGACCCACTTAAGCACCTGCAGAGAACAATAAAATGAAAAAAACTCTTAGAGGTGAAACTCAAAGGTCAACCTCTGGCTGTGCGGGATGTCTGGCCTTCCCTTCCCTTCCCTTCTGAAGTGATGAAGGAGTTCCAATGTTCTGCGAACGTTGGAAACCCCAGCGGATCCCTCTAACTCCAGGGCAGCGAAACCACTGGCAGCGGACAGGGGGAGGATTGTCGCTGTGTGAATTGCTACTCTGGGATCCGGACCCAGAGCGGCAGCCGCACCCCTCCGCCCCCCGCGCGACCCCGGGTCCGCGGCACGCTCCCAGCGGCGCGGTTCTGCGCCCCCGCCCCCTCCAGGAGCCGCGGCGCGCACAGCCCGGCCGGAGCGCGCACCCGGCACTCAGGCTTCGCCGCGCTGGGAGCGCTCAGACCGCGGCCGCCTCAGCCGGCGAAAGAGGCAAAGTCCCGCACGCCGGAGGACATGCGCCTCGGCTAGCGGCCCCGGGCCCCACCACCGTGCGGCTTTCTCCAGATTATTCCTCTCTCGCTGTCTCTGGCTCTCTCTCTCTCTCTCTCTCACACACACACACGCACGCACGCACGCACGCACGATCTCACTTCGATCTATACACTGGAGGATTAAAAACAAACAAACAACATTTCCTTCGCGCCCCCTCCCTCTCCACTCTGAGAAGCAGAGGAGCCGCACGGCGAGGGGCCGCAAACCGTCTGGAAATGCGAACCCTAAAGCGTTTCCTCGCTTACATTCAGCTCCTCTGTGTTTGCCGCCTGGGTGAGTGAGAAGAGCTCGGTGGGGTTTCAGCTCCGGAATCGGTGGGATGAGGGTGGGAGCATTTCAGCGTGTCCGCGACTTGCCCCCGCCGCCATCTAGCCAGGAGGAAAAAGGGACAGGCAACTGGGCTCCCACTGAGCGGGCGGCCGCGCTGTGCAGGCAGCTGCGTGGGATTTGCTCGCCCCCTCCCCGCCCCGCGCCCTCGCCCCTTCCATCGGCCCGCCGGCATTAGTGCCCCGGGCCCCAGGAGACAGAGCTGGGGCTACTCGGATCCCTGCCGCCACCGTTCTTCTCTCCTCCTTTTGCGAAGTGTAGAAATCGCCTTTTAGATATACATAGGAAGATAAATGACCAGAAATACAGCTGTGGTGCGGGGCTGCGTACTGTACTGTCTTTTTTGCTGTTCATTTTGATGCTACAGGTATGATGGGCTTAAATGGAAAGTACACGTGTCTGATGTGAATTGCAGACACACACGCACACCTGAAAGGTAGTAACAGGCACAAGCACCAACCTGACTTTTCAGGGTTTTTTATTACTTTCAATTTAGTCATATTCAAGTCTGGGCAATTACTTACCAAAAAAAAAAAAAGTTCAATCAAAATCTCTAGGTTTTGCCAGTGCCGCCAAAGTCAGAGGAGAGCTGCAGGTTGATATACTTATTTATAGATTTCATTTTTCATCCACACCCTCCAGGTTACATTTAAAACCGAAATTGCATTCTGAAATAGCCAGTTTAAGCATTCGCTTTACCTGCGTTGCAGACTCAAGTTTTCCGGTCATTTTCTAGAAGTGCAAGATTGGACTTTTGCGTTTTATTAAAGAAATGCTTTTTTTCCTTCATGGTTTTCTATCGCGATAGAATATAATGATTGGTTTACGCATTAACCTGAAAGTTACAAAGTATTGTACTTCGCTTTGTGAGTACACATATTTAATTCTTTTCAGAGGCTCCCAATTTTTAAATTTTAGATGATTCATAATAGAGTAGATATTAAGCGTACATTTTCATCCAATAGATGGTGCTGCTCTTGGCACTGTAACCTTTACAAACAGAAATTATTTTTAAGTTCTAATAAATGAGAATTACATTGCAAATATGGTGATAATTCCCCATAGACCCCCACACGCATGGACGTAATTTAAATTTCAAAGGCTTTATGAAAGTTCTCAGGGGTGGTGTGATGCACAGTTGACACATAAGACATGCAGGGGAATCTCTGGTCTCCATTGATTCTAAAACCTTATCGTCAGTTCTGGAGAGGGGAAGACATTTTTAAAAAGTACGTGGTCATCAAACACACACCTGTTGAATTCACATTTCTGTTATAGATCTATTTTAACATTGAAGCCAGGTCCTCTTAGTAGTTAAATTATTTAAGTAAATATCACAATAGCAAGGAAATAAACCAGAGAGTATTGCTTTGTATGTCTTCAAAACCACATGCCCAGAGCATGTTGTGGATCCTTTTGAAAAAAAAAGATAAAATTCACACATTGTACAATTCATCTTTTTAAAATGATCCAGTGGTTTTTAGTATATTCGTGAAGTTGTGCAGCCATCACCACTATCTAATTCCAGAATATTTTAATAACCCCCAAAAGAAACCCCATGTTCCTTAGCAGCCATTCCCCATTCTCCATGACCCCAGCTCCTAGCAACCACTAATCTACTTTCTGTCTCTATAAATTTGCCTATCCTGGACATTTCATATAAATAGAATCATGCAACTTGTGGCCTTTTCTGTCTGTCTTTGTTCACTTGGCATAATATTTCCAGTTTCATCCATGTTATTGTATGTATAAGTACTTCATTCCTTTTTGTGGCTGAGTAATATTCCATTATGTCAATATACTAAATATACCACATTTGCAAAGGTTTTTCTCTGTAAAGCATTATTTGTAGCCTATTTTTGGTTGTATAGTTTTCAGTCTGTTGGACATTTTTTTTAAGTCTTTGGTGCCGTAAAATTTAAGTGTAAAGAATTTAATTAACTTCTAAAGACTATCACAAGCTTATGTAATGCTACTGAATGTAAGCTTGCATTGGAACTCCAAATGAGTTTTGTTGAGACTGGAAGGTGACTACTTTTGTATTCCTCACCATTTTAACAAAGTTGGCCTTTTACACAGTTGCCAACAGGCTGACCTGGAGGCATTGGCGACATCAAGTAACATAAATATCTTGATCTTGGGGCAGCATGTTTTGAAAAAGTGAGGCACATTATCTTCAAATGAAAAAGTTAGGCTCCATTTCAATTATTTTTCACTCAGCACCTACTTCAGTGTGTGTGGATGCATTTACCCTCATCTTCAGTGTTCCTATAGCCAATGAGGTAGCCTGGCATATGTAATAAGTGCTCAGTAAGGGTCTGTCAACTGACTAAGGCTTGCTGTACAGGAGAACAGCTCAATACAATTTGAACATTAGGCTGTTGTTCTTACCATTATCCAGGAACAAGTTGTAGAGTTCACTAAGATATTGATTATTGGCAATTAAGAATGTCTTAGTGATCAGATCATATCATTTTGTATCTAAAATGTCCTGATGTTTTGAACTGGACATAATAGACCAACTGCTTCTTTCAAATAACTTTCCAGACAAAAAAATTATCAGAATACATGAACCAAAACAAATTTTTCTTGACCCACTGAACAGGTATATCTTATGGGAAAAACTACAGTGGCTTTCCTGTAAGGAGGCTTAACCATGAGTCATGGAGGAGAGGTAGATATTTTAAGAGCTTTTAAGGAATAATTTCTTCCAATTAATGAGAGAATTCAGGATCTTTGAATTAAGTGAATTATGGTGCTGCAAGGTACACTAAGTTCAAATGTTTAAGTATTATTATTAAATATGTAATGAATCAGATTCTGAACCTTTTAGTCACATCTTACTGCTTTAAGAGCCACATTAACAATAAATTAAACCCAACTCCTCCGCAAGAATTACCTTCTTAATTTATGCTGGTTATAGAGTCCGTGAAATTCAATATGTTGTGACTCTCAGTTTGGTCTATTTATCCTCTGAAAACAAATTGTAACCACATATAAAAAATATTCATGCCTTTTTCCCAAATAATAACTAGCCTCTATTCAGAAAAGTAATTCCTTTTGATTGCAGAGTTGCAGTTTTCGTTATTTCATTTCTTTCACCTTTTTACATATACTGTGGTTGCTTCCAGTCAGGGAAGTTTGCCAGGAGAAATCATTTCATTGATGAATTCATTTCTACTCTCATGTCTGCACTAGAGATTCAAGATCTTGCTTAAAATTTTATGTTGTGGGAATTTTGCTTCTGGCAAAAAATCAGGTTTTTCTGGAAGCGTGAGCTGCGTTTTCTCATTCCCTTTAACTCCGAAAAGATTTGAGTACTGTCTAATGTGAGAGATTTGCTTGACCACCCATTTGCTGACCGTTCAGACTGTTGCAGGGAAATGGAACCCCCTCAGTCAGGACCAGAAGATCTCAAAGGAAGGCATAATTAAGAAGATGAGCCTGTGTTTCATTTTCAGTTACCATCTACTCAAGTGTCTACTAGGTGTAGTTTCAGCACTGAGCATTTGATGTACATTTTCTCATTTCATTCTCCTCAAAAGCCTTTGATACTGGTGTTTTCATCTTACACCTTTTACAAATGAGGGAACCTGGCACAGAGAACTCAGATAACTTGCCTAACATTACACATCCTGATTCAGCCTGTGTATTCCTTCCCACTCTAGAGCCTGAGGCTTTTCCTCTTTTCCTTCCCAGGATCAATTTGCTGTTTGGCATTCACCAGCTTGCTTACATGTGACGTGATGGTACATTTCACAGTCCCATTTGCTTTTCTGAGGATCCCTTTCATGATTTTGCCCATGTACTCTTGTATTACTTTTTTATCCTTTTTTGAAAATTAAGGTATAATTTACATTTTTACCATTTTGAAAGTTTTCACAAATGCATATGGTCATGTAGCAATCACTGTGATCCAGATACAGAATCGTTCCAGCCATGCTACTTTAACTACTCATTCACTAGATGTTCACTAAGTGCCCGACATCTGCAAGGCACCATGCTAGGCGCTAATAATTCAACCATGCATCAACATACAGAGACTTAAAACTCATGATGCTCACAACCCAGCTAATCTGATTCAATCCCACAATGAAAACTTTCTTTAAATCTTGTTTTAAAGATACTTTTTCTGTTCACAACTAGTTGAAAATAAGTCTTTTCCAAATATCTCTTAATGTGTTGGTTAACTCTCAAATATTTTAAAATGCTTCCTGCTCCATTAAGAATTCCAATGGTAAAAGTCAGAGCCAATTTAAACAAGAGAGAGATATGTGTGTATATACATATATAAATGTAGATATATGCATATACATAAAAGTGTATATATATATATTTATGTGTTTGTGTATATATATATAAAAATATTTAAATTGTATTTCAAATTTTAGTGTCTTATTGAGATTAATTCCTAGAAGTAACTTCAGGTTACAAAAGCAAACCAATTTTTCTCTGTGTTTGCAGTGTCAGAGACATGTATAGCATAATGTATAGAAATTAAAGAGAAAGTATCATATAGCACAACCTTAAAACACTTATATTTTAGAAATGTCCTGTTTAATATTATAGCCACTAGGCAGATGTAGCTATGTAATTTAAAATTTATTAAAATAAAACAATTCAGTTTGCTAATCACACTATCCACATTTCAAGTGCTCAGTAGTCTGTATGGCTAGTGGCAACCGCATGGGACAGTGCAGACATGGAACATCTCCATCTGGGCAGTGTTGTTTTGGAACAACAACAAAAACCGCTGGTAAAATAATGATTGACAGAACTCATGAGGAGTCATCAACTCAACTAGAAAAATTTCTAAAGTCATTGAAATTGTTTGAGGTGTTCATGCATGTGAGTTAGTTATGGTTTGTACTGTGTTAGCCTGCAAACATCCTAGAAACAAGATGGGGCCTTTGGTAGAGCAGCAATAGGTGAAAAGAGTTCAATGGCCACTTTGTAGCCTTTATGGACTGAGGTTGAACAGAAGAGATTAACCGCTGGTTCGGGAGTAAGTGCTCTGCTCCCATAGTACATTTTCCAAAATTTGTTATGTTATCCACTGTATTGTTTTTCAATTTATCTGTCTCCTCGACTTGACTACATTATTTGAGGGTAAAGAATTCATTCTTACATTCATCATTCGTTCATTGTTAAATTCATTCATTGAAGAATTCAATGAAAAATTCAATCAACATTGCATTCTTGAACTTAGCACTTACAGTAGGTGCCAATAAATCTTTAATGTTTAAGGTTATAGAAAGATTGTACAATGAAGCTTCTTAGAAAAAAAAATAGTTGTTTGTTGTTGACACTGGCCAATTTTCACTGGTCTTTCCCTCTTGATTATGATCTCAGTCTGGGAGTAAGGTCAGCATTCACCTTGACCTGTCCATCTTTAATGTCACTTCTGGTACGCGAACTTCACTTTCGTTGATTCTCCCAGAAATACACGTAAGCATGTAAGCATCCTCTATGCGGTTGGAGCTGTCATGAATGTGATTAATGCCTGTACAAGCATCACATAGATCCAGACACTATCTGTGCATGGAAAATAAAGCTCCTGTGATTGATCCTGAATGTGTACTTACAGAAGCAGTCTTGAGTGAGCTTTTAATTCTAGATGAGTTGGCACCAATGAGTTTTGGATACATCCCAGGGGGCCAGAACATGGTCAGCTAGTGTGCCACTTTGTATGTGTACAAGTGCATGTGCCTGTGCTGCTCTGGTTTTGGGGAGGAGAGGGCAATGGGGGATGCAGGATGGTCAGTAATCAGTAAATAAAGTATCTTGAGCCCATGAACACTGTATTTTCAGTCAGCCAAAAGCTATCATATTGGTTTAAGTCTTCTCTAGTCAAGAAGGCCATAAGAGATAATGGCACAAAACAGTTTTGAAAACCAGGCAAATGATGGGAAGTGCAGTTTCATCATATGGATGTACGTGCCTTTGGAGTTTGTCAATAGTTTTATCATTAATCCTAGAGAGGATGTGCTACACAAGTTTAACTCTGCACATAGCAAATATTTGTACTGAGTTGAATTCAAATGGAATGGGGCATGGGATCAGTTAAAAATCTTCACAGAAGTCAAAAGCAGAAAAAAAGGAGACGATCTTTTGTTAGGACATTTGCTTTATTTTCTTCTGAGCCACCTTCCTCCCTTCCTTTTTTCTTTCCTTCCTTCCTTCTATTTTTCCTTCCTTCCCCTTTCCTCCCTTCTTCCCTCCCTTCCTCCTTTTATCCTTCATTCCTTTAATCCCTCCTTCTTTTCTTTTTCTTTTTTTGTTGCTATTTCCTCTTCAGCTTCACTTTCTTTTAGCATGAGTTTAAGATAATTAAATAAACTTAAGTTTGCTCAGCACCTTGATGAAAAGTTTGGTAGGGAAGAGATTAATGCTATTTGAAATCATTAGTTAAAAATATTTTTACTATGTTAATATCATTTGGAGGTCTTTGTAGTTAACATAATTTTTAAAGTATGAGTTGACAGATGTTTCTGCCTAAATATTCCAGTGTGGTAAAATGGGCTCATTGTCTTTGTTTTCCCCTTCTGATATTTGCCCACAGATATTAAAGTAAACTCAGTTATTTTGGGTACTGGTTAATGTGAAGTTTTTGGCCTTATTCAATAAGTACAAGTCAATTTATGTGCACACTAACAGGGGATAGATTTTTTTACAAATTTCCTTGGAACTGTAGTACTTGGGTATTTGGAAATAATTTATTCATTAGTAAGAAAGAAGGATTTTCTGTTAGAATATCCAGAACTATGATGAGAATACAGGTATCTTCCTGTTCTTGGAGAAACATTCTACCCTCTCTCTCTGCCTTCCCCTTTAGCACTTACTGGATAAATTTTCTACTTTTTCACTGTCACTGACTGAACTGCCTATTTCTTGAATCCTAAAGCTCTAATGTATTTACCTAAGGATGGGTCTCACTATGAGCTCCTTTCTCTGAACCGATTAACTCAGTACCTTGAGTAGGAATAAAATAAAATATTGATTTTTAAAATGAGCTCTTTAAGCAGAGATCATGGTAATAACCAGAGTCTTCATTACATGCTTAGAACATGCTGGCCAGATATAAGGAAGTTTCTAGATTTTATAATGATTTTTATTCATATTGTCATCAGATTAAAAATTATTTCTATTATTAAATTTTTACCCACTTGCATTCTGACACATTTTCTTGAATAGGATATGTCAAGGTGGTGTTGTCTCAGCTGCCACGGAGTTGTGCAAAATCATGATCTGCCCAAAGGAGCATAAGGATATCCTTGAGGAGCACGTGGGATATTATTGTCATGTGTGTTTTAGTGCACAAAAACGCTGACAACCATTTATCTAGGTCGATAATTCTCAATCCTGGCTGCATTTTGAACTTACTTGGTGTTATGGACTGAATGTTTGTGTCCTCTCCAAAATTCATGTTGAAGCCCTAACTTGCCATTATGATCGTATTTGGGGATAGGGCCTTTGCAGGGTAATTAGGTCATGAGGGTGAAGCTGTCATTGATGGGTTTAGTGCCTGTGTAAGAAGAGAAAGAGACCAGAGTCCTCTCTCTATTCACCATGTGAAGACACAGCAAGAAGGCAGCCATCTGCAATCCAGAAAGAGAGCCCTCGCCAGGAATCAAATCTGCTGGCCTTTTGATCTTAAACTTCCCAGCCTCCAGATCTGTGAGAAATAAATATCTGTTATGTTAGCCACCCAGTAAATGGTATTTTGTTATAGCAGCCCAAGCTGACTATGCACCTAGGAGACTTTTAAATCATACTGATGCCTGGGCATCAAATCAAGTACTTCATAATGTATGGGTGCTGAGCCCAGACATGGACATTTTCTTAAAACTCTCCAGGTGATTATAGAGCACAGCCTGGGACTCAAACCACAGATCTAGGCCAGGTTCATGACACTACTAATCTTAGTTCATTTTTCTTAAGGTGGAGATATTGGCAGGTTTTATGCTGTCCTAAAACAAATCTAGTGCCACAAGACAAAGGTCCTGGAAATTTTCCCGTCTCTCTCTCTTCTTAAGGCAGTTTCAGTTTCAGAGTAACCCTAGAAGGAGGAGTATGCTCTATGGTGGTTGACCTCATAGTCTTTGAAAGCCAGGGATACTTTAGGAGGCCAGGCAGTCTTGGAGTGGGTCCAAAGATTCAAGTCTATCAGCTGGTAAGAGGATAAATGAACCAGCTTCTGAGATGGGGACTCCAAGTGACATTTATCCAGACACAGTCACATAATATCGTTCATTTCATCAATGATACATATTCTTGTTCTCCATTATTTATTTTCTTTCTCCATGCATAATTTCTTAGAACTTGGCTTTTTGTTTACTGTTATGAAACAGATATTAAGATTTAGCTATTGCTTTTTCATTTTAGCAATTTGTGTTTTTTGTGAAATTATTAATCAGGTATAGGCTATTTCTTTTTACTGTATTTGAAAAGCACCAAAAACTCCATTTAAAAATTAACAATGAACTTTTCTAGGTGCTTCAAATAACTCCTTTAATATACTTATTAGTGATGATGCAAGTACAAATTAATTTAATGAATCGTTTTGGAGCATCTTCCTTGGGATAAATATTCCTCCAGAGAGACTATACTTCTCATGGCCAGCTGAACTTTTACAAGATAGAAAGATGCATACATAAGTATGTCTCATACATGATGGAGTTTCTGGCATATGAGAGTGTGAGCTGTGTGGAGATATATTTAGTCTTAAATTCACCTCTTGGAAGGTTTCTAGTGGGAGATGGGATTGGATATAGACCATTCAGGATAAATGGATAGAGCTTCAGGGGTCACCATGGGACCAGAAAGCATCAGAGGCATTAAGGTTGGCATTCAGAGAAACATGGTCTGAAAGTGAGAACGTGGTAATTGGAGGGAGGGGACAGTGGAAAGAGGAGTATAACAGTCAAAGGTCTCAAATGGTAGGTAGGATTTACAATGGCCAGTTGAAGAGTTTTGAGTTTGAAATCTATTCATTATACAATTGGAAATTACTAAAGGGTTTTGAGCAGTGAAATGACTGGAATAGATCTCTTTATTTTAGGAAGATAACTCAGGTATCAGAGCATAGGATGGATTGAAGCCGAGGGAGACAGGGAATCAGGAAGCTTGGTTAAAAGCCTCTTACACGGTGGCAGTCACAGTGGAAATGTATAGATCATTTGGGATATAATAATATCATCCTCTTTATAGAATTCTTTAATGTTTAACAAGCACTTTCAGATACATTATCTCACTTGATATGAATGTAATTGGTATAATTGGTAGGACATTGTGCCATTCTCTGGAGTGAGTCACTGGTGATCCTTAAGGGAGTGTCTTCTCTGGGAAGGTGAAGATATAGCATGGAACACATGGAATCAGAGAAATATCCAGGAAGGAAATGAGAAGGTAGCAAATACATGCAAGTCCACAGAAGTTGATAACTTGGAGGGAAGAAAGAAGAGAGAAATAGAGGATGGTTGCTTGAAACCTGATTATTTATTGAATGGTGAAATTCTTAAATTTGTTAAGACAAGGCAGTAATTGACTCTAGACATTTTCTCTGAAAGGATTAACTCAGTGCCTTGAGTAGAAATAATAGGAAATAGTGCTGCTAAAAATGATTTTTTTTTTAGAGATTAGAGTCACAACTTAACTAAAACAAGCAAACATTTTTTAAAGGGTGGATTTTAGCATATTTATAGTTTTAGGTTAATCTTATCAAATGCCAGTATGAAAACTACTTACTTCATTCACCTTTCAAACCCTTGTATTTGTCCTTTTTACAGTGAACACATGTACTATTGTGACATTTCAGCCAGCATTCTGCCAGTACACAGGCTTTCTTAACCACAAGTTCAGATTACTTGAAGGCCATCATATTTATGTCCATAAACTAGCATCTTTGTAAATTGCTTACAACTTGTATTTTATATAAAAATGGTGTAATGGAAAATAATGCATAGATTAGGCTTCTCAGAATTTGTTTAAAAATTGACTTGGCAGTTTTTGTTTTTGCTGTTTTTGAGATGGAGTTTCACTCTTGTTGCCCAGGCTGGAGTGCAATGGCGCGATCTCGGCTCACTGCAACCTCCACCTCCTGGGTTCAAGTGATTCTCGTGCCTCAGCCTCCCAAGTATCTGGGATTACAGGTATGAGCCACCATACCCAGCTAATTTTTTATTTTTAGTAGAGACGGGGTTTCTCCATATTGGTCAGGGTGGCCTCTAACTCTCAACCTCAGGTGGTCCACCCTCCTCAGCCTCCCAAAGTGCTGGGATTACAGGTGTGAGCCACTGTGCCTGACCAGTTTTTTCTTTAATTCATGAAAAATACATAGGATTATTTACTCTATATCTCTTCAGATACATTAAGATACATGAATTGGTAAATCAATCATTAAGTTTAGGAAAGAGAGAAGGCGGCAGCTGTCAAGACTGAAATGTAAGCATATTTTTTCCTTATGTAATGAAAAAATATAGACATGTCGTGCTATATACGAGTTGAATGCCAAACTTTTGTCTATTTTAAAAGTATGACTGAATTGATTTTCAATAGAAGTATTTGGTTACTGTAAAGTTTCCTTTGATGGCTTTCAGATGGGGAAATGACATGTAATGGTTTATATATATAAATACATTTATATAAGTATGTTATATGGAAACATATATGTATATGTGCATATATGCATCTATATACACACCTAAATAAGGACACATATAAATGCATATATATATACACAAATGCACGTGTATATTTCATATATATGCATTTTTTTTCCTGCTGCTAAAAACTGATACTGCTTTATTTTGAATGTTAAAAGATTACATCCTTTGGAAACATCATTATGTTTAATTGTAGCATATATCCTGGATATTTTGAGCCTGACATTTTCCTGCCTCCAACATAAAGGACAGAAAGAATGCTGCTTCTTCCTGTGACCTGAATGCACTGTCGGCCCTCTCCAAAGGGTTTGGGCCCAGTTAGAGCAGTGAAACTCAGTTCAGCACATGTTTCTTGAACGTTTACTGTGTATTCCACACTCTCCTTGGTCTTTTTTAATAAATTCTTTTTGTCTTTGAAGAGTTAATCTGGTTACAGATATGAATTGTACCCTGGTGGGAGCATACCAGAAAAGAGAATAATAATGTGAATGCTAGACTATTTGGATGAGATTTTAAGTCTGTGGAAATTCAGAAAAAGGAAAGACAAAGACATGAATTCATTTTTTTTAAAAAAGTCTCTGGGCCGGGCACGGTGGCTTACACTTGTAATCCCAGCACTTTGGGAGGCGAGGTGGGCGGATCACGAGGTCAGGACATCGAGACCACGGTGAAACCCCATCTCTACTAAAAATACAAAAAAAAATTAGCCGGGCGTGGTGGCGGGCGCCTGTAGTCCCAGCTACTCGGAGAGGCTGAGGCAGGAGAATGGCGTGAAACGGGGAGGCAGAGATTGCAGTGAGCCAAGATCGCGCCACTGCACTCCAGCCTGGGCAACAGAGCGAGACTCCGTCTCAAAAATAAAAAATAAAATAAAAAATAAAAAAATAAGTCTCTGAGCATGTGAGCAGCACTTCTTCCTTTTGAACATGGATGGACCATTTGCAGTTGCATTCAGTATTACGAGCCTCCTTTGTGCCCCTCCCCGTCATTTTTGCTACATTCAAAAAACAAAACAATAAGCCTGTATTACTCAGTTATTTGCTTAAAGAGAAGCTTGAATATGGAAGTTTGTTGGTTTTTGTCTCCAAAATGCATTTAGGGTTCCCCAGCATTCCACTTTATCACGTTCAAAATAATTGGGTAAGTAGGAAAAGATATCAGCAAAATGTGTATGTTAAAACACTCTTCTTCTATGTTCTGTTCAACACCTACCACTAGAAAAATGTCACATAATTTCCACAGTTAAGTCTATCCCGACTTGAGCCTTAATTTTTGGTGGTAGCAGCTGCTATTTTGTGACAAAGGTAAACTCTTGTTGCCAAAATTTCCAAGAATGATTTAGGATGCATATGATTTTTGGCCACTCTGGAGAATTTTGAACGTAGATGGCAATGCTGTCTGAAAAATGGATCCCTGTGAAAGAAGCACAAAGAGTGAAATCACATTTAATTAGCCAAGAGTGGCCAGTGTATGTTGCCATTAAATCCTTTAAATTACAGCACATCTGGGCACCGTCCATCCCACAAGAAATTATCCAATGATGCTTCTGTCTTATCTGTGAGTCCAGCTTATTTTCTCCTAACTTATCATTACTTTTTAACTATTCAGTATTCTTGGCATAAGAAATCAAGAAAACACAAGATGTTTCCATGTTTCTCAATAAATTATTCAAAATATTATACCAACCCCTCCCCACCCCCAAAATGGCAAAATGCCCATAAGAAAGTATTTCAATTCCCTATTTGGAAGGAGCTTTTCAAGACATCCTCTTTTACTTCACATTTTAAAATTAGAATTCTATAGCATCTGTCAATTTGGAGAGGGAAAAAAACACTTATAATTTTTACAAACATGACAAGAGTCTAAGTTGTATTAGACTTGATGGCATTCAGGCAAGCAAAGATCAAATATTCAGTCAAATAGTCTCTCTGCTAATGATAATGACATATAAACCCTTTTATGGTGACATGGGTTGGGTCTTCTACTGGCAGAAAAAGTGTATCTTTATGCAATGAGTTCTCCCTCTTAAATACAAGGGGAGTGTTGGTTTTTAAAATGTGAGGCTTTGAGACTGTAGTACACAGTTTGCTGGAGATGTGTTTGGGTGATTGCGCTACTGGGGAAAACGCACTGAAAATAGGTCATTAAGAAAAGATTGATATAGACTTTTTTGTGTGGAAGTAATTATGCTTGATTATTGCAGTCTGTTACAATCCAATATGCCAGACTATGCAGTTTCAGTGAGAAAATATTAATATGTGCACATATAATCCTACCTAGGATCTGTAGACTGGAGTTTAAGTTCCTACTGATTAATCCTCACAGGGTCTTTGTCTGGTATTCACTAATAAAGAATGGAAAGTTTTTTGTATATCATGTATGTTCTTGTTCATTCACTTAAAAATCCCAAACACATATGTTAGTTCATCAAAAACACAGCTGAAACATTCCACTCTATTAAATGTGACACACACGCACACAGACATACACAGCCATTAAAATAACAACAAACCCATCTACTATCAAAGTAGGAAATCTTCACCAGCCTACTTTCTTGCCAAGATGTATACTGTTCAATAAACACTTTATAATTATTACTTATTTGACATAAATTATTGCCTAAGGCCAATGTTAAGAGACTCTTTGCAAGTTTGTAGCCGTGACTATTGAAATGATTTAAGGAATCAGATTATTAGGACTTTCCTTTTATATAATGTGTTTCTGTAATTCTCAGAAAGCAATTCTACAACTGACTTTAATAACAAAACACAATACAGGTATGCCAGGGTCCCCATCCATGGAAACCTTTGAGAAAATAATGAATGAAATTTTGTGTTTTTTCTACTCATCAGGGGAAAGGAACTATAGGTTCTTTTGAGTTTTGATGTCATGTGATACTCTTACCAAAGCATGTAAAGTGCATCAAAACCTGAACTCAAGCTACCTGTCCAGCTTTACTTGAATCTCCACACGTGTGCTCCTTCCCTTTGGCTCAATCTTTTCCTCATCTTGGGGTGGATTTCGACCCCATGCATTCCTGTTGTCTTTTACTTTGTCTGTGAAACTTTCTCTAACACATCATTATCCCCTTCCACAGGAGGGGAAACATCATCTCACCCATGATGGCACAGCACTCACATTGCGTGTCTGTTGTTTCCATGACTGTATCTTCAAGGAGTCTGGTCCCCTCGTGGGATATAGCCACTGGGCTCTAAAGACTTCTTGCTCATATAGTAGGTGCTCAGTAAATATTTGTGGCATAAATGAGTGAAATTACTTCAAAAGTTATCACTTGAAAAATGGAAAATACAATAATTTCTACCCAATCAAATGTTAAACGTTGCTACCACCTCAACTAATTCTGTACCCCCATTTGGCAGAGTAAGCAATTGGAGATCACATTTGCAGCATTTGGAATTAGAATTCAATTCACCCTCAAATTCACTCAATCCCTCTTAATTTTTTTATTTTAAAAAAAGGTAAACAGAAAGTAGGTCAATCAAATCACATTCTCATTTTAACAGGTCCAAGAGTCTATATAGATTTTGAACTGAATTGGCACACAATCATGGACAACTTCCTAAGGGCTTTTACTCATGGCATTCAGAGTTTTAAGAAAGAAAATTAAGTGATTGGAATAGAGTACAATAGTGAATGCAGAAGAAGGGAAGAAAGATGACTGTAGCCAGAAACACGAGAGAAAGAGAACTATAAGTTTCTTTATTCTAAGTAGCGGTGGGAGAATCTACTTTTTGGCCTGCACAGCGGATGCACCATTTCTATGGGTAAGTTTTCCCTATGTTTCCTGTCAAGCCGGGGTTTTAATGAAACAAAAAGATACCGGATCCCTCTCGCTAACACCTCTTCATCCCTCCAACACCCCAGCCAATGCCAGCCAAGAGCATTTCTCTCAGTTCCTTTTATCCCTTTCTACCAAGAACAAGATCTGAGATATGTGAGATCCTGTTTGATTCAAGCTTGGAGAAAGCACTGTATATTTTACAGCCGTTGGTTACCTGTTGCTGTCAATAGCTGTATTGTCAGCATTTTATCATGGAATGCTTTAAAATTTTCGAGCAGCATAAAAGATTTGTAGAGGAAAAGCTATTTTCCTTAGAAATGAGAGACAGTGTTTTTTGATGCTTCAAAGTCTTAAAAAATGTAGGAATATTAGAGTTATGCCTTGCCCTGCTTGGTGGGTTTTGAGTGACATTCTGAGACCATACATTTTGTGTCAAGAATCGGTTTCTCTTCTTTGGGCTGCTGACATTAGAGTATAGATGAAGACTCCCCAGTAAGACAGGTAAAACAGTAAGGGACTGTGAAAAAAATAGATTGTGAAAAATAAAAGTCTATCAAGATGGGGCAAACGTTTAGGGGAATACTATCAAAGGTAGTGTTATGTTCAATAAAAGATGGCTGAAATCGTTATGAGACTAATAGACAAATGGAAATTATTTACACAAACTTCTGTAACTGCCCAGTTCTGTGAAAAACAATAGGAAAATCCAAGTCAGAAAACACTCATCCCTATCAGAATTAGAATTAGGATAATGGATCCACCAAAATATGTGATCGCTTACACTGAAAGAATAGCCCTTACTTTTAACTTAGGGTGAATTTGACTAATATTGAATAATAGGTGATTTAAGAAATTATTTTGAAATGTTTGTTTTAATATGCCAGGACAAAATGTAATCGTTATAATTTAAGAAATACATAATTAAGAGAAAGCAACACATCTGAGGGAAGTAATTACAGGGCTCAGATGTTAATTAAGAGACACTAAAAAACAGACTACTTGTTGAAATACTGATGTTTGGTAGAATATTAGCTATGTTATTAAAAGTTTAAAATCCATTATTTTATTACATAATAGCTAAAAGAAGCAACATTTGATCTAATGAAGAATTGGCAAATAGCTATAAGCAATGATTAAGGCTTCTGTGGGACTTAATTTTGATAAATCAGGTTTTAAAACACGATTATATAGGGAATGAATTAAATTATTGAAATTTTAAAATTATGAGCACAGAAAGGAATTATATAGGTTTAAAATTAATTTTTAAGAATGAATACCTTCATCCCACTTTCAAAAGGCTTTATTTTTTTAAAAAAGTATTTAAAGTGAGGCCTGAGTCAAACATTTCAGTATGAGAAGCCTTGCACAAAATTTAGCTATTGTAGTTATGGTCCTTTGGAGGCAGTATTAATCATAAAACTATGTTTAGTCTTTGTATTAGGATAAGTTTACTTTGGCTTCTGCAGTTTTTGATAAGGATATATCTTCTGTGCAAAAGGAGAAAGGGATGTAAAATACTAGAGAATGTAGACAAAGGTACCATAAATTACTTTGGAAGGACTTCCTGCCATCCTAAAGCAAGGTTTTGTGTGAATGTTTACAGCTATCACATCTCTAGTTACAAAATTCAGGTTTTTTGCATTATATCCATTCATAATTGAAACATTGGTGTTTTATTTCAAATTACTACCTTAGCATATGATAAGTTAATCAGCAAATGTGGTTAAAATAATGGGCGTTTCTTAACATGCTGTTATTTCTACCATTAGAGAAAAATAAAACAAAACCAAAAACTCCTCTCTTGACTTCTGCCACATTTCTCCCCTTCCATTGCCTGCTAAACTTTTGAGAAGAGTTTTCTATAGTCACTATCTATTTTCTCTCCTGTCCTTTGCTCCTGAACTCACTTTAAACAGGGTTCTGCTCCCACCATGCCAAAAAAAAAAAAAAAATACCTTATCAGTCTCACCAGTGCCTTTGACGTTGGTACACCCAATAGTCAGTGTTCTTGGTCCTCACTTTATGGACCTACCAAGAGCTTTCGATTGTTATCATTGTGTCATTCTGGAGATGCTTTGTTCACCTGACTTCCAGGATGCCATACTTTTCTGGCTTTCCTGCCATCTCACTAGCCACATATGTTGTACTCCACTGTCTTCCTCAATCTCTTTTTCTAGTTCCTTCTCATCCCCCCAACTTCTAAACATTGTAGTCCTTAGAGTTCTTCCTTGGGCTACTTCTGTTTTGCATCTACACTATTTGCATGGCTATCTCATCCCTGTATTCTCTACATTGATAACTCCCAAATTTGTCTTTCTAGACCAGAAGTTGTACCTGAACCCCAGTGTCATATATTCAACTATCCATTTAGATATGTAACACAGTTCTCAAACTTGACATGTTCAAACTTGATCTCCTGATCTTCCTCCCATCCCAACTCCTACTTCCCCTGTCTTCTTTATCCCAATAAATAACAACTGCACTCAGTTGTTTAGGACAAAAACCTTGGAGCCACTTTTAATTCTTCCATCTCTCTTACAGCCTACACATAATCTTCCATTGCAAACGTCAGTATTGCCCCTGGGTTACCTTTTCTCATGATCTCCATCCACTGTTACCACCTATCCAAGTTTGCATCACGTCTTCTTGGGTTATTTCACTGGCTTCCCAGCTGGTCTCCCTATTTTGCCACACAAATCAGCCAGGGTGATTTTGTTCAAATATAAGTCAGATCATGTCTCTCTCCAATTTCTTGTTTAACTCAGAATAAAAGCCAAAATCTCTACACATGAAGTGTCCATCAAGCCCCAAATGCTCTGGCCTCCTATTATTTCTCTTTTTATTTTTTTTAAATTATTTTATTATTATTTAGAGACAGATCTCCCTCTGTCACCCAGGCTGGAGTGCAGTGGTATGGTCAGAGCTCACTGTAGCCCTGACCTTCTAAGCTGAAGCAATCCTCCTACCTCAGCCTCCCGAGTAACTGGGACTACAGGCATGTGCTACCATGCCTGGCTATTTTTTTTTTTTTTTTCAAATTTATTGTAGAGACGGAATTTATCTATGTTGCCTGGGCTAGTCTTGACTTCCTGGACCCACGTGAGCCTCCTGCCTCAGCCTCCCAAAGTTTTGGGATTACAAACTTGAGCCACCATGTTTAGCTCTCCTGTTACTTCTTCAGTGACCTCCCACTCCACTCTCCCCTCACTCCCCTCTTCTGGCCTCACTGTCCTCCTAGCCTTTCTGGATCACCAAGGCACACTCTTTTCAAGGCCTTTGTTGTTGCTATTCTCTCCATTTGGAATGCCTTTCTTTTGTAATTATTTATGATCCACTTCCTCACCTCCTTTGGTTTTTGTTCAATGATACTTTTTCACTGAGGACTTCCCTGGACACACTGCAGTGATATTGCAACCACCTCTCTTCTCAAATGTTCTCTGTCTTCCCCTCTTTATTTTTCTCCTTAGTTCTTATCACTCATGCATTTTTCTAAATTATTTTATTCTCTATCTCTTTCCATTGCAATGTAAGCCCCGTGAAGGTTTTTGTGTTCGTTCACCATGGAGCTCCAGACTCTAGCATAATGCCTGGTATATGATAGGTGCTTAGTAAATATTTGTTGAATAAAACAACCTCTTTTTTTTTTTTTTTTTTTTTAGTTTGGTTTTGCTTGAATCCTGTTTGGGCTGATATCACTGCTTCTTTTTTTGGTTTGTATTGTCATATATAACTTGCATTGTCATTTTATTTTTGACATTTTATATAACTTTTTATTAATGTTAAATAAATGAAAACATCATATAATCACATTTTTTGACCTTGTCTGAAATCTTAGTATACTTTTTCAACATTCTTTCTTCATCTTGTTTGATTTTTCATATTTATCCATACGAATTGTGTTACATACTCTCCAGTTTTTGCTTTTCGCATTGTCTAGTCTTTGCATTTATCATTTCTAGGTCACATTTTTAATTATTCTGGACATTAACTAGTAAAATGCCTTAAGTTTTTTTTCTGTCGTTGTCAAAAGTGAAACTGTTTTTTGAGTGCTGCATTACAGCAGAGAAGAAATGCATTACCACCCACCACCAGCAGCCTTCTTCCAGCTCCCTCTAACTTCTCTGTCACTATCATTTAGTATTGTAAATACTAATTTGTTATTTTAAATACAGAATGTTCTTAAGTTTTTTTGATTTTTATATTTTCTTTGGATAGTCATACAGCAGCCAGCCTAACAAAAATTATTTGTATTTTTTATGTCTTAGAGCTTATAGTTTGTTGCTTTATACCATAATTTTAGCATTTGGGGTTGGGCTGTTCCTTGACGTAATTGTTTAAAGTGTTGTTAGATAACTTGTTTTCTGTGTAAGACATATATGTTATGTCTTTTTTCTCTTCACATGTTCAAGACAACCTGGATGCAAATAAAATTATTGGGTTACAACCTTTTTTCTTACAAAACATATGGTCCCTGCTTTTTTATGTCATGGCATTTAGTGTTACTGAGAAAAGAACAGAAAGTTCCACCTCAAGGTCACTTCTTTTATGCCAGATTTGGCATATTTAATGGCTGCAAGAGGAGGTGGGGTGGTGGGATAGGAAATCTTCAAAACTTAGTACCTGCCTGGTAAAAGGAAGAGACACAGAATTCTGATTAGTTGAGGTATTAGACCATAAGAGTATTTTAATTTTCTCTCCATCATCAAAATAATTAAATATATTAAAAATTATGTATTTGAATCTTTATTTTTTATTTTTTTATTATACTTTAGGTTTTAGGGTACATGTGCACAATGTGCAGGTTTGTTACATATGTATCCATGTGCCATGTTGATTTCCTGCATCCATTAACTCATCATTTAGCATTAGGTATATCTCCTAATGATGTCCCTCCCCCCTCCCCCCATCCCACAACAGTCCCCGGAGTGTGATGTTCCCCTTCCTGTGTCCATGAGTTCTCATTGTTCAATTCCCACCTATGAGTGAGAACATGCGGTATTTGGTTTTTTGTCCTTGCGATAGTTTGCTGAGAATGATGTTTTCCAGTTTCATCCATGTCCCTACAAAGGACATGGACTCATCATTTTTTATGGCTGCATAGTATTCCATGGTGTATATGTGCCACATTTTCTTAATCCAGTCTATCATTGTTGGACATTTGGGTTGGTTCCAACTCTTTGCTATTGTGAATAGTGCCGCAATAAACATACATGTGCATGTGTCTTTATAGCAGCATGATTTACAGTCCTTTGGGTATATACCCAGTAATGGGATGGCTGGGTCAAATGGTATTTCTAGTTCGAGATCCCTGAGGAATCGCCACACTGACTTCCACAATGGTTGAACTAGTTTACAGTCCCACCAACAGTGTAAAAGTGTTTCTATTTCTCCACATCCTCTCCAGCACCTGTTGTTTCCTGACTTTTTAATGATGGCCATTCTAACTGGTGTGAGATGGTATCTCACTGTGGTTTTGATTTGCATTTCTCTGATGGCCAGTGATGATGAGCATTTCTTCATGTGTTTTTTGGCTGCATAAATGTCTTCTTTTGAGAAGTGTCTGTTCATGTCCTTCGCCCACTTTTTGATGGGGTTGTTTGTTTTTTTCTTGTAAATTTGTTGGAGTTCATTGTAGATTCTGGATATTAGCCCTTTGTCAGATGAGTAGACTGCAAAAATTTTCTCCCATTCTGTAGGTTGCCTATTCACTCTGATGGTAGTTTCTTTTGCTGTGCAGAAGCTCTTTAGTTTAATTAGATCCCATTTGTCAATTTTGGCTTTTGTTGCCATTGCTTTTGGTGTTTTAGACATGAAGTCCTTGCCCACGCCTATGTCCTGAATGATATTGCCTAGGTTTTCTTGTAGGATTTTAATGGTTTTAGGTCTAACATTTAAGTCTTTAATCCATCTTGAATTAATTTTTGTATAAGGTGTAAGGAAGGGATCCAGTTTCAGCTTTCTACATATGGCTAGCCAGTTTTCCCAGCACCATTTATTAAATAGGGAATCCTTTCCCCATTTCTTGTTTCTGTCAGGTTTGTCAAAGATCAGATAGTTGTAGATATGTGGCATCATTTCTGAGGGCTCTGTTCTGTTCCATTGATCTATGTCTCTGTTGTGGTCCCAGTACCACGCTGTTCTGGTTACTGTAGCCTTGTAGTATAGTTTGAAGTCAGGTAGCGTGATGCCTCCAGCTTTGTTCTTTTGGCTTAGGATTGACTTGGCGATGCGGGCTCTTTTTTGGTTCCATATGAACTTTAAAGTATGTAACAAGATTATTCACAAGTATTAAATTTGACTTTTCAATTTCACCATTTAAAGGGCAAAGTCATTCTGCCTGATATATCTTAGAGTTCTTCAAGCATCTCATATATATATATATATATATATATGTAATGTTTATATAAATGTGTTGCAGTGACTCTTAAGAAAATAATCAATTCTCCATAATAAGGCAGTTGGAATTTACCTGAAAATAAAGATAATATATCAAGACTTAGCAATATGCTAGCTTTTCAACCATATATATCATTTTCTGCATGGTAGTGGGTATCTTTGTTTTTTTGAAAAATATTTTCGTGATTAGAAAATTATACACAATCATTGCAAATATTCAGAAATAACATAAAATATATAAAAATAAAATTTATCCACAATTCCATCAGAGATACAAACTTTTAACATTTTATTTAACTTCTTTCCTGGCATTTTTCTACATGCACATACATACAGACAGAGAGGCAGGAAGGAGGGAGGGGGAGAGAGAGGAAGAGAAAGGTGTACATTTTTAACAATGATTGCCCTATACAAATGGCTTGGTGATCTGCCTTTTGAATGTAAAATATTCTGAAACTTTGTCATGTCGTTAAACATCATTTTTAGTCACTGTATCAGTTAGAATATAGTTTGATTGCATGCCCAAAAAAAAACCCCAAATGGCTGTGTGGTTCAAACAAGAATAGGTTTGTTTCTCTTTTCTTTTCCTTGTCAGTCCAGACTGGTGGGCCTCTCTTTTACAAAGTCAGTCAAGATGGTTTGCACCGTGGTGTCGACATCCAAGATTCTTTTACCTTGTTCCACTGTCTTGGAAGTATTACGATCTTCCATATTTCCTGGTTAGTTCACAATCCTGTCAGTATTCTGTCAAGTGAAATGGAGAAATGGGGAAATGGCAAAGCCTGTGTATTCCCTTTACAGATACAATGCAGAAATTGCACTCTTCAGTTTGCCAGAACTTAGCCGCAAGTCCACAAAGAATACTGGAAAATTTAGCATTTATTCTGGATGGCCAGGTGCTCAGCTAAACAATTTGTGACTGTAGAAAAAGGGGGAAATGGTTATTGGGGAGCAATTAGCAATCACTGTCAAACTAGTATTTCATTAACATATGTTTTGACAGTTTTTTTTTCTGTTATTCACAATGCATTCATGAATGTTCTTACATTTGGTTCCCCTGTAACAACTTCTTAATGATAGCCAAGATTTCCTAAGTATTTATAGGGTTCCAGATAGTATTTTAATTATCTTGTATATATTTTTTCAACTGAATATAATGATATTATTAGGTAGCTACACTTCTTTATCCTCTTTCAGGGATATGACTGAGGAAGTCTAGACTTACAATAGGTTAAATGAGAAAGTGTTGAACAACCCGATCGTGTGCACAGGGCTAGTAAATGGTTGATTGACATGAGACTCAGATCTATGTCTGAATTCCAAGTCCTTAACGCCTACTATCTAATCATTTTTTAGAAAAAATTTTTAAAAGGAAAAGTTCTGCCACAAAGTTAGGCATATTTCTAAGACTGTTGATTCACATTGTCAAACTGCACTCTGAAAAGCAGGTGCCAGTTGGTGCTCCTGTCAGCAGTATACAGAAGGACCTCTTTTCCAAAACCCTTCCCAGCATTAAATGCTTAACATATCAAAAGAACAGAAACACCACTCTAATACACCACTAACTAATACATTAGTTGACATTTATTTGATGAATAATATGGTTAAACATTTACGTTAGTGTTTATTATTGTTTCCATTTCTTTTGCGAATTGCTTTTTGTACAAATCTTTTATTTAAGTTGTTTTTTTTGTTGTTGTTGTTGTTGTTGTTTGAGAAGGGATCTGCCTCTGTCACTCAGGCGGGAGTGCAGTGGCATAATCTTGCTTGGCTCACCACAACCTCCACCTCCCAGGCTCAATTGATCCTCCTACCTCAGCCTCCTGTTTAGCTGGGACTACAGGCATGCACCTCCACGCCCGGCTAATTTTTATATTTTTTGTAGAGACACGATTTTGCTATGTTGTTCAGGCTCATCTCAAACTCCTGAGATCAAGCAATCTGCCCACTTAGGCCTCCCAAAATGTTGGCATTGCAGGTGTGAGCCACCACGTCTGGTCCTAAATTGCCTTTTATCCCATTCAATCATTGCTCTTTTGCTTATAGATTATTAGAATTCTTTGTCTTAAGGATATGTAGTTTGGATTCCCCCTGACCATTTCCTTGGATTTTGATAGGCTTTATTGGATTTGGGGGAAGGTGTATTATGTTCATTGTCTTTGTCATATATAACTTTTTAGATAATTTTGGGATTTCTAACTATGGAAGTGGATAGATTTTAAAAGTGAAAGATACGCTAAATGTCATCATAGTTAGTTCTTGCTTGAGAGTATCACCTTAATTTTAAAAATGATAATCCCTCTCTTAGAATAGAAGACAGAAGGAAAATGTGTCCTCCGAAGGCTTTTATTTGCATAAATTGTTTATATCTTTTGTTCAACAATCTTTAGCTATTTTGATATCCAAATGCTTTAAAAGGGTATATTATTTCTTTCTCTTCTAAAACAGAGGATGTACCCCTGGTTTTTGGAGCCCATAAAAATAGGCATTGGCCTGAAAGTCTGGCTGTGACCCTAATGAGAAAAATAGCTATGACCTGTCTCTCCTGTCTGTTCTCTTCTAGTACTGTTTCCCCTACCTTGTTTAAGTCTTGCAGGTGTAGGATAATCATACTTATTTCTCTTTTTTGGGAGATAGATTATTGAATTGTAGGCTTTTAAGAAATAAGGGGACTTCCAGGAAGTTGATAGTGTTGGGTAGAATTGATCTCATAAGCTAATTAGAATTTTTGTAGACCATTTGCCACAAAAATAGCAATGCCCTTTTTCTTAGATTTTTATTGAGAGAGATGTAAAACAATATTTTAAAGGAAATGTGAACTACAGGAGAAAGTAAAGATTTTGTTTATTACAAGTTGTAAAGGCTTAGTTTATAAATTATTTTATTGTAAACATTGCTACAATTTTATGAGTCTTCTAGTGTTACACACTAGAAATAAAGATCTCTCGTTCGTAAAGGATCATTTGAGAGTCTTCATGATGACTCAGATTGGCCTTATGAGGAAAGGATATAAAAGGCGTTGGCAGCCTACAGTCTGTACACTAAACAGGTTAAGAAAATAATTGTCAGTGAAATGCAAAAGACCAGATCCTTCAGATATCAGGCAGATCTCAAAGAAATAAAAGTTTGGCTTAGCATCTTTCCCTTTCTTTGATGTATTCTTCTCCTATGCTCCCCAGATACATATTATTTCATTGCACTTGGAAGGTTAGAATCACCCTTTCTGCCCTTTGTCTGGGTCCTCCTTCTTGCCAAGTGTTACCAGGCTCCCTAGTCAGTCATTCTGCCTATTTTCCCAATCAAATATACATTTCTTTGAGTATTCATTTATAGATATATTCACTGATTATCTGATCAACATAATTTATGCTGGACTTTCAATTTCCAACCTTAATAAGGACATATGTACATTTTTAAAAAGCAACACATTAACAGCAATGATTCTGTAATTGATATAGAGTAGATGTTTTAAAATTTTATTGTGATAAAAACACATAACTTGAAATCTACCTTCTTAAATTTTGAAGTGTACAGTATAGAATTGTTAATTATGTGCACATTGTACAGGATCTAACTAGAATGTCTTAATCTTGTATGACTGAAACTCCGTATCCATTGAACAACTTCTCATTTTTCCCTCTCCACCAGCCTTGGAAACTACCATTCTATTTTCTGTGTCTAAGAGTTTGCCTACTTTAGATACTACAGCGTTATTCACAATAGCTGAGAGATGGAAACAACCTAAATGTCCATTAATGGATGAATGGTCACAGAAAATGTGGTATATGTATCGATGAAATATTAATCACCCTTGAAAAACCAAAGAAAACCCGTCATATGCTACAACATAGATGAACCTTAAGAACATTATGCCCATCCTGGCTAACATGGTGAAACCCCCTCTCTACTAAAAATACAAAAAATTAGCCGGACGTGGTGGTAGGCACCTGTAGTGCCAGCTACTGGGGAGGCTGAGGTAGGAGAATGGCGTGAACCCAGGAGGCGGAGCTTTCAATGAGCCAAGATCGTGCCACTGCACTCTAGCCTGGGTGACAGAGTGAGACTCTGTCTCAAATAAAATTTAAAAAAAAGGAGAAAAAAAAGAAACAAGAATATTATGCTAAGTAAAATAAGCCAGTCACAGAAAAATAAATACTGTATGATTCCACTTATATAGATTAGATATTTTTGAGGGCTTGGGGTGAGATATTTCTGGGGTGAGATATTTTTCATTGCTCCATCCTTATGGCTTTAATCTATTTTTCCCTCAATTGGCAATTTGCCTTAATCTCTAAACTGTCAGTGGGTTTATTTGATAATCAACATTTCTTGTACAAAGAAAGAAACTAGCTTGGTTTGCATTGTCCTTATTAATAATAACCATTTCTCAAGACAATCATAGTACCAGACACTTTGTATTTGTGTTCTTATGTAATCTTTATAATGCAATGATAGACACTATTGTTGTTTTCCTTGTTATTATTGGTCTTTTAGCTTCCTTAAAGTCATAAGTGGAAGGTAGCAGAACTTGGATTTGAACCCAGGTCTGCTGATTTCAAAGCCTCTGCTTTTAACCTCATACCCTTCAGTGATAATGGGCTTTACTCATAATAATGGTGGAGATACAGTTTGAAATAGGTTTGACATAGATTTAGCATACACATTCCTAAGAACTAGCCTCCATGGAAAAAAAAAATGTAACATGACTTCTTCAAAGCCAGAATCTCAGGTTTTTTACATTGATACTGTGGGTTCAAGGCTTTTTGCTGCCATGGTGCTTTCAGAGTATGGACATTTGTTCTTGTTTTTCTACTTTGTTTTATGCATTCCTCTATCCCCACAGCCCATGAATGCACGATGCTGTCTGGTTGGTTAGTCTGCACTCTCTGTCACTGCCCATCTTAATGTACTTATTTCACCAAAATCCCTCCTTCTGCTGGCTGGAAGATCTTGTTCGCTTTCTCCACTAAGAGGGAAACCTGACCCATGGTCTTCCTGCCAATCTCACAGCATTACTCTACCCAGAACTATGCACAGCAGCTTTCTCTGCCTCCTTTCCAAGGTTGCATGTAGTGAATATGTTTATGGCTCCATGGGCAGAGTAAGTGATCAAGAAACACTAAGCGATTGTGGTGGCCAGAAATGCAGAGGACATCATGGTATATATAAGGCAAAATTACCCACTGATAACTTCATTACTTATTTGGCCATTCAACTAGAGTTTTTAAGCACTGATTCTTTTCCCTAAAACCTTATTATATCATAATGGGTCCGTTAGATAATCTAGTTTAAATTAAAAGAAGGAAAAAAGAACTTTGCCCTCAGGAAGGAGGAAAATAACATCCTACCAAATGTAGAATGTACCACTTCGGTGGTACATTTAAATACTACAGTAGCAGAAAATGATACCTGACAATGCATATAGAGCAGTATCAGTCCTCTCAGTGCAAAAACAAAACAGTAGACCATGTAAGTACTTAGAGACATTCAGGAATATGTGCAGCTCTCATAAGTTTCATCCTACTCACTGAGTTCACTTCAGAGAAGATTTCTTTTAATTGTAGAATAATGTGATGGGTTTTTTTTTTCATGTTCTATGCATAATTCTATGCTGTGGAACAGCCTTCAATGAAGAAATTCAGAAGAAGCGGGATGTGATGTTTTCACAATCCAAACATGCTGTTGTTGCATGTGCTCCAGGAAGTGGGTCTGCTGTTAAAGGAATTTCTTGGAAAACTTTTATCTGCTGTTTTGAATAGCTATAGTATAAATATAATAGATATTGTCTCCACTGTATTCAAATTGTATTTTCTAGAGAATGAGAAAATGGTGTCTGATGTCAGCCTTCATTTTTTTAAATATACTATTTTTCTTCCCTGCCAGAATAATGCCAACTTCATGTATGTTGTCTACACTTCCTTCAGGTAGATGAGGGAATTATCTTGAATACATTTCTTTTGAGGAAATTGGGAAGTCTGCTCAGGGAGTACTGTTGAATGCTTTGCTTGCTAACCTATACATCAGAACAAGGTGGTATATCTGCTGCTCTAAGAATAAGTACATTTTGCTACAAAGAGAAGTATTTCATATACTTACTTAAAATCTACCAAAAAGTTCAGGGAAGCTCTTAGTAGTTGAGGTTACTTAGCTTCAGGGGAAAAAAGCTAAAACAGAGTGTGTGTTCAAGAAGTAAAATAGGGCATGGAATCACTAATGGTGGCAGTGCGTGAGGAATTGATATGAGATGAGACTACAGAAATAACTCAGCAAGTCCAGTGTAAACTTTTATTTATTCATATATAAAGCCTGATATTATTGCTATAATTTAAAGTATCTTAGATAAAGTTTTTCCATCACTGCTTTCTTTTCCATCTCTCAGCTGGTATTAATATTCAAGTCCCAGGACAGTAAACATTTTGTAGCTTCAAAAGCCCTTCAGTATTAATGGATTTTTTTTAAACTAGTTTTCAATGAAACTGTAGTTATGAGAACATATCTCTATTTTCTTCCTTGGGGCAAATTCCACTAGGCATTAAAGCTTATCACCCAGTTCAAATTGATTATATTTATTTTCAGTCATGACTCACAATGTTTCTACCTTCTAATACTTGGAAGTATATTCATATGTGATTTCAAGATCTCTCAAGTACATTTTCTGTATCTTTCTTGCTTTGTCATATTTGTAATATTTTATATGTAACATAAAATATGTGGAAGATAAATTCTGCTAACTGTACAAGTTCATATTTTTTTTAAGTTATCAGGAGTTTTGTTCTATCTATCTTTGAAGTTACTGAAAGCTCAGATTTCATTTGAACAGAATGGTAATGTAGGGACATTATCTAGTTTCTTTCAGGCTATCTCTCTCCTTAGAAAGCTTGAGTCCTGGAGCTCTTTGGAATTACAGCTGAGCACAGAGAAGATGGGGACTTGAGACAGGTGAATACTCATGCCCTAGACCTGGGGAAAGGACCAGATCTGATTGGAAGACCCTATAGCTCTGTGCAAGTCAGATTGGGGCTATGGAGCAGCCTTCAACTGGAGGTTGACAAATCCCTTGAGAGAGTATTACATGATGTTCATGAATTGAGAGTTCTTTTTGTGGACTATTGGAGACCAAGCTTGGGGCCTTGGACAAGAAAGAGTTTTTAAAGTACAGGGAAACTCTAGAAATAGTATTTGTGCTTAGGAACTAGTTCTCTAATAGTGATGATCACTGTTTCCAGTGGGTAAACGTAGGGGCCTGCAAAGCTATTGAAACAGACACAGATCAGTTTTCTGAAGAAAATTCTGGCCCAGTCAATAGACACTCATGGCTGAAGCCTGAGCAGATGTGAGAGGGTCAATTACTGAGACAGAACGGGGCACGAGAATAGGTATTGAAACCTGAGAGACAGGTCGAGAGCCTGTATTTGGATTTCAGAGTGCAGAGGTCAAGTTTGGGAGATGGAAGAAGGAAGAAACATGACCAGGGAGAAAGTAAGCAGAAGGGGTGAACTGAAACTAGATGCTGAAGACACGAGGTCATAAACGTGAACAAGGATCAAAGCCCTGGCAACTCAAGAAAACTGCTCAACCCAGGAGAGGCCACTCACCCTTCACAACAGAATACAAACTTTGTTTCGTCTCTGATACCTTTCTGTCTGTCCCAGAAAGTTCACTCCTTCTGTGAAATCGTGCTGTTTTGATGTGCCTCTTTTATTTATTGGATTGGGTCCCATTGATGGTTTAGATCCCATTATATGGTAATTGTTTATACATTTCTCTTCCCATTCTACTCCTTGAAGTCCTCAGCACCAGAGACTAACTTACCACATAACATGTAAATGATGTGCAATTGGCAAAGAGATCTTGAGAGTCTCTGTATCTGTTTGTAGGGGGAACCCACCAACAAACAGCTTTGATATAGTGGTTCACCTCTGGGATATAGAAAAGGGTAAGTCATGCTGCCCAATTTATTCAGATGCCTCTTCCTGCCTGGCTCTAAATCTTTGCACTGGGAGGATGACATAGGACCATAAGGATGTACCTGAACCCAGAATATGTTTATGTATTCTTTTAGTAGGCACTGTAAAGGGCACTGTGATCAGTGTTTCGGATGCAAAAAAAACAATGAAATCTCTACCTTCAAAGTCTAATAATAAGTATGATGACCACTGTTTCTTGTATTTGAACGATGTGCCAATCACTGCTAACTGCCATTTATCAAGTAATTCAACATAACAACCCTGTAAGACTTATATCCATTTTGAAAATGAAATAAGGCATAGAGAGGTCATATAACTTGTTCAATATCATGTAGCTGCTAAGTAGGTGAGCTTGGATTAGTGTGTCTGAACTCAAAGAAAAATAATTTTAGTAATATGTGTCCTGATCTATGTACCCCGTTTTCTGTTTCTGATATTTAACACCATGAATGCCCTTAGATTCTGAGTGATTCTTTGTTGAGAATGAAAGTAGTAACAGAGAGCAATGTTATAAAAAGCCCCTTCCATAATTCAAGCAAAAACATTATGCATGCCAGTAATCTCATTTTCGTCTTCACAACCTACTCAAAGTGAGAAAACAGAGCTAAAAATAGGGATGAGGCAATGTTATGTAAAGTTCAGGAAAAATGTAATAAAAGCCAAATTTAGGTAAATATTATTGCAGAAAAGATGTATTTTGTTAAAATGGCCTTAAAATCTTTTCTGTATGTTGTTTCAGGATATAAAATATAGGTCACTTTTTAAAGAAATGATTCAAGGAATATTACAGAATTACAGAGTTACCAAAAATATCTTCACTGTTTAGTATATTCTAAAATTTTATGAAGTAAGTATTGCACAAGTCAAATCTATTTATAATTAATTTTTTGATATTTTATTACAGATGAGTGTTTTTAGAATATAACAATTACTTGGCCTTTGATGCTATTTCCTGAAATAATTTTTTCTAGGAGTTATTTCATAAATGCATATCAGAGTGTGGAAGATTATTTTGCTATCCTGAATAAAGTCTTATTTTGTTTTTAAATGACAATTGTACATATTTATGGGCTACAATATGATGTTTCAATACATATATACATTGTGTAATGATCATATCAGGGTACTTAGCATACCCACCACCTCAAACACTTGTCATTCCTTTGTGGCAAAAACATTAAAAATTTCCTCTTCCAGCTAGTTTGAAGAATACAATACATTATTGTTGACTGTAGTCACCCTACTGTGCAGTAGAACACCAGGATTTATTTGTCCTGTCTGACTGTAACTTTGTACCTGTTGACCAATCTCTGTCCATTCCCGACTGTCCCCGCTACTCTTACCAGCCTCTGGTAGTCACTCTTCTACTCTCTACTTCTATGAGATCGTTTTTAGGTTCCAACATGTAAGTGAGATCATGCAGTATTTGTCTTTCTGTACCTGGCTTATTTCACTTAACATAATATCCTCTAGGTTTATCCATGTTGTCACAATCACAGTATTTCATTCTTTTATGGCTAATGTTCCATTATGTATATAGACCACATTTTGAAATTCGTTTATCCATTGATGGACACTTAGATTGATTCCATATCTAGGCAACTGTGAATAGTGCTGCAATAATAGGAGTGCAGATATATCTTTGACATATTGATTACATTTCCTTTGGATTACATTTCCTTTGGATATATACCCAGCAGTGTGATGGTTGACACATATGGTAATTCTAATTTTAATTTTTTGAGGAACATCATGCTTTCTTTCACAATGGCTATACTAGTTTACATTCCCATCGACAGGGAATAAGAGTTCTCCTTTCTTTATATCCTCACCAGCATTTGTTATTTTTTGTCTTTTTGATAATAGCCATCCTAACTGAGATGAGATGAAATCTCATTGTGGTTTTGATTTGTATTTCTTTGATAATTAGTCATGTTAGCATTTTTTTCACATACCTATTTGCCATTTGTATGTCGTCTTTTGAGAAATATCGATTCAGATCTTTTGCCTATTTTTTAATCAAATGATTATTATTACTATTATTTTTACTGCTGAGTTGAGTTCCTGAACTTTCTTTTGCCTATTATAATCCAGTGTCAAGAAGAAAGTGTATTAATTTCTTTATTTAGTTTATTGATCAATATTTATTGATAATATCTGCCTTCATGACCACAATGAAGCAAAACCTTATAATACTGCTTTCTGTATTTCTTCAAGATTCCATAGCCATGCAGTGTAATGTTGAAAAATCAGCAGATTTACTTTTTGATGTAGGAGAAAGAAAAAACAAAACAGAGGTAACAGTTGTCTACCACAAATTTCCTATTTTGAAAGTTCTATGTATTTGTTTAATATGGAACATTTATGTGTCATGCACTGGGATGACTGCTGGGAATATAGAGGAGAACAAGACTGTCCAGTCCCTTGCCTGCATAGAATACTGCTGTTGCACTTAGTACTAAAGCAGTACCAATTATGATAGCATCACTTAATTAAGGTTGGGCAACTGTGTTATTATAGTTAGGTATCATGTAACATTGTGATTTTTAAAATGAATTTATCTCATTTGATAAAAATGCATATTTTTGTTGGCAGGTATGAATTTGCTAGAAATTCTCTAGTTAGACTGTATCAACCACAATACCATTTATTCACTTAAAAAGCTGTTGTCATGTTCATTATTTGTACAATGAAAAAATGGGAGGGATGCATTTTATTACAGGCTTCTACTGTTGTTAAAGCACTGGATTTTTCCACTTTGAATTGTTCAAAATTATTAGTTTATCAAACAAATTGAAAGAAAATCCAGGGTTCTGTTGCTAACTTTTGAATGAAATTGTAAGCATTAAGGCACATCAAATCAATGGAATATAAATATGAAGATTTTTATTTTTTACCCAGCCATTGTATCCAACCAGGCTAGGTTGAATTCTACTTTTCTATCCTACAATGGCATTCTTTGTGCTTTCAGCTCACTTTGGTTTTTAAAAGTCCATTTCTTTTTAAAAGGTTAATCTCCAGGTCAATTCAAACTTCATCTTTTACCCATCCCTTAGCTCGAGTCCTAAAACAAGGAGAAGAGAGTTAATCCTAGTAAGCCTCTTACTGTTGCTCATTCTTTGGTTGAGAAATGAAGAAAGATATGGCACATAGTATACATTCTCTAAATATCAACTGAAAGCATGAATGAGCAAAATAGCAGAATAAATTAAATTCAGTGATTTGCTAAAAGTTAATCTGAAATGTATGCAGGATTCTGTTCCAGTCTTTAAATCACACACACACACAGACACACACACAGACACACTTAGATACACACACACACTTAGACACACACACACAATAGTAGGTGTTTAGACTATAATAAAATTTGAGCAAAAAGTTCAAATTACAGCGTAAGACTGCCTTTGAATATAAATTACTTTTTTCTGTGTTAGTCTGTGAAATGAGTAAGTATTGAAACCTTCACTGATAGATCTCCAAATAATTTCCCATTCTGATTGGACATGTGCTTAGCAAGAGTGCATGCACTTCCAGTTCCTCCAAGTAGGGGAAAAGAGAATGGAGAGACAAGGCAGATTGAGCCATTTTTCAAGTATCTCACTCAGGAGGCTGGCTGCCAATCAAGGACACCCCAGAAGGAAGACAGTGAAGGGCACATCATGGTGAGGAGGACTAAGATGGATCGCAAACGGCAGCCTGGAACCAGGTCTCCCATATCAGGGAGCTGTGCAATGGGGGCACTCACAGCCTCACTCAAAGAAAGCAGACATAGGCCCCCAAAGAAATTCACCTTGTGGAACTGCATCTTCTTGTTCTGGTTTCATGTTCTTAAATGATCATAATTACGTAACAATTATTTTGAGTTTTTAATTTTTGATCATTTTTGTTTTAACGCAGTAAGATATCTCAACATTTTTTGCCATATTCATGAAGCAGAAAATGTACTTGAATTCCTTATTTGTAAAAATGTTATGGGCCTTATAATCAGAAGAGACTCAGATGGTTTTATTTAGTAAGATTTGAAAGGATAGATTCGAGAGTTTCTAGAATTTAAATTTTATTGTTTGGCTGCAAAAATTAAGGAGAACTTGACTTAGCATAGAAAACATAACCTTTCATGTCAGCGCTACTTTAATAAATGCAAGCACAATTTTGTTCAGCTACCTAGAAAAATAATGATATTAGGTAATCTACAATCTTTTAGCTTTTACATGAACCTAAGAATTAAAGCTGGGTCTTCAACTTGACTTTGGTAAATTTAAAGTAATTACATTTTTGCTGTCTACGAAAGTTGTTTAATTAAAGATATTGTAAATGAACTATAATTATGTAGATTTATGTCTGCTTTTAAAACACTTGTGCTCTTTTACTGATTTGAACCTTCAGATATGCTTTCATATTTATTTGGCCAAAGAAACTCTAGATAATTTGATTCCATAGCAGGATGTTGAGGAAGACTTTTCTCTTGCCTTGGAATCACTGCTATTGGTCCTTGGGAGAACACAATGATGTCTAAGAATTCCATGTTTTATAGTAAACCACCAACCATAGTAAAAGGCAGCACCTTTTCCAGGTCTTACTCAAAGAACAGATCCTACTACTGTCAGCTTTTACCCTAGCATCCCTCACACCTCTCCCTAGGTCTTATGAGAAGAGTCATGGACAAAGGAGATGAGGAGAGTCATCAAGGACAGCTGCCTCACACAATGCTTTGCTTTTGGTAAAGGGTCTTGTCCCCAGTTTCCCACTTCAGCTTCAACAAGGCCATGCAGATATGAAATTGGAGCATGAGCATGAGAATCATTCAGAAAGATCTAAAATATCTGCAACAAGTGGAAATTGACATCCATAGGGAGATTCAAATCTAGGATTTTGCTGAAAGTTAATCTGAAGTACATGTAACAACAGTGATTTCTGCACCCGGCCGATTTCTGGGTTCTATTCTTTACACACACACACACACACACACAAGCATACACACACCACACACACACACACAAATGGTGGGCATCTGTGCTTTAAAGGTGAAAGAAAAAGAAGGATCTGTGATATAAATTCAAATTTAGACCTGCTGTAAAAATACAGTATCTTTTCTGTATGGTTGGGCCGCAAGTAAATCTGAAGCATTTTTTTGATAGATCACCTAGTCATTTTACCACTGGCTCTTTCTTTTACAGTTTTGCTCAATCACCCTGTTGGTACCCCTTTCCTGGGTTTTTGGCATAATTTACAAGAGGTACTGATGATAGTGAGTACAAGTAGGTTTGTTTCTGTTTCAACTGCCTCCACTACACAAAGGGCAAAAAAACCTTGACTGCATGAGAGATTGCTTCTCAAATAAAAGTTGTGGTTTTCTGTGTATATGGTAATACTCTTACCTTCCCTGTAATGTTTCAGTGGTACTTTTTTTCTAGGAAACTGGAGAACTTAATTTTATACAGGAATCTCTGGTCTTAGAACTTAGCCTAGTGGTAACAGTTTTAAAAGGTCTCTACCTCCATTTAAAGGAAGCAATTATTCCAAAAGCACAAGATCTCTGGTTGACTAAAGACTGTATCGAGGATGAAAGATTATGTCTGGAATATTTCCTGCCTTATGAGATTTTGTGTTCAAAATATAAATTTTAGATTTAAGGAGGCATGTGGGTGTGGTATTGCTCACTCTCTGATATACAACATGGTTATTTTACTTTTATGTTTGGTAGTAGTTGTTAAAATAAAACTATATTGTCTTCTTACTAATGTACTAAAGGCTAAATGAAAGAAATTTTTCATCAAATGTTATACATTTAGTTTGATTGTATCAGTTTGAGATACGGTTCAGTATTTTAGAACCAATGTCATAAGGTAGGCTTCCATAGTTCCAATTAAGCTTCATAAGAAATATAATTAAGTTGAAGCTTGGCATTGTTTGTTGGTAGGTGCCTGACTGGCACCAGGTTTTCAAAAAATAAGACTTGTTTGAAGGGGCTTGGGTTTTTCCCTTAATTTCAAGGTTATGTCTTGGATGGGGCTTGGGAAAGGGCAGTGGGTTCTGACTACACGTCAAAGAGGTTAAAGACATTCACTGGCTTGACATCATGTGGACAGTGGCTTGCTTATTCTTCGTTTCCTAGTATCAATTAAAATAATAAATGGTCAGGTTTTGCTCACACTATTTTGAAAATGAAGTCTATGATCCATAATTTTGTAAAATAAATGAGTTGTATTCAGTATACATATGGAATAGTAAGTTATTACATTTTAAAGATGACAATGATGCAATGGTATACTTTTATATTATGTTTGCAGATAGATTTTTCACAGAACAAGATTCCTCAGTTTTAATTCTACAATGTGATATTGGAATTAGAAACAAGTCTCTTATGTGTGAATATTTTATCTATATTTGTTATTATCAAAATAAACACTATTCGTAGGGTTCAATTTCATCAATAATTAATAATGTGACTAATACATGATAAAAAAGAATAAGTTAAATTATGTTTTTTGCTTACAAATATCACATTAACTGAATAACTGGAGTAATATTATGTTGCTTTTATTAAATGTGTAGTGACAAGTCTAGAAAAGAACTTTAAACTGATTGGCACGTTTGTTAAAATCCATTATAGTTTTCCTGAACAACTACACACCCTAATAAATAACTTACTTATGTTCAAAATGAATTAAATGTGGCAAATAATTCCAACACATTTATTTTACTTTATTATATGTGGTTGAACAACTAGGAACAAATATTTTACAAGTGAAAACCATAAGACACATTTTATTAGGACATGTATATACTAATGCCTTTTACCATTTATTATTTGCTGATGGCCCAGGACCATATATTAAACAGTGATTTCAGTATCCATCTAAATTTTCACATGGTTTCATTTAATCATAGGATTAAGAGAATATTTTAAATGATTAGAATATATCCTCAATTTTTTCATGGTTTAGAGTATTTATATTTATATGTTAAAATCTGTGGAAAGGCCTAAAGTCAGGGCGTTTTGAAATTATGTAAATTAGTACATTCAGGATCTAACTTATTTTATATCTACATTAGCTTTTCAATGTATAAGTTTCACAAGTAAACTTCACAAATAAAATTAATAAAAGCTAATTAAATATCAAACACCTTTCTTTTTCCAATGTGTAATTTAATGAGATTCTGAATTACCTTGATCATTTCTAAAAGTTACTATTTTTTCAAATGAAAATGAAACTGAGCCACCATTTGAAGGCTATATGCTTTTGGCTTAAATTGATACACTTGCAAATATAGCTATCCAACTGCAAAATAATAATCAAATTTAGATATTCAGACTTTGAGTAGAGAATGGAAGAAGTTATTTGGCTGATGTGAAAATTGAACCAATGATTTTAATCTTGAACATACTAAGCTCTAACCAAATGTGTCAAGGGTTGCCAAATAAATATAGAGGAAGAGGATACCATGTTTTATATTGAGAAGGGTTAATCATTTGTCTGTAGAATAATTTCTCTTCAAGGTTCCAGTGAAATGTATTAGTGATGGTTAGTTAACTATAACCTGACCACATAGTTACCTTATATGGTCAGGTTATACAACAGGTCACCTGTTGTCAACTTCATATCTTTCTAGTTCCACCACTCCTGTAGCAGCTATATGCATTGTAAGTAGCAGATTTTATAAAATGTGTAGATCAATCCCTTTGGAAAAGAATATCAACTATACATCATCTGTATTACTTAATTTTATCGTATTTTTTCTCTTTCTTTTAAGAATACTAATGTATCCAACTTTTATATTACTTTTTGTTTGTGTTATATTTTAGCTTCTGCATAAGATTTATTTTTTACCTAGCCTTTCTTTTTTTTGGGGTGGGGATGGATTCTCGCTCTGTCACCCAGGCTGGAGTGCAGTGGCGCAATCTCGGCTCACTGCAAGCTCCGCCTCCCGGGTTCACGCCGCTCTCCTGCCTCAGCCTCTCCGAGTAGCTGGGACTACAGGCGCCCGCCACCACGCCCGGCTAATTTTTTGTATTTTTAGTAGAGACGGGGTTTCACTGTGTTAGCCAGGATGGTCTCGATCTCCTGACCTCGTGATCCGCCCGCCTCGGCCTCCCAAAGTGCTGGGATTACAAGCGTGAGCCACCGCGCCCGGCCTACCTAGCCTTTCTAATGAGGTTTCAGATGTTCATACTCCAGTCTTACTGGTCGTCTCCTCTAGAATGGTATCTTTTACGTCTGTAATGTTCTCTGTATTTCCATTACCCTTTAATTATAAGTAACCATACTTCAAGTAAGCAGCTTTTAAAAATTAAAAACTTGAATAAATTGCTATTTCAAAATGGGTTATTGAATAATTTTAAATCTAAAAATGTTTTCAATAAGTACATTTCAGGCTAGAATAACATCACTAATGACGCTTTATTAATAGTGCTACTCATCTTTCTGGGATAAATGTGAGACACTCTTGGATAAGGATTGGGAAAGTCCAAATACAGTTTTGTATATGGCAATATATATAAAATATATAGTGTGGGATTTTTTATTGAATATTCATTGGCGCCTGAATATCTCATGGGAATTTATTTAGGATTTGCAGAATATTTAGCAGACATGTTAGACGTTAGTATTGTCACATTTTGGATTATTTCTGATTATTCGATGTATTAAATATATGTGCTAATGTAATTTTGGAATCAATTTGCTTGCTCTCTTCTACCTTCAGATTAAACTTAAAATTAGAGTATAATGGCACAACACAATACATGCCTTAAAAAACTGGAGGACAAAGTTATTTTTAGCCTAGAATTGTGAAGATAAGACAATCTAAAAACTTTTATCTTGTGACTCTTTTTTCAGAAGCTGCTGGAGTATATGCTCCAGTGCTCACCAAAATAAGGGAATAAACCAATAAAGGGGATTCATGGGATTCAGGAAACCAGAGTTGCAGCCAGTAAAACAGCAATCAGAATGACTTGAGCACACAAGCTAGGCAGCAGGCTCCGCTGCCCTCAGTCCAACTAGAACGAGAGGATTTCAGGGAGGAAAGTGGAAATTCTGTATCAGTTATTCATTGACTGAATCAGACAATATATTGATCCATATGTGTTTTGAAAATCTAGAAGTGTTTTACAGATTTGGAGAAAATTAGCAATTGGTCCTGAGAAAATAATCAAATTTAAAAGGCCTTAATTAACTCAAGAAAAAGTTGAATAGAAAGTATAATCATAATACACTACTTTGCTCAACAGTCATGAATATTTACATAATGATAATGTTGAATACCTCTAAAATATGATATTTATACTCTAGGTTTGGAGACAATAGAACTATTTAAGTTAGAGCATAAATACTTATCCATGAAAGTAAAAAGGTAATATATAGTATCTAAAATTTATAAGTCAAGAAATTACAATAAGAGTATGTTATCTGAAAATATGGAGTTAAATTACAGAAGAGATAGCTGAAAGAATTGAATATGTGACCTGTGGGACACTGGACTAGAGAGGTGGAGTGAAATTAAGCAGGGTACAGCTGCTTTCCATTATGAGTCATGCAGTAGTCCTTGAAGTTTTAAACTGCATGCATGCCTAATAAAAAAGTAAATATTTTTAAAAGTGCAAAAAATACTGTGATAACTCTTGACAGTTTGCAATGTAGAAAAGAATGGAAGTGGCTGTCTTCATCTTTTGAAGCTCATTTCCTGGTAATCTCCCCTGCCTGCTCTCAGCTTCAGCCGTTCTGGCCTCTTTGCTATTTTTCCAACACATGGAGCTTGGTCTTGTCTTAGGAACTCTGCGCCTGGGCCAGCACTGCTCTTCCCTCAGGTGTCTGCAGACTTCTTCGCTGATCTCTTTCAAGGCTTTGCTTGAATGTCACTTCTCAGCAAGGTTCCCCTTGACCACTCAGTCTAAAATTGCACCTGCTCATGCATCTGCCTTATTCCGCTCTAATGCGTTTCTCCATAGTGTTTATCACCTTCTTAAATACTGCATGATTAAGTCATTTATTGTGGTTTTTGTTAACTTTCTATCTCCCCTTACTACAATGTGAACTACACAAGGACAATATGTTTGTGGTTTGGATGGCTGAGGGGTCCACCAGTGCATCTCAAGTGCCTATATATATGAAACATATATGTGGAACACTTTTTATTTTAATGAGCTATTCAGTATTTCAGTAAGCTATTAAATGGTGCTTGGCATACAGTATGTAATCAGTATATATTAGTTGAAGGTATCAATTAACTAAATGAAGAAAGAAAAGACTAAAGAAAGGAAGGGAAGAAAAAAGAGAAGGTAGGACAAAACAAGGGACACCAGTGAGGAGGCAAATGCATTATTTCATAAGATGGTGGTGGTTTGAGTTTGGGTAGAGGCACCGTAAATGGAGAGAAGTGAATGAATTTGAAATAGGCTTGAACATAAAGTTGGCATTATAATGAAAAATATGATTATTTCTAAAACCAATATTTCATCTGTTTTATAAGCAGGAAATACCTGAAAATAAGGAATGTCAAGATTCTAGTATATGTTATTAGAAGTGAATGGCATTCATAGTCATGGAAAATAAAGTTAAATTATTAAATGCTATTTAAACCCACAGAAGTTCTAGACATCGAATAAAAATAAGAATGATACAATAACTTAGCTAATGACAACAATAAAAGCTTTTGTAGAGTTTTTCTACAAGCTTTACAGTTTAGCTTGCCTGTAAGTTACAAATATGAGGATTTTCGTGCTTTGAACTATAAAAGCTCATACCTAAGAGTAATGAGAGGTTTAATATTGTGCTTATTTAATAGTGTTTTCTTCTATTAAAAACATAGTATTCTATTCTTATTTATAATTTTATGGAAACCAATTTCACTAACATTTATAAAGTTTGATTTGAAAATAAATTACATTTCTTAATAATTATATGCACAGTTCTGACCTGCATGGATTTAAGCTTTCGCATAATTTAAAAATCCGTATCTTCATTTTGACTGTATATTTGAAAATACTGATGACACAGTAATCTATTGCACTGTAACTGGCCATTTTTGTGAAATAAAGTCCTTTTTTCCTTTTCTCAGTAGTCATAACTAGTTACGTGTATATTGTGGTTTTCTTCCATATAAATGTTTCTAGATTGCATACATTTAAAATAACTTTTCATGTCTAATTCTGATGCACATCTTTAGCAAATATGAACAGCAACCTTGCCACTGTCTCTGATTCTTAACTTCTTCCTTTTCTTACCCTTTCCTTATCTTATCTTCTTTCCTTTTCTTATCCTTTCAGAGCCTCTTCCTTTTCTGAAACTTAGATGGGAGATAGGAAGGTATGGTTGTAAAAGCATTACATCTGTCATATAATCTATCACATATCATATAAGAAAATGCATTGTATATTGGAAACTTTTTAATTTTATACACATATATATGAAATATGTTCATATGAAATACATTTCACTTTAATAAGCTATTCAATATCTCAATAAGCTATTCAGTATTACAGGCACCTAGATAACTAAAAGATCAGTCATTACATTTATTTCAGTGTAAGAACTTAATGGGGAAAAATTTAAGTTCTGTTAATGAGTTTCTAATAAAAGTAGACCTATTTTGAAAACAGAAGTGTCTGTTTCCATATTATATTTGAAATAAAAAATTATGATGAAGCATTTTCCAGTGTATGAAACTAAGATTCTTTTATCCATAAGGGGCTAATGTATAGTTGAAGATGTCCGTAATTGAACAGCAGGAAGTATTAGATAAATTCAAGAAAGCCCAGTAAATCCTAGAGGGAATTAGAAATAAATTTCATATATTTATTGTTAACTGCCACCATTTTATATGAAAATTATGACAAGGCAAAGTTTACATTTCATTATCAATATAGTGTCCCTATTGTCCCTATCCACTGTTCTTTGTTAGCAGTCAAGTATGGGAAACACAATATAAGAGATGGTTATGAAGTTGATAATGTGTTTAGCACTGCTTTGTACTCATTCTGTATCCAAGAATCTCTTTTTATTCATTGTGTTAAATATTCATGAGCACTTATTCTGTGCCTGATACTATGATATAGAGGATCTAAGGCTTTACTAGTTTCTGCTCTTAAAGTAATCCATAGACAGAAGAGAGACATACAGGTGTATGTTCATTGAAATATGACAGCTGCCATTTGAAAAATGTATGGAAATACAGATGCTTAGTGCATTTGGTAAAGAAGGGGGTGAGACTAAGGGAAGGGGAATTTTTAGGGTAGCAGTGCTTAAGTATGTTACAGGGGCTTAAAAGAACAGTTCAGTGAAGAAGGAGAGATTGAAGTCCAGAAAATCCTGGAGAAGGTAGGAGGATGGGAAAAGAGTGGTGGCATCTGTCTCTATGAGATGCAATGAGAAAGACGGTGATGAAAATAGAAGTTAGTTAAAAGGTGAAGAGGAGGGAACTTGCAAAATTTCCCGTTTTCTGTTTTCTTGGTGAGAACAGAATGTTCAGTCTGCTCCTGATCATAAAAGGAAGGATTTAGCAGTCACTGATCTGAAAAAGATTGGGGAACAGAGACGGGTAAATGAATTATGGGTGGCAGGGAACATTCCTCTGAGATTATAAATCCTAAATTTGTCATTTATTCATGCAATGAGTATTTACAGAGCACGTTTGCCTAGGTTAGGTGTTGAATATGCAGCAGGGAGCAAGATAGCACATTTTGAATTCTAAAGCAGTTCATGCCTTCATGACACAGTAAACAAATTTAAAAAATTATTACTCAATTATAACTGTGAGAAAGACCGTAAGAGTTAAAGAAATGGTATTAAGATACCATATGATGCATAAGAAGGCTTGGGATTGGGTGAGGAGGCAGAGAAAGGAGAAAGTAGAGATACCCACTTGGAGAAATGGCTGAGCAAAGGCCCTGAGACCAGGCGTTTGAGGATGGCAAGGCTTCCCACTCAGTGTGCTATGGTGCCACTCATGAATTACATGTGTGCCAAATATTCATCCGCTCAGCTCTTATGTGTTATTCCAAGGCACAAAAAACATTATCACTTTCTAACTGAGACATGATATGAAATAGTTTGAGAAGCTTTGCATTAGGGGAACTGACCTCAGAAAGTTTTCATCTGTAGCACCAGCAAGATGCATGGAATAAATAAGATATCTGGATGTTTTATTAATTTGGCCCTTCTTGTGTGTTTATAGTCATTGAATTAATTGGTTTATTCAGCAAATAGGTAGTTGATAAAGTGATGCTGCATTTAACCTGTGCTAGTTTTATAAATATTACAAATTGACACAGAGACTGTCCACAATATGGAAGTTTATCTTGGGGTTTCTTATGAAAAGATTAAAAAAATTATCTTACCTTAGCAGGTATGGGGGAAAGTTTTTTCTCATTTCTTTTCCATTGAGTATTATCAGTAAAATATAAAAAGATTGAGTGAAATTTCAAATTATTTACCATTCAGCCAAAAGAATTCTCAACTTATTCACACATATATATTAAGTAAAGAATTCCGAAAATCATTACTAAAGTTCAGACAAAAACCATCTAACTTAATTCCCAGGAAAAAAACTGGAACTGTTGCCTAGAATTATCCAGCTACACAGTCTGTATTCATTTTTTAATTGCATACCTTATCCTTTTTACCTCTGTGTATAGCACCTATTTAAAAGAAACAGAAACCTGGCCTGGTGTGATGGCTCACGCCTCTGATCCCAGCACTTCTGGAGGCCGAGGCGAGCAGATCCCTTGAACCCAGGAGTTCAAGAGCAGCCTGGGCAACATGGTGAAACCCTGTCTCTAAATAAATACATGAAAGAAAGAAGCAGAAACCAGACATTTCTCTTTTTAGCTATGGGTTGCTACACCTCTGTGAAATCATAGGTGTTTACCACTGTCTTAAATCACTGGTTTATGATTACTTGATATTTTCTGGATTTTTAAAACATTACTTCTTTTTTTAATTGGTGTAGAAGTAATGTTTTAGCATACTATAAATTTCTGGTAGTAATTTGTATTACAAAGGTGCATATTGTTTAAGGTCCCAAGTAAGCTTTATGTATAGGAAAGATTCCTCTGCTCTTTCTTTTTGTCCTCAAACGTAAACTTCTGGAGACCTGGAGAGAATGAAAGGCGTCCGAGTGTGTGTCCATGGCAATCCGCTAGCTGTGTGGAGGAAGTTACAGTGGCATTAAGCCATGAAAAGGATCAATTGTTTTTGTGAAAAATCCTTGGGACGTGCCTTGAATTTAAAGAATCAAGTTCATTAAAATCATAAATCATCTATTAATCTTATTTTGTTGAAATATCCTTGGTGGTCCATGGTATTTTAAAGACCAAAATTGTAAAAAATGTAGTTAAAATAACAACATAATGGGATTGTTGAAGACCGTGAAATAATATCCCCAGTGCCTTTTCTTCTTGAGGGTTTTTACTGGTTACTTGCTCTACCTATACCTCTCCTAACTACAGAACTGAACGTGATGTGAGATGTGTAACTTTCATTTATTCACTCATGTGCCAGGCACCATGCTGACATTACATGTGAAAAGTTTCCAAGGTTTTCTTGTTACGTCTACAATTACGGCTAAGTTTCCCGTAAGTAATTTGGGGGACTGGAAACGAGGGCAAAATTAAATGAAGGGCTTAGAAAACTGCATCAATTATTTTTAGATGTGTCAGGGAGATGGGAGTAGTCTTTCTCCCTGATAATCAAGACCCACTAGAGCACCGCCATATACTGCACACATACTTCTGAATGACAGGAGCTTTGTGTGAGATGAGAAAGCTGTGTCAGGCTGATGGTATTATCATGATTCCTTGGAATGGATCACCATCCCAAATCACCAGACACTCCCTGATCAGGAGGGAGCATCACGTTCTCCAGCCACTGTATTATTTGGGAGGTTCAGGTAGGAAGTGAGTGCATAGCCTCAAGGGGTCTGGTGGAGGTCCTCTTGGGAAATGCAGAACTTCTTTGCCTACTAATGCCCCTTGCTCTGAGACCGGAGAGGCTCCTGGGAATTTTATCCTCACAAGAAACATTCATTTCATTTAAATAGTATGTGAAGCAAGACATTTAAGTTAGTTAGAGGTGCGTATCATTTAAGATGGTAGGAGTTGACAGTTTTTGTAAGCCATTTCTGAAGTTAAAAAACAAGGTAGTTTAAAATAAATTGTATTTCAGCAGTCACTATTTTCTTACTTTGCCAATGAACTTGAATGACATATTAAAGAACTTTATGCATTATACTCTAGTTTTGTGATCTGCTTGAACACAAAATGCATATTATGTGATCTTGTTTCCAAGGTTAAATCAGTGTATCCTTGGCTAGATCTATAATAGTTTATCTGATAAACATCTTCTGTCAAAATAATATTTGCCATTAATGAAATTAATGGCAGAAGTATAACTTCAGAAAGGTATGATCACTTAGATGCTAAAATATCTGTTAAGGAAAACATAGGTTACATTTCAATATCTTTGTCTTTGTGTTATATGATATGTAAATTCCAAGGTGTAAATCCTTTCATAAGAACACTTTTTTATTTTTCCTAGACTTAGAAATATTGACTTGCCCACAGAGCTAGCTCCTTTGATGTGCAATGATGCTACCTGTGATATGTTTTAAGGTGCTCTTTTTTGGCTGGGAGCGGTGGCTCATGCCTGTAATCCCAGCACTTTGGGAGGCCGAGGCGGGCAGATCATGAAGTCAAGGGATCGAGACCATCCTGGCCAACATGGTAAAGCCCCGTCTCTACTAAAAATACAAAAATTAACTGGGCATCATGGTATGCGCCTATAGTCCCAGTTACTTGGAAGTCTGAGGCAGGAGAATCACTTGAACCTGGGAGGTGGAGGTTGCAGTGAGCCGAGATCGCGCCACTGCACTCCAGCCTGGTGACAGAGCAAGACTCCATCTCAAAAAAAAAAAAAAAAATGTTCATTTTTATTTAACCGTTACCATTATCACATTAGACAGTGCAGGAGTATGTTAATTATCTCTAGGTGTCCCAGTGGCCTAGTAAGTCCAGGGCAAAATGCCAGCAGAGTCCTGGCCAAAAGCACTACATTAACTTGTTCAGTCTCTTGACACCCTCACAAACAAAACAGTAAACCTGGAGAGAAAACATATTTGTTCCAAATGAGTTAACTATTCCAAAATAAATAATATCTAACCCCTGGCCAACAATTTGTAATTGTGTATAAAAAGTAACTAATGGGATGTATTCTCCAAGACTATTAATTATGTACTGAACAGGAATGCTTTTTAAATGTTGTTCCTCTGAGTGCAATAAACCTGTGTAATCTAGGCAACCTAATGAGCATCTTTGAGCATCTGCCACTGCAGAGTGCGTTCAAATTTCAGGCAAAATTTGGGAAATGCTGTTGCAGCAGTGGGCCAGTAAGACCCAGTGCTGTCATTGGTCAAGATAGGTCACCAATTACAAGACTTGAAGATAAGCATGTTGTGATTGGTGGTTGAAGTGAATCCCCTCTCCTTAAGGCGTGACTTTGGGGATTCACAGAATGAGCATTGTGGAGACACCAAGTTCCATGGAGAATGCAACTATTAAAGTGAGAAAGAAAAGAGAGTACAAGTGAGATGTTTGGCAAAGAGTAGAGGCATGAGATGGGGACCAAAAGTATCCAGCAGATGAATGTGAAGCCAATAAAATGATTCTGCTAGCCAGCTAGACCGTACTTAAGCTGTACTAATTGAGACAATAGGATTTGCACAGTTTCCGCTCACTTCAAATAAACTTTACAATACAAGGAAATAAAATGATAAATAGTAATTATCACTTCATAGTCTACTGGCAATGGAAGATTTTTACGTACCAATAAAGCAGTAGATGTAATCATTTTGTACAGTTATGAGCAAAATCAGTGATGAATATAGCTAGGTGCTCAACAGTTAATAGCCTACTAATTAGAGATGTCATCAAAGTGTTTAATTTTTTTAAATTGCTAGTGGAGAAAGTGGTTCTAAAATGAAGAACTCTTCAAAATGTAAACAATATAAGCTTTTAAATAAATAGTGATCTTAAGCTGCCTTAAGTCTTTTCTGAAACAAGGAAAGTATTCTGAAAAATTTTGCTTTAAAAAATGTATTCAATTTACAATACAGGCCGGGTGCAGTGGATGACTCCTGTAATCCCAGCACTTTGGGAAACTGGGGTGGGTGGATCACTTGAAGTCGCTTGAGGTCAGCCTGGCCAACATGGTGAAACCCCATCTCTACTAAAAATACAAAATTTAGACAGGCTTGGTGGTGGGTGCCTGTAATCCCAGGTACTTGGGAGGCTGAGGCAGGATAATTGCTTGAACCAGGATGGTAGAGGTTGCAGTGAGCGAAGATGGATCGCGCCACTGCATTCCAGCCTAGGCGACAGAGCGAGACTTTGCCTCTGTACAATACAAAGACAGAATTAGATTACATAAGGGTAGTTCCTCAAGTTTGATTTAAATTAAATATTTTGTTTTTCAGTGTTCACATTGTTCTCTAGGGAAACGGTTCACCCTCGAATATCAGGATTTGTATTTTCAATGTGCAGTGAGTGTCCATACTTACCCTTAAAACTAAAGAGCACTTCAGACTAAGAATCAGAGAGCATCAGAAAACAAGTGAATAATTTATGACAACAAAAACATGCTATGCACATTAGATAAATGTCACATTGCTGTTGCATTTAAAACAAAATTGCTTCACTATTGAAAGAAAAAACCCAAATGCCTGAAAAATAAAATTCAGGAAATGATAAGTGTCGTTATAAGCACATTTTTTACAAAGAGTTCAAAATGGTTTTATACATGCCCTATCTCTTGTTACAGTATCATTGTAAGTAAACAGGAGCTATATACCCCTATTTTTAAGTTGTGGAAATACAAGCAAAGAGATGTGACTTGACCAAGGTCATCACTTAAAGAGATATATACCCCTATTTTTAAACTGTGGAAATACAAGCAAAGAGATGTGACTTGACCAAGGTCATCACTTAAAGAGATATATACCCCTGTTTTAAAATGTGGAAATACAAGCAAAGAGATATGACTTGTCCAAGGTCATCACTTAAAGGCAGAATGTAAGATTCCGATCTTAAGAATGAAGTGAAAAGAGGCATAAAAAATATATGTGTTTATAGTTAAAATTAGACAGATCTCCCTTGCTCATCCTGATTTCTTTTGCAATATTACCCAAGCTTAAGTAGTTTTAATGAGCAATAGCAAGTGGCTTATAAAAGATACCGGCAAATTGAAAATGTCTTAAATCATTAAAGATCCATTGAAAAATTATCAATTTATTATAGCAAATATGCTTCTTGGGAATAAAGGTTTTTTATTTCTAGACCAGTTAAAAAAAAAAAAAGGAATTCATGCCAAAAATGAATTTTCAGTCAATACAGTGGGAAAGGAGTCAAGAAACTCTGCCTTGTCCAGACATAACCACACAGTGAATCAGTCAGCATCCTGGCAGCAACTTAACATGACCCACACCTCTTTCAGAACAGGTTGTTAACACATAAAGCTGCCAGATTGTCCTGCTTAATGGATAGACAGTGACATTTGGGTTTAATTTTATCTAAGCAAAATGTGCTGTTTTAGAAATAAGATAAAAATTAAAATAAGACTATTTCAGGGTTTACCCACAAAATGCAGACCGAGTACATCTGATCATCATGGCCAATAAGATGACCTGTGAGTTTGTTGCATTTCCTGTTTTGCTATGGTTCTTGTTTTTCATTATCTTCGTAGCTGAAGTACTTAACTTGCCTACTATGTGTCAACTTGGCTATTATTTCATAAGCTTAACTTTAAAATGCTGTTAATGCTGCATCTATCATGCAGTCTCTTGGAAGAAGATTTTTAAATGGATTTCAATTTTTTCTTTACAGTCTTAAAACATATTTACATATTTATCTTTAACTTATCTAGTTGTAGAATCAGAGACGTTCTTTCAGACATTCTTTACAGTGCATAGACACTTTAAATTTTTTAAATATTTAACAAAAACTCATCAAATATTTGGAAAACGTAAGAACATATGAAAAAATAAAAATCACTCCCAATGGCACCACATAAAGAAATTTATATTTTTATTTATAAAGTTGTATCATAACTGTTGATGTTTTATATCATGTATATTTTTTAAAAATCAATAAATATGTTTGAAAATATACTTATAATGGCTTCACATCATTTCATATTAGGAACATTACATAATTTATTTAAACTTCCCCCACTTTTTGTATATTAACATGTTTTATAGTTATTCACCATTATTTTCAATGTTGTAAACATCTTGGTACATCATGTTAATCTCTGTTAATCTTTTAAAATATGTTCTTTGGAACAGAATTATTGTGTCCAAGATATGAAGAGTTTTAAGGATCTTGATGACCCTTGTCAACTCACTTTCCAGAAAGTTTATAGTAGTTCATTCTTGTACCTGTATATAAAGAAACATCTCAAGATTTCTGGATCATCATTGAATATTTAAAAAGTAGTAATAAACCTTTGACAACTGGTTAGCTGGAAAACTGCTATCTTCATGTTATTTTAGTTTCTGTTTCTTTGATACCAGTAAAATCTCACAGTTCTTTATAAATTTATTAATTTATTTGCATTCTTAAAACTTCTGTGCTCATATTTTGCCCTTATTTATTTGTAATAATTTTGTATGTGTGGAATATATTGTAATATTTGTTTAATGTATTTTAACATTTATCAATAGCTTAATTTTACAATTTGTATTTCATTAAACATTTCTCTATACAAGTTTTAAATGCTATATAATCAAAACTATAAATGTTTCTTCATAATATCCTTTTCTTCATACATAGAAATGCATCCCCCATCTTATGATTAATTTAATGTTCACTTTGTAAATAGTTTTTATACATCCTTTTAAAAACATTCTTTATTCCACTTGTAATTTATTTTTATGTATGTGTCAAATACAATTTAATTTTTTTCACGAATCGTGTTCCCAACCTTTGAACCTTCATACTTTTCCTTATCTAATTGTGACATTTCCTTTATCATATGTTAAATTTGCATCTATAGTAGGTTCTATGTTAGTGCTGTTTGCTTTTTTCTATTGATCTGCCTGTCAATTCATTTTTTTTAGTAATTGATTAACCAAGCCTTTATTAATTCACACTTTTTCTAAATGTTCTAGTCAATTATTACTCTCCATTTATTATTCTATATAAATTTTCAAAAAATTTCTCCATTTAGAAACATCCTAGTGAGATTTGACCTATTCATTAATATGGAAAAAAAAATCACAACTTCCCCAAATTCACTGTTGCATTGAAGAATGTAGTAGATCTCTTCATTTATTCACATTTTCTTTTATATTAAAAATAGTTCATATCTTTGTTCCTTTATGAACTCGCTTGGTGTTTTGTGCTTTTCATGGTAAATGTGAATGGAATCCCATTGTATCCTCTAATTGGTTATTTGAGTGTGCCAGTTGTCCAGAACTTCCTGAGCAACCCCAATCGGAAAGGGGCACAGCAGATGTTCTTGCTCTGCGTCAGATTTCAGTGAAAGTACGTGGGCATAAGATTTCAAAACAGCAATCTTACCATTGCTAAATAATACTATTATGGTAAGATAAGTTAATAGCATATAATAACATAATAAATAAATATAATAACACATTATTTTTGTCATTTGATACTCCCTTTTACATACTTTTTCTTACACAGATTGGGTTCTCTTCTCACTTTTAATGTTATTTTTAGCTCGTTCCTTTAATTGTTATTTGTACATAGGTTGATATTTCTGTCTCTGTTCCCATTATCACTGAGCAGTCAACATTGGGTTTTTCTCTTATGGTGGAACAAATTCACTGTTAGTTATAGATATAAAACTAGGTAACTATAATGATTATAGTACAATAGCAATGAGTTTGTGCTTAGTGTTTTGTTGATATTGTAGAAGGTTGACAGGAAAAAAATATGATACTTCATCCACAGATTTTATTTTATACCTGAAGCTCAAGCAAAGCTAGTTTAATAGACGCTATCCTCATGCATATCATTTAAGCTCAAGAAATAAACCTTCTGACATTGTCAACTTTTAATTTTAGTATCCAAAAAGTAGAGAATGCTTTAAGTGAACTGTTATGATGCTGTAAAATAATATTTATTAAATTGAGAATATGTCAGTGATTCATTATCATGTAAAGAAATAGGTTACCAAATAGTGTCATTGAATTTAAGTAAAGTCCAAATTTATTATATATAAATATATAACATCTAGAGAAACATATGTGCATGTGCAAAACTGTTAATAGCAGTTATTTATAGGACATAGGATTACAAGTGATTTTTAAAGTATTTTTGCCTACCTGTATTTTTTGTAATTTATTTGAAATAGGCATGCATTATTATGTCATAAAGATCAAAATTATTAATATGTTTTAGCAAAAAATAACTCAACTTTAGAAATATAGATAAATTACATTAGCTTAAATGCATCTAAGAATAGGAAAGTATACTAACTACTTACCAAGATTAGCTTGTGAATATTTTGAGCTTTCATTGAAAAGTTTGAATAGTCAACAAATTACCAACATAGAAATTATCTCTCTGAAAGCATGTCCAATAAAATCTAATTGCTCACCTTTGAGCCTCTCCTTGGTCCTGTGAGACATATGCATTTAATTGGATGTCTCACTACCAAAATAAGCATATGTAAGAAATGACTCCCTTTGTTCTTTTCCATTATCCTTACGTTCTAACTTTCCATCTCCTTTAATGATTTTACCATTTTGATTATATAGTGCCTCAGGCATCTACTTTTTATCTCTTTAAACTTATTCTTAAATAAAGTGGTTACCTGGACTCTTATAACTCATATTTTTCCAGAATTACCTCTTTTTAATGATGTAAATTAAAATATCCTCTTATTTTGCATAAAGTTGCTATTTAAGTTTTGAGACATTCAAAAGTACTTTTATTTTGAAGCCTTTGAAGAGAGGAGGAAACCAAAACTCTGCTTCCTAACACTGGAAGGTAGCTGAAATTGGAAAACAAATGACTTGATATATATACTCTAAAAAGTGGTATTTTTTAGGTCTTTTGGTTACACCTGAAGTGGTTAACAGTAAGTGCAATGTTTGAACTAGTACTATAGCCTAAACAAACCATACTATCTGAATTACCGTAATTAGCTAAATTAAGTTTCATAAATGTCGTTGCACGTATACTGAATAAAAGTTTACATTCCAGATGGGTAAAGATAGGCTATATGATAATTTAACTTGACAGCAAGCCAATCCTTAACATTGAATGACAGGAAGATCCACAGAGAAAATTTGCCATGTATAATATTGTAGACTCTGTACTCGTGGGCAAATTTAATTTTACTTGGAAAGTTTGTCTTAGCAAATCAAGGTTTTAGGTTTGATCATTTGGGTCATAAACTCAGCTTTCTTATCAAATGGAGAAAGACAACAGTAATAGAACATCTGAAGATACAAAGTATTTAATAACCAGGTGATGTGTTCATAGGTGTTCTTTAATCAAAAGTTGATTCTGGCTGGGCACGGTGGGTGGCTCATGCCTGTAATCCCAACATTTTGGGATGCTAAGGCGAGCAGATCACTTGAGGTCAGATGTTCGAGACCAGCCTGGCCAACATGGTGAAACCCTGTCTCTACTAAAAATACAAAAATTAGCTTGGCATGGTAGTGCACGCCTGTAATCCCAGCTACTCGTGAGGCTGAGGCAGAAGAATTGCTTGAACCGAGGGCATAGGCATAGGGGGAGGTGCAGAAGTTGCAGTAAGCCAAGATCATGCCACTGCACTCCAGCCTGGGTGACAGAGCGGGACTCTGTCTCAAAAAAAAAAGTTGATTCTCTTCTTAAAGGAATTCCTATTTTTTATTTTATTCTCAGAGAAAAGACTTGTTTCCAGTGACAGATGATTGTGACTGCTGTCACTATCAACCATTGTTTATCAATGCCACTTCAGTCCTAATCATGTCTTGCTATCAAATTCTTTAGTGGACGATAACCACTCTGATGACAGTATACTATCTCCAGAGGGTTCTAAGTCCTTCTTCAAGCCTTCACAAACCACCTATCTTTCTTCACGAGCACACATCCAACCCTTTCATTTCAGTTAAAATATTTATTGGATTATTTCATACTCTTCTTTGAAATTTTTCCTCAAAATATATGCAACATATGAAATACATTCAATGCCATTCAGTCAACTCCTCGCTTTTAAAAGAAATCTAGGTAAGAAGAGAGAGTAGGATGAAAGTTAAAAGTGTGAAGATGGATAATGATCTGTTACCAAAAATAAGTTCCTAGTGATCTATGAAGATCCTACATGAGCGCTCCCTGGCGTCTCAAATCTCGAGTTCTGTGATTTCTCACTTCTTGGTCCTCATGCCTTTTCCTCTACCTGGAACATTCAGCCCCTTTCCTCAGGTCTCGTCTTTGTCAGTCTTCTTCAAGGTATTTAACGGTTCATCTCTAATTCTATCATTTCTTTGCCACATTTCTAAACTTCTGCTACCAACTGATCTCCTTTTTATGTCCTCGGAAATTCTTTAGTAACTTCTTTAAAGGATGTGAAATATGCAAGAAGTTGGACAAATTCACTTTAAGAGATATGAAATCCTAGACTTCAAACTTAGATCTGTGGTTATTTTCTATCCGAAAGTTATTTTTCTTAGGAGCACTGTATTTCTCCCTATTATAGTAATATTTTGGTCACTTATGGCAAGAACATGTGTATATGTGTTTGTGTGTGTATTTTCTCAGAGCACTGCTGCTAGAATTTTTAGTAGAATGCAGGTGACAAATTGTTAATCAACATGAAACAGAGACTTTCTTTAGGGTAAGGCCACAATCAGAAGCATTTTTGGAATTCAAAATATTTATAATGATTTTTTTTTAGTAGAAAATGAGCACCCTTATTTTAACTTGGCGGGGGGGTTTAAAAATTTTGAGAAAAAATGGTTGCCTTGATAGGAAGTTATCAAGGAAAACAAAACTTTGATTTCCTTTACATAAGTGTAAACAGAAATGAAGAAACATGTCTTTATAATACATATACTAAATAAATATATGTATTTTTATAATCCTTGTATATATACCTGTTTGCATATATGTGAGTGCTCAAGGTGAGTTCAAGGTGGAATGGGTTGAAAGGAGAATGTTTAGGTTATCTGAAATAATATAAACCAAATTTCTCTCAATTTTGTTAGGAGGTTAGAAAGCTGCTTCGTGAAGAATATTTTTAGGACAAATTTTAAGATAACGTTAAAAAAGATTTGCTAATATGTATTTTCTTGTTGTATGTCATGTGAACAATCACTTCCTGAAATTTCTTAGTTTTATCACTACAAAACAGTCACACCATAACAGCCTTGTCAAAGATTTCAAATAGAAAGAAACAAAATATAAAAACTAAAAAGAAACTGAAATCCACAGAAACAGAAAAAAAATTCTACATTTCATTATTTTAATGGATCTTAAAATGCGTCAGCACTTTGATAGATTCTTTTTTATATAGGATTTCCTGGTATTCAAAGTATATAATGCAACAAAAAAGTGAACCCAGCTTCTTTTTTTCTTGTTCATTGGAGCTATCACATCTCATCTATCAGACCTCTGAGTAGAATTTTTAAAGTGGGGTACTCTCTCACGCCCAAGCACTATGTAATTAGCATATGAATGTGTAACGGATTGTTTGAAGTAACAATTAAGGGAACAATACATAAAGGAACTGAAGAGAGCTACTAACACCTGGGAATCTTGTATTGAAAAAGCTTTCTTAATGTAAGTAATTAAAAACCCAGGATAAATGTTCATTGTGTAGGGATAAAACTCTACAAGGAAAGCTAAAATTCTGCTCATGTTTTGCTGTTATCCTTTAGAAGGAATCATTAAAACAAGAGCTTACTGTTTTATTTATTTCAGTAAAATGCTTGTTAAATACAGGTTTTGCATGGTATCTGATCTCCTGAAGTCACCACAATGCATAACAAAAATGTCTTACATTGCTAAAATATTTATATTTAAAATATATATAAAATGTCGAGGAATCTTTTTCCTATGGCTAGTGTAAAGTTTCAGAGAAAATTTCAATTGATTGCCAGGTTAAATCACGTATACAGTCAATTCTTTATAATTTATTTGTCCAAGTAATTCCTGCTAATGAACCTGTAGCCCGCTGTATTGTTTTACACTATTTTGTGTCTCTTGAAGGCAAGCATGCTATCGAGGCTCCTGCCGAGGCAGAGCACCTTAGGAGAGTAACCAGTAGCTCAGGATTCTTAGGAATCCTTGATATTGAGGGAGGGTAAATGAAGTGGAAGGCAGGGGCCCCGCATTATGGTTTCCATTTTTTATCACTTGCTGCCTGTACAAACCACTTACGTTTTTTGGCATAAATCTTCTTATCTCTAAAATAGGAATTACTTTTTTCTAGACTGTTAAAAGTCTCAGTCAGTAACCTTTTATGGCCCTTTCTAATATCCACTTGTATATATTCATTTGTAATAAAGAAACTCTTAACCCCGGAATTTAACTTAAATCAGTTTAGTCTTAAATAACTAGCATTTTATGAAACAACCCTATTTGAAAAATAAATTGTGAGCCTAAGATTTCATTTGTAAGTAGAAAGTGAAACAAAATGATGTATGAATATTCATAACAGCATTATTCATAATAGCCAAAAATTAGAAACAACACAAGTATCTATTACTTGATGAATGGATGAATAAAATGTGGTATATTCAATTGTCAAAACAAAAATTGCACCAAAGTTAAACAGGAAGGAAATACTTTATTCAAGGCTGTTGCAGTAGGGGAGAGAAGCTAGATCTGAGTCTGAACTCAACACACATGAAGCAAACTGGGTCAGGTTTTTAAGGGCTGGAGTGAGCTTGTGGAAAAGAACTGCAGGACATTCAGGGCCATAAGCTATCTGTATTTGCTGATTGGCTTTATCTGAACTACCTCTTGTCATAAAGATATGAGTTTATCTAACTACATTTAAGTTTATCTAAATAAATTCGTATCTTTATGACAAGAAGTAGTTTTTACAACTTGGAGCAAAGTGCCCTACTGAAGTTAGGCTCCTACCCTCCCACCTAAACTGGAAGATAAAGGTTCCGTCTCTCTTGTTGATTATTTTTCAAAGAGGTGGTTCCCAGGTCCTTGAGAGGTACATTTCTGGATTGTAAGTTACCAAGTGGCTATTAAAAAGACTTACATCTCACAGGAGTAGAGGAAGAATTACAAGCCGGGCACAGTGGCTTACGCCTGTAATCCCAGCACTTTGGGAGGCCAAGGCAGGCGGATCACGAGGTCTGGAGTTCGAGACCAGCCTGACCAACATAGTGAAACCCCGTCTCTACTAAAAATTCAAAAAAATTAGGCAGGCGTGGTGGCGTGCACCTGTAATCCCAGTTACTCAGGAGGCTAAGGCAGAAGAATCGCTTGAACTCGAGAAGTGGAGGTTGCAGTGAGCTGAGATCACGCCATTGCACTCCAGCCTGGGCTACAGAGCAAGATTCCATCAAAAAAAAAAAAAAAAGATTACAATTACAGTACAATTACAATATTCATAAAGTAAATTCTATAATAAAGGGAAACCAAGGGCCTATGGTCAGGAACAACCCTTTCTAAAGTTTAGTCAAACCAAGGGGAACTTTCAGGCTGTCCTGGTCACCATATGATAGAATATTCTTGGACAGTGAAGGAGGATGATGTATTGATACATGCTATGCCATGTATAAACCTCGAAAACATTATGTGACGTGAAAGAAGGTGGTCACGAAAGGCCCCATCATTCTGTTTATATGGAAATGTCTAGAATAGTCAAATCCATAGAGACAAAAATATTAGTGTTTTCCTAGGGCTGGGGGATGGGCGTGGGTGTGGGGTGGCAGCTAAGGGTATGGAATTTCTTTTTAGAGTGATGAAAATGTTCTAAAATTGTTTGCAGGAATGGTTACAAAACTTCGTAAATATTCTAAAAGCCATTGACTTGTACACTTTAATGGATGAATTGTGTGATACGTAGATTATATTTTAATAAAACTGTTGTAAAAAATAGATTTATGTTGAAATGTGTTATATAGCCAATAGAATATTTACTTAATATATAGATTTTTAAAAATTTAAACACAACCAAAACCTTTATTTTTCCAAAGTAGGTTTTGGCTTTGGATAACCTATGAATTTTAAGTGTGCATTTCTGATAGCTGGCCTGCCTTTTAGTTTTTATAAAATAGTAATTTATTACCATGTTGTAATAATCAGATAGTATATAACATGGAAGAAAGAAAAATAAATTCTGAAATGTCTTTGAGATATTTGCATCCAATAGAGAAAACTAACATATAAAGAGAATAAGAAGTAATTTCATACTATATAAACAGAGTGCCAATGTATGAATGAATAATGTTCTACAAATACATTTGTAAACTAGCTATTTGTAGCTTTCTCTACAGAAACAGTTCTGCCATCAACAATCAGGTTCCAAACCTATCCTGCAAAGATTTATTTTACTCACAATGAAGCTGAAATGAAGTATTAATGTTAGTACAGTCAGGGATTAAGGGGCAATCGTACAGGAAGGAGGAGAATGAATCTGAACACTCCCATTTATTGGATGCAGGCATGGCTCCTGGCAAAATTTTGAATTATGCAGAGTGAGACTGGTTTTCATCCTCTTCTTTTGTCTATCCCTTGCCCCATGTTCTAGATCTAGAGACTGTCTCTCTGGGTCATGGGGCATTGACTATCTTTATGGCCATAAGTTTCCCATTGCATTACCTAACTCAAGCATCTCTGTTCCTCCAAGTGACAAATTCACTCACGCTATCTGACATAACATTTCTCCCAAACAACATATGCACATTTAAATTCTACTTTCTGACAGCAGCTAATTTTGTTTTGCATTAGGAAGGAGGCAAATTTTGAAAGCATGATAAACTCTGGGTACACTAGAAGCATTTTCAGATAAAACTTGGATTGTAAATGTAAAGGTATCTTTAATCAGTAGGATTTCAGGCATTAGACTTAGGGAATGGTAACAAAAATTTGGAGGCATGACAAGCTGTCCTTTCTGACTCCAGTCCCTCTTTGGGGCTGAACCCCTCTAAGCTGCTCTTTCATTACCTAAATATGTACCTTGTTTCTGCCTGAATGTCAGCCTCCTTTAAACACACCCTCTAAAATTTACACTAGCTACCAGAACAAGGGCATTGGAGTGTATAATATAATCGTGGTGGTTGAGGTTGAGAGAACATATTGAGAAGATGACATGGAAAGGAGTAATCAAGAACTATTTATGGTATGAATAATTTGGGCATCTTTTATTTTTGGACATATATTTTTCTACATACTGATTACTTGGTTTTTCTTTTTTATAGATTGGGCTAATGGATACTACAGACAACAGAGAAAACTTGTTGAAGAGATTGGCTGGTCCTACACAGGTAAACATATTACTTATATAATGAGATTTAGCAGAAACTTTCATTGTTTTGTATCTATTTTTATACATAAAAGGAAGCTTTGTAGCACAACACATCATGTCAACTTAGCTAAATGGATAGTTAGATTAATTAATAGATATATAAAATACAAAATGATATCTTATGGGCTTTCCACAAACAAATTTGGTAGTGTAGGGCTTATTGACATCCACCCAAACTGTATTTGAAGCTCAGGCCCAAGCTGTCTATATACCTTCAAGAAATAGCATAACCTGGGGCTCTGTTTTTTTCAACGGGGAAATGGGGGGCTGTTCTGAGCATTAAATGAGATAAATAAAGTGTGAAGCACTTGTCACAGAGCCTGCTTCTAAACAGAAAGCTCTCAATAAATGTTAGCTGCTGGAGTTGTTATGATCATGCCAACGATTATTTTTGTTCATTTAACAAATATTGATGGGATTCTTTCTCTCAGAAGGGGCATTCTTCTGAATTACTGTTGTTAATTTATTGGCGTTAGAGTATAAAATGATTTTATCACATTACTAGACTTTGCTTAGAACATTATGAACATCTGAAGTTGGCTTGAAATAGTTATAACCAAAAATCATTATCAGAAACTCTGGGAGAGAAAGTTCTAGCCCTGAGTGGAAGAATATGAGTGGAATTTGGGTGAACCATGACATGCCTAGTAACCATGTGGGATGGAGTTGAGCATTAGAGTTGGGTACTCATTAGCAATAAACTTGGGTTGATAAGATAAAATCAGATTACAAGGACTTTACCATGAGCCTGGCCAATTTACTTAATAGATGAAGTGCAGAAGCATGCTGAATTTTGTAGATAAGGGTGTATTTTCTTTCTTCTTTTTAATTGCTATTTTAAAAGTAGTAAATGTTCATTGTAGAAAATTTAGAAGTAGGTTGAAGTACAAAGAAGAACATAAAAATCATTATTTTATTTCCCTCAGGCATAGCCACTTAAAAAACTGCTATAGTCCTTTTAGGACAGTTTTTATTATCCAAAATTTATATATTTTATTTATAGAGTTATGCATCCAGTTTACTCTTAAAATTATATTTATTTCCTCATTTTAATATTCCTGCTGGTCATGATAATCTGCTTACAAATCCATTGAATAATTTTTTTATTATGTAACCACTTCCTATTTTTGTATATTTAAGCATCTATAAGCAATGACAGATAGATGAATTGACAGATATGTGTGTTTTTATTACTTCTGTGCTATAGAATTATTGATACGCAATTACTGAGTAGGAAAAAAAAAAAAACTTTCAAGCCGGGTGTGGTGGCTTAAGCCTGTAATCCCAGCACTTTGGGAGGCTGAGGTGGGTGGATCACAAGGTCAGGAGTTCGAGATCAGCCTGGCCAACATGGTGAAAACCCATCTCTACTAAAAATACAAAAAAATTAGCCAGGCATGTTGGTGCACACTTGTAATCCCAGCTACTTAGGAGGCTGAGGCAGGAGAATTGCTTGAACCCCGGAGGTGGAGGTTGCAGTGAGCCGAGATCACGCCACTGCACTCCAGCCTGGGTGACAGAGCAAGACTCCGTCTCAAAAATATATATATATGTAAATAAATGAATAAATAAATAAATAAATAAATAATAAATAAATTTGTGATGCACACTGCCTAAATGCTTCCTAGACGGGTTACACTCATCTGTCATATAAATTTCTACCCCACTCTATACTACCTAAGATTGATGATTGTCATATTGAAAATCTTTATGAATTCAACAGATTTTTAAAAATCATGTTTTGTTACTTTAATTTGCTTTTTTTTTATTACCACTGAAGTCATGATTTTAATTTTTTATTAGCCATTTGCACTATACCTCTTCAGTGCAATAAGTTAAATTAGAACCTGGAAAACAATCAAGATGTCTGTCAGAGCAGGAAGAGTGAACAAATTAAGGCACATCTCAACTGTGGAGTACTCTGCAGATGGGTATGAGGTAGACCTCTGTAATATTGTACAGAAAGACCTGCTATTGATTTACTCATTTATAATAAGGACCCATACATCTATAAAATACTACTTTTGATATTTTAAATCCTAAAAAATACACAAAAGCAAAAATTATTCATAATTTGACTCCATTTTGAATTATTTAAATGGAATTATTTTCTTTTTTATTTTGCTATGTAAACAAATTATACCCAATTTAATAAACATCAGCAAACTCTATTTACTTGAGGAATTTCTTTTTTCAGAAAACATGAAGTTTAATCAAAAGGGTTGTTGGACCAAAGGGCCTACCTATTTATAATATTAACAGATAATGTTCAAATTAATTTCAGAAATTTGTGTTAAAATTATCTATTTCCCCACATTTTCACTAACACTAACTCTAAAAACCTAGACAATTTGATTAATCAAAAATGGAATCTAACTTTTAATTTGTATTTCCCTGATTACCTACAAATTTTTCTATTATGTTTTTGTATGTACTACCAATTGGGTGTATGTTTATTAACTAATGTAGTATTGTCTTTTAAAAAACTTTATAATTTTATATACTTTATAACTTTACATCTGACAATTGTAATTCATTTTGTCTTTTCCTATGAAAGAGAAATCCTAGTATTTTATAAAAATCACAACTGTTTTTTAATGCCCCTAATAATTATGAAAAACATGTTAGGAGGGACTAAGAATGCTTAGAGTGCATCCCTAACCATGGAAGATGACATTACAAGGGGAAATCCTTAGTTTTCCTGGAAAATATCTGCCAGTGTCACCATCTGGGCAATATTTAATGCAGGACATCTTTTTAAATGATTCATTTAAATATTGCTTGTTGTGGTTTGGGAATGCTACTTCCAGGATAAGCTTTTCCCCAAGAAGTTCTTCATGAGTATTAAAGTTCTACATGTTTGGGCCTTTTATGTTTGTTTTTATTTTTAATTCCTAAGACTATCACAAGCCATCTTTTAAAAATTCATTACTCTATTGTTTTTAAGGTAATGTTTGCTCCATTAAGAGTAATATATAACTGTTTTAAAAACATGATACATAGAGATATTATCACAGAATAAAAGTCAGCCTGGTTCAGTTTTGTTAACAGCTAACTTTCTAGTTTCAGAAGCGAAACCAGAAGGAGGTTATTTTCCTCTAACCAATCAATTTTCAAACAGAAAACTCAGATATTTACCAAGTATGTATGAGTAAAATGAAAAACAAACTTTAATGCACACTCTACTCTCCCTAAACCCAGAGTTAGAAAACAGAGGGCCTATTGCCTAGGGAAAAAGAAAATTATAGTTCTCAGCTCCAAGCAAGGGTGGATGTATGTTGACTAACGGAGTGATGGTGGTGTGTGTTTTCAGCAGCTCAGGGGCCCTATGCATCTTGGGTGTGCCTCATCAGGTTAGGAGAAGACAACAGTTTTACCAGGGTTTCAGCAGATATGATAGCAACAGCACATACCATTGTGCAATATCCTGTTATCTTAGGAGGCAACCACAGAGCTGCTCCTTTTAATGCGCTGAGTATAGACACGGCACCTATAGAGTGACTAGGCTTTGACATATGGGTCTTTGCAGAAATAATGTGTAGTTCTTTGCTTTAAAATCAAGATGAATCATCTTGCTCATAACCTAAGGCCTATTGGCTTTAGCTTCTTTCAGGAAAGTCTAGTGATCAAAGGGATAGACTCATTAAAATATGGTATTTGTTGTAGGGGGTAGGGTGGCAGATCTCAAAAAGGGATGTTCCAGAGTCAGGGTAAGGATGGAAGCTTACCTAAGTTTTTTAAAGAGTGAATTGCTTTATTTACATTAGTGCTTCCCTTTGGTTTGGAAAATTATTCCTAGAATATTTGAGAATCCTAGGAAGAAACTAAAGATGAGGACATTTTACAGCTGTTTGTTTAGCTCAAAACTGGATGACATAATTATTTTGTCTGAATTACTAGACTATCAAAGAGAAAACAAACGAAATTCTTTATCAAAATGAATGTATTTCACCCAAGCAAATTACATTAAACCCAAACCTTTAACATGGATTATTCACTATAAAATGAATTATCACATTTTATTTTTAATACAAGTATTTAAAGTTTGATATTATTTTTTAATTTCTATGCTATTATTCCATTTAGAAAATGAATGACTATGCTAACTGCTTAAAATAATTGTATGAAAAGAATGAAATGTTAGTCTTATCATTCTTAAATGTAACTAATTTTGTGAATGGCTTGAGGAAATTGGACTTGACCACATTCAGTTCTAGTTTCATCTTAACAGTTTATTTTATTGAGCTGTATGTTTGTGTTCCTTCCCATATTGTCTCATCATTTAAATTTATCAAATTAGTGGCAATCATGGAAGAAATGACTTGCCCTTGAGTGTGTCTGAACATATAGGATTCTATTAGTAAAAATTACTGAGTACATTATAAGGCTTGTCTGTAAAAGAACTAATAAGCCATTTAGAAATATTACATTACACATCAAACATTATTTAAATGGAATCACTTGAGCTAAAGTCATTATGAAAAAAATTACACAATTATGATATATGAAGTAACAATGTAAATCCCCGCTGGCTACCAGATGGGTGGAGAAAGGGAGGAGAGGTAATACTCTTTTAGTTGTGTTTTATGCCTAGGTTAAGAACAACTTTCTACTCAGGATGCATGCTACAATTATGCTAAGAAATGACAGGGTTGGTAAATACAGTTGACAGCCTCATTTTTAAAAGTTAGTATAAGAGGTTGAGCAAGGCTTGCTTGTCACTTTGTGATGAAAGAGTGAATTGTAAATCTGTGAATGTCAGCACTAAGAATCTAACTCTTTCTGTAACAACTTCATTTCATTTAAGGGTTTCAGAAAATAAATGTCACTCTTCCTAGTAACCTTAAATTTTCTATGACAATTCCTAAACAAAGACAGTTCAGTGAAAAAAAAAAAAAAAGATAAAGTGAAGTCATTTTTTTTTTAATCTCATGAACACATAGCCCAAGATTATCCTAGAAGATGTTAAAAATCTTCTCTTCAAGTTGTTAGATCTTTGATTGCAACCTCCAGCAATGATAAGATCATCAGAAATGGTAGTACTTTAACTGCTTTATTCTTAGAAGTAGTACGACAGAAATATAATCTTTATTTTCTGGACTTTAAAAATATTATATTGTTTCTTTTTCACCAATCTTTAAAGCAACTTGAAATTGAAAATTTTATATTGATACATTCTCAAGCATTCTTAAAACCTAAACATCTTTAAAATTTTAGTTAAAGAATGTGTTCGATTCACATAAGAAAGTGTGGCTGTTCTGGCCACACACAAGTCTGTTAGACCTTGCTAGATACCCTAGAATGAGGGAGTCTTTAAATACCGAATTGATTCTATTTCTGTAAATAGAATATCCTTTATTCTAAACAGTCTAAATAGTCTTTCCATTTTGATAACTGTATATAGAAAATGCTACTTATAGAAAACAAAAAGGCCATAATTTAAGGTTGTGTATAGTATAGTTTGGTGTTTGGCTTTTATTTTTGGTTTAGTGTTTTATTTCTTTTGACCCAGGAGAAAGTAAGCCAAATTTAACTCAGAAAGAAAATTTGAATCCATGTAGAATAATGGCGGATTTTTGGCCTTTAACTTCTATAATCTGGAATATCCTTTTAACATATTATATTTTTCTCTTTCATTCACCACTTCTTATATAAACAGACTGTTCCTTTCTAATTTCCAACTGAACAGTAGAAAAGAGAGTTCCAGAACTCTAACTATAGAATTATCTCATTTCTGTTAAAAAAAATGTATTTATATGGACATAGATGAAAGGCTGGAATGATATACTCTAATCTGTTGACCATGGTTACCCCTGGAGAGTGAATCTCTAGATGTGGATGAAATCATAGGAGACAGGAGCCTCACTTCTTACTGTATACTGTTTATATTGGGGGAAAAATAATTTTTGACAAATATGTTGACACAAAATATTTTCAACTTAACATGAATTAGTTTTAGCAAGAAGGGCAAAGGTAGTTGGACAAGAACCACAGCTTTCTGTATTCACCTGTCAAAATGTAGGGCCTCTGCTTGGCTGAATCTCAGTGAGGGGATATCACAGACCCTAATAAGAGCGTGGACAGTGCTCAGTGCAGGTTTTCTGATCATCATTAACCTACAGACTGACTAGGCTGATTAAGAGCTCTGCATTTCAATTTTCCCGTTTGTAAAATACTTCTTAATAATGCCCAACTTAATTGTGTGCAGATCAAATAGATGCTTCACATTGTTGCAGGAAAGCTCTTTGAGCAAGTACATTATGAATCCAAGTAATTATTATTGAACAGTGTCTTAACTTGATCCCAAACAGATTGAGCAAGCCTGGGCCCATCTGATAATCTCACAAGAGGATTTAGAAGGGGTTGATTTGCTTGAATGGATATTATGGACAGATATTTCCTATCATCTGTAGATTTTTTTTAAAGTTTAGCTAAGGTTTATATTCTGGTCAAACCTTTTCTATGCTAGATAATGATGACTAAAGCAAGCCTCGTTGTGGAGGCTGAACAGGGTTAAGTGATCTAAAACTCCGAACCTGTGTATTGACTCTATTCATGAAAATTGCTAAGAGCAGATTTTAGGTGTTCTCACCACACACACACAAAACAGATAAGGATGTGAGGTAACGTATATGTGAATTAGCTCAATTTAGTCATTCCACCGTGTATCCATATTTCACAACAACATGTGTATACAATAAATATATACAATGTGTATTTGCTGATTAAAAGATAAATAAATAAATATGCTTAACAATTTTATTTGGTTGCAACTCTCATGTAGTATAGACTTAAAAAAATTAAGATGTGGCTGCAGAAGAGCATCACAATTAGATAATCATTGTTTATTATCTCTGCTAGTAAAACTAAATGCTAATGTGTCTCCCCTATTAAAAAAAAAAAGTTAAAATTGCATAGATTCTTTATTGAGTCCAGCTTCACAAGTATCATTGCTGGTAGCATCTAGTAGAAGCTTCAATGGGATGGGCAAGTCCTAGCAGCTCAGAAGGAGGAAACTTGGCCCCTTCTTCTTCTGGCTGAGCTGGAACTGTGTGGGCTTTGTGTAGGACGCATTGTGCTTCTTCCCCTTGCTGGGCCTCCTTTACTTCAATCTCTGTGGTTTTTTTTTTTTTTTTTTTTTTTTTTGAGAAGGAGTCTCACTCAGTCGCCCAGGCTGGAGTGCAGTGGCGCAATCTTGGCTTGCTGCTGCAATTTCCGCTTCCCAGGTTCAAGCGATTCTCCTGCCTCAGCCTCCTGAGTAGCTGGGATTACAGGCGCCCACCACCACACCCTGGCCAATTTTTTGTATTTTTAGTAGAGATGGGGTTTCACCGTGTTAGCCAGGATGGTCTCAATCTCCTGACCTCGTGATCCGCCCACCTCAGCCTCCCAAAGTGCTGGGATTACAGGCGTGAGCCACCTCGCAGAGCCCGTTCTCTGTGTTCTTTACTCAGGAGGGCTCTAGTTCGTGAAGTAGATACATTTCATTAAAGAAAAAGGGAAGAGAAAATTACATGGCTAATTAAAAGAAATCTAAGTCTAGGCTGCAATTTGTAATGTCACACAAAATTCACTTAAATGTGTTACACTTTTAGGCAAAAAAAAATGCCATTATAATAATTTTATGTTGACCTGTGTTGCCCTCCAATTTTATGCATTAGTAAGGGCCTAGTGGAAGGCTTATTTAGTTTCAATTTCCTTTGTTTTCTGTATGGTAATTCTGACTCTTTAAACCAAGAATTTTCAAGGAGCAAAAAGATAAAATATCATTATCAAGGAGCAAAAAGATAGAAAAATCATTTCTATTATTCAGAAAAAAATTTTATTAAGTGAAGCATATTTTAATGACTGAAGCACAGAATTACAAAAATTATTTTGAAATATAGTCAGACACATTTTGGACTTAGGGATTTTATTTCCGTTATCCCTTAGGAGGAATGTGTATATGGCTGTTTATCCTCTTATCTATGAATACCATGTGACAACTAAAGAATAAAAATATCAAACTTTTAAAGAATTAAAGTTAGTTTTATTCCGAAGCCTGACTGAGGACTATAGACTGAGGCCTATAGCCGGGAGCACTGCTGCTGCACACTGTTGCAGCCATGGCTTTTACACAGGCTGTGGAGGTTCAGTATGTGCAAAATCACATCAGATTCACTCAAAAGTTACGTTAAAGTAGAAACACATCGAGGTTTGGGTGTGAGAGTCCATCTAACTACAAATTACTAAAGTACATTGGTTATAGATTATAGAAGCATAACCACTAACTCCATCAGATGTTATCTTATGTGTAAGAAAAGGCAAAGATTGGGGTCATTTGTCTTCTAGGGAATACAGTGACTTAGGCAAGAGACGTGAGGGCTTTGTGCTGTATCTTTTGTCTTCAAAGCATCCCTCCAGAGAGCTGCACATTGTCACAGAGTCAGGAGCTTGTGAAATTATAGTGGCAAACAGAAACGAGCAAACATGCCTTCCTACATTTACCATTTTGTCTCATACCTTTTTCTGCTTAAGCCACACAGTGTTTTGTTCAGATGAGATAACCCCTTGACTGGACCAGAGCTGGGCCTTCTCTTGGCTGGATGCAGAGGATCTTAGAGATCCTCTGTGGCCCTTAACACACCAGCATCCAAACTGTTGTAGACTTTTATAGAGCTTCCAATATCACAGAATATTCTGGTACTCTTACAACAGCTGCACATATTCATTCTTCAATTGCACAAGCCTAAAGATTCTTTGGAAGAGAGGGAAACTTGAACCCTATTGAGAGGTAGGGTCCAGACCAGTAGAGCCGTGTTTGATAACCTCAGGACAGTGGGCCTGATGGAAGCCAGAATCAAGGGAGAGGCCAGGAGGAGCCCCTGAGAGACAAGAGACAGTTGGGGGACTGAGGAAGAAACATGGCAGCAGAGACTGAGTGCAGAGTGGAGCCTGGCACCAGGAGGAGCAGGTTCCCAGTTCATTGTGATGCACCTGGCGGCTCCCCTGGGGCCTTCCCCACCCAGTGTTCCTCTTTCTCAAATGCCTACACGCTTTGTCCTGGAAACAATAGAGCCCCAGCAACTCCATAGTGGGGCTGCTTCTGAAAGAGGCAGAAATGAGAAGAGGAAGATGCTGGGGGTTCAGCAGCCGAGGTGCATGTGGTGCAGGCATCCAGTCCAATTAAACAGGCACCCAGAGCCAGGGTGGAGGCTGATGGTCTGGAGGAAGGAGCAGCAACCTACAACAAAATCAGATTCTGGTCCATGCAAGCTAAACTTCATTCCCTTAAGGGATGCTATTCAGCTCCCTAATTTAGTAGAATAACTTCTTATGACCAATAAAAAGGAGCCTATATACACACAGGCTGAGGAGACTTAGTGTGGTAAGATGGTAGATGCCTTCTGATCGGATTCCATTAATGCCAAGATCTGTAAAGTGTAGAGATCTGAACCATTATCTTCACAAGTATAGTAAGTGCCAATCTGAAATTTTTTTCCCCACAAGGAAAACACTTTTTTATTTCTCATTATAAAAGCGTGTTCATTTAAGAAAATCATGTATCATATATTTCATGTTTAATATGTTTATATATATTTATCTACTTATGTATTTGTATCTATCTATTTATCTATGTAATTTCTCCTTCCAGAGATAACTACTCTTAATGTCTTCTGTTGGGGAAATATAATTAAAAACAAAATCTTCTCCCACCTCAGAAATCCTCTCCATAAATGTAATAACAGCAACAAAAAAAGCAGTTTTATTATCAAACAAGCATTAAACCAGAATGTAATACACATCACAGGCAATCACTGAAAGATTGCCAAGATAGGAAGAAATCTCATCCCTTCATATAGCCAAACAGATACAACCCATTACATGTTTTCAAGATAAACAATAACTTGTCTTTAAGTAGAAGGACTTGGCAGCAACTTTGTCACACATGGTTCAGCTAAACTTTAACTGATAATTGGAGTGACTATTTGTGTTACCCTATTGGCTTCATCCAGAGGGAAAATAAACCTCACATTTTTGAGACAAGAGGTAGCTTTACAAATTGGAGCCAGAGACTCATGGAAGTTAAGCTAATGCCTTCCCATAGAAATTGGGAGAGTGGGGCACTATCTTCCTTGATGTTTGCATTTCACAAGGATGGCCCCGGGTCCTTGAGAAAAACATCCTGGATCATGAAGCTGACAAAGGGCCTATCTAGCTTTCAAAAGGATTGATATACATTGCAAAACAAGGAGAAAGTACTTACAATGATCTCTTTTCTAAAGTAAATGCTCTTTAAAAAAGGATGGGGTGGGGGTGGAGAGAAAAGTGTCATCCTGGTTTTCAATGGGGAGAATTAAGCCTCTTACTTTTAATTTTTATTTGTCCTTACACTTCCTAATTATGCATCCTGAATTCTGATGGCCTCTTACTAGATGTACTGCTTTGTAACCTGCTTTTATCTCTAAAGTAGTTTGTGAATATCTTTCTAAGTAAATGTATTGTAACTAAATCAGTGTGAGGGCAACAGAAAAAATAAGCTTCTACCGGGGCAAAACTGTCACTATCCCTGTGCCTGAAGCAGAGACTCACACATAGTAGGAGCCCAATAAATATTTGATAGCCCAATATATATTTGATATATTTGATAGGGAACAGAAATAATTTTGCCTGAGAGGAATTGTGACCAGTAATAACATAATTTCAGGGGATCATCCCAAATCCTTCTTGCAACAAATAGATGATACAAAAAATAAATACTGTGGAGTGAGTTCAGAGCAAGGCTTAGCATATAAGAAGTAGCTAAAAATCTTAATGAATTGGAAAACAGGGAAGGCTGCATTTTATAGCGCTTTGCCACCTGGAAATTGAAACAAAGGCAGAGCCACCTAGAACCAGTGCCAAAGCAAATCCAAAACTTGGCATATGCCAAAATATATTACCTCTAAACTCTGTAGTTTCCATTCTTTCATACTTCATGAGCATATCTAGGAAGTAAGATCTACTTGCAGCACTTTAAAAAAAAAAAATGACATATAGTTTTTCTTTTCCAAGACCCTAAAAGTTTGTTCTTGAAGATCAGTTGTATTTATGCATATAACGTACTCATGTATCATTCAGATTTTTATGTTCAGTCAACTTGTGTTAGAATATGAAGGAGTAAACTTCTCATCACCTCCCTGGCTTGCCTTCTACCTTAATGATATTATAAACTTACTGACAAAGGAAAATTTAAAGTATGGATATTATTAGTTTAATCAATAGTCATTGGATTGTATAGCATAAGCCAGACACTGTACTAGGCATCAGAGATGCAGTGATGAGTGTAAGTAATCACAAGTATGCAAACAATAGTGATCAAGCGTGGTTTTTTTTTTTTTTTAAGCATGGTAAATACCTCATGGAGATTGTGTTAATGTAAGGTAGGGAATCCTAATTGGCCTAAGAGGTTCAGGGAAGGTTTACCAGAGAAAGCGACTTTAGATTCAGATAAAGCATAAATAGGAGTTAAGTCAACATGGGTGAAAAATTGTGCCAGGCAAAGGGAGCAGCTATCCTAAGATCTGTAGGTGAAGGCGAAAGCACTGTGCTCCAGCCTCTACCGCATTCTTCCTGCTTTTGGACAGAAAATTAGGAATGTGATGAGACAAGCTTCTTGGGGCCCACTGAATTAATTCTGGTACCCTTACCCTATTGAAAATTCTGGATAACAAGATTTATGCCATAGTTTGATTGGCAATGGCTTACATCTTAACTGTTGACTTCTTTGCATTTAAGAGATGTTAGGCATGATTTTACATCAGCACACTAGTTAGGAAACGAAAGGAAAAGGGGCTAGTGAAAGAGTCCAAAAGAGACGGGTATGAGAAAAGGAGCTTTACATACTCCAAGAGGGGTACAGCTTCAAGTAGATAGGATTAATCAACATTGTCACACAGTTCTGGGGAGTTCACAGTGAGATAAAAACTATGGACTTGGACGTATTTTAATGAAGCAGGTTGTAGTGGGGATTCTTTTGTTAGTTTGTCTGATGGGAATACAAGCTCCAGAGACAGTCCTACTCCTTCCTTCTAATCTGGACTCCATCTTACATGTCATCTTTTTTGTCCCAAAATTTTTCACTTGTAAAAAGAAGTAATGTTAGTACCAAGCTCAGCAGGTGCTGCAATGATTACATGTGTAAGTATATACAAAGCAGTTAGAATAGTGTCTGATGCATATAAAGTGCTCAATGAAATTATTATTTAAAGTCAGATAAATCTTCTGTCATATTCAGGACTTCTGACAGGTTTATGTCCATCACGCTATTATCTTTCAATAGTACAGATATAATTATATGATTCTCCCCATCACCTGCCAAATAAAAAAAAAAAAAGGGGCTCTTTAGCTTGGCATATTATGGCTTTAATAAGCTGGCCCACCTATCCTGTTTCATTCCTCATCATTACCTTCCCCCTGCCTGCTGCTATACCAGCCTTTTCAAACGCAGGTCTCTCTGATTCTGTTTATAATCCTGCCTGAATAGCAGACTATGCACCTTCTTCAAGTGAAGCCTTCTTTCTTGACTCTTCTTTTCTGCAGGCCAGAGCACATCCCTTGCTTTCATATGCTGTCTCTGTCCCTCTCTCTTTGTTGCAGTGCAGCGACATAGCAGGTTGCATGTCTCACTCATCTTCCCTTGTTCGGAATGTAGTACCTCGTGTGTGCTTAGGAAGTGTGTATGGCATGAATGGACAAAGCTACGTGGATTGAGCTTTTGTTTTACAAATGGAGAAATAAAGCGATGTAGTCATTTGCCTAGAGTCACAAAGTAAGCAGAAGACTGGAAACTTGGACCTGGGTTTTGACTCCTAGGGCCCTGGCTTGAGAATTTCTGTGGCCACATCTGATTTTTTGTTTGTTTGTTTTTGTTTTGTTTAAGTGATGTGGGAAATAATATAAGATATAAAGCTGTTAGGCTTTGTGTTCTTGTGTAAATATAAAAACTTCTGGTTCCAAAGCCTTGTGTATCGTCTTCTTAGCCTTTATGCATGTCTTCTTAGGAAACTGGTAAAAGCAGTCATTTCTGGAAAGTGGAATTGCAAATGCCCTTTATTTTCATCTGTTTGCTTGTCCAGCATCTTCTAGTTTTTCTAGACTAAACATATATTTGTTTTATAATCAGGTATGGGAAAAGGGAGCTTAAATGTCTAAATTAATTTTTATTCCAGGATGATTAAGAGATTGTTTTTGCATCATGGAATGTCTTCTGCCTTTTGATATCTCCTCATTTTATAATGGTCCTTTTATGTATCTGAGGGGCCTGTGTCTGGGCCTTTTTCTACTTCACTGTACCAGGTGAACTTCTTTACCAAGCAATAAAGTCAGAAATGGTATACTAATCATCTATATCCTTAAAGAGTGATAATAAATAGTAATTAGTGTGAAAATATATTCTCTTAGGAAAATGGTCATATTATACATTTGCATTTTATCTGGAGTTGATCTAGCCAGAATTCCACTGAGGGCACTTAAAGGATCACACAACTTGATTTTCTTCTCTGCTGTGACACAATAGCCTCACTTTGCATTCGTTTCACAATCTGGGATCATTATCCAAGCTCAGTGAGAATCAATTTCTCATAGATGATTGCCTGAATCACTGCCAGCTCAGCCACATTTTTTACATCATTTACCAGGAAGTATAGTTTTTAAAAAGTCAGAACAATGATGCAGGGAACCCATAACCCGAATATGCCCTCAAAATAGTCTTCAGAGTGGTCACCCAGCCCTGAAACTCAAAGTCTTCTGCAAATTGATTGACAATGTTACTGACCTGTAAATCAAAGGATTCCCCATTTCAGTTCACCATTTTCTAAGTGAGTCGCTATTGACATGAAAGAGTTCATTCTCTTTTGAAAGAACAGTTCATCTTTAGAGAGCAGCCTCAATTGTTTGCTTTTTAGCAGAATAATTACATCTTTAATTTCTATGGAGATAATGAAGAAAGCCAGTTTAGGGTATGTTTATGAGGTTTCAGAGTATATTTGGGGAGAAAATTCTGTAACTTCTAAATATGATTCTTTAGCCTCAAAATGTACATGTTTAGATAAATTACAATAACTGTTTTACTTTCATTTATGGTGACTGCTTGTTCATGCTTAAGCACAAGAGAGAAGGCTTGATTTAAAACCTAAGTCTCATTGATGAGTTTTTATGCCACCATCATTTTTAAAAGTAAATTTAGTAGAAAGCTAATTTTGGCATATAATGCAAATTCCTCTAATTTATCTGGCCTTCATTTAATAATTTTGGAGTTACCACTGCAAGATGTTTATATAGATTAGATACCACAGAGATCTAAGGAATTGTATTTATTTGATCCTAATTAATATTTGGCCTTAAATAGATAGTCACACCACTTTCCAATTTCCTAATTTTAAGCAATTAAACAGCTAGCAGCTGTTGGCCAGATAAATATTAAACTTTGCCAAGTAGATATATGCAAGTTTTTTTAACCATATTTGGAATGTATTAGAATAGATTACAAAATGTGTTGACATCATATACTTTAGAAGATTGTATGTTACAGGTTCTTACTGAATGATTATTTATTATCTGTTTGGTATTGTTAAAACTCATGCTAAAATATCATGGATAGTTGTATACTATCTATGCATGCCGGCTCATAGTATGTGAAGAAACATCAAATAAAAACTCCTGTGACTATCTTTACAAGCGTGCTTTGTATTTAAATAACATTAAAGATAATTAAATATTGTGTTAGTGAGGAATTTTATTTCCTTATTTGGAATATTCTTAAACTTTTACAGTATGTTCTTTTTTTGACAATGGAATTGTCAAATTAGCAATCACAATGATAAAGAATGAGACCATAAATCGTGTAGAATTTATTTATTTATTTATTTATTTGAGACGGAGTCTTGCTCTGTTGCCCAGGCTGGAGTGCAGTGGCGTGATCTTGGCTCACTGCAAGCTCCACCTCCCAGGTTCACGCCATTCTCCTGCCTCAGCCTCCTGAGTAGCTGGGACTACAGGTGCCCACCACCACGCCTGGCTAATTTTGTGTGTGTGTGTTTTTTAGTAGAGATGGGGCTTCACAGTGTTAGCCAGGATGGTCTCGATCTCCTGACCTTGTAATCCGCCCGCCTCAGCCTCTCAAAGTGCTGGGATTACAGGTGTAAGCCACCACACCAGGCCAATAGCGTAGAATTTAAACCAGTGGTTCATAAATTTTAGAGACCATCAGAATTACCTGGAGGGCTTACTGAAAAAAGATTGCTGGGCCTGATTTTTAGAGTTTCTGATTCAGTAAATCTGAGATAGAAGCCACAAATTTAATATCTAACAAATTCTCAGGTGCTCCTGATACTGCAGATCTGAGGAGCCAAACATTGCAGTGTCTAGACTCTAGCTCAATCTCAGCTTATGTTATCTTAATTTGGGGAATGAATGAATGAATGATGGAGTGAAAAAGAGGAAGCACATGCATGAATATATTTATTTGTGTAAAAGTGCTTCAGCTCTCTGGATGAGGTATATTGACATTTAAAAAGTAGCAGTATTGCCTCAATGTAACACGTAATAACATTGAAAATGCTATTTTCAAAACCTGCTGTCTGCATCAATAGAGGAGTTAAGTTTTTGGACAATTTTTAATGCACCTTGCATTAATTTCCCCATCTGGATGGGGCCTCTTTACCTATGTGGGGAAATTCCTGGCCTAGGTGGATCCAGCGAATCCTTCGTTAGTGAATCTGGCTGCAAGTTATCTTTACCTTATACTACTCTTGACACATTTATCCCTAGCAATTTCCAAGAAAATTTCCTTTTTTATAATCTTTTTTATTTACCTGACCCCAAAAGATCCTGGGTCCTGAAAATATTAAGATTGTGTTTTTCATTCTTATATATATATTTTTAAGTTTTTAAAGCCCGGTAGTAGAGTCCTTTTAAATTGCGTTGTTAATAATCCTAACAATAATAATTTCCTTCTAATATTTTTGGCTGTTGTAATGCAATTTATGGGTACATCCAAAATTTTTGAAATAGGATCCAAATATTTCTGGATTTCTATTCAGGAAAGGTTGTTATTCATTCTTTGCTTCAGTAGCTGTTTGGAGTTAAACAACTCGTAATTGTCACTTTTCAAGTCAATAATGTCAACCCCACAGGACAAATTATTTTAGTGCCATACATACAGATTACATTTTTTATTTTTAAGACAGTCTTGTCTTGCTCTGTCTCCCAGGCTAGAGTGCAGTGGGGTGATCTCAGCTCACTGCAACCTTGACTTCCAGTTTCAAGCGATTCTCCTGCCTCAGCCTCCCAAGTAGCTGGGACTACAGGCAGGCACCACCAGGTCCAGCTAATTTTTATATTTTTAGTAGAGATGGGGTTTCACCATGTTGGCCAGGCTGGTTTCTCACTCCTGACCTCAGATAATCCACCTGACTTGGCCTCCTTTAGCGCTGGAATTACAAGCGCAAGCCACCACACCCGGCCCAGATTACGTTTTTTGTCGTTGGGCTCCATTTTTCTTGAAATTTAGTCTGTAACCCTGGGGGATATGTTTGAAAGTTTTAATAGTTGTCCAAAAAATGTTATCTGTCAGTTCCCATTACTCTAGCAGAGGAATTATTTGAAAATCTCATAATGAATGGTAGAGCCTGCATTTGTTGTGTAATAATTTCATTCACTTATTCATATATTCAACACATCTTAATTAAGCACTCCTATCTGCCAGCAGAAAATAAAAAAGACTAAGTGCCCCAGATGGAGCTTGAATTCTAAAATAACAGAGAACAAATATCTATAGGTAAAGGAAATGACTCATGGTGGCACATTAAACTCTACTGCGTAAGATGCAATCTCCTTCATGAATATTGAGTACAGTCATTTTAGACTATTATCCTCTGGAGATATTCTAGAATTATAGGGATTAAAACCATTGATACATGTAGATCAACAACTACTAAATTTTGAAGATCAAGCCATTGTCTTTTTTTAAGTAGGTAATTTTTTTGGTACATTTTTAAAGTTATAAGTTTTGCAAATTCATTTTTTTTTTTTTTCATTTCCTCAGACTCAACATTCCCCCTTGGCTTAGGAGGATTCACAGTATACCTCCAGGTTACATGAGTAGCTCCATTCAAGCCATGCTTAATAATGAACTAGTTCATGTGGGGAACCCCTGAAAAATGACTGAGCTCATCCCAGTTCTCACTAATATTTGCAACCAGTCATACCTACTTCTCCTTTAAATTCTGTACCTCTTCTCATACACACCCTAGAGACAGTGTGCCAAGCATAACATCTTAATCTACACCCAATGCAAGAAGGAATTCTCTGTCTTTTTAAAGCCATGGAATAGTCCTCTTAGTTTAAAGACAGCCTCTTCTCCACCTCCCTAGGATGAATGTTAGACTTAGTGATGGGGTAATTTTCTCAAAAGTTTGTAAAAAAGCAGCTTGTCATTTTGGTCATATTATTACCATTTAGTATAGGAAGTTACCTTCAGAGGCACCATTCCCTAAGTGTAAATCTCCTTCACTCATTAAAAGTTCTGCACCACACCCACACTGTATATAGTATTGGAAGTTGCTAAGGAGTCTTGGTTGCTAGTAAGAGAAGCCTGAGAAGTACTCATGCTCTGAACTGAGTGGGAAATAGTTGTTCAGTGCTCCTGAAATTGAAACAAGAATTTTCTTTCAACCAGAGAAATGGGAAAGGATTTAGTGATTGCCTACAAAAACCTAAGGAACTGTTCAACTATATAGAGCCACTGTTTGGCCGCATGGAGGATCTTAACACATCCCTAGGTATTCCTGTATGTGGTAATAACCACAAACATGGGAACAGCTTTTGAATCCTAAGACCTGTACCCCAGTGAATGTAATGAGAGAGAATATAAGTCAGAGAGGGAATTCAAATTGTTCCTCTGGGAGCCTGAGAAATGTAAAAAACTGGTTTACTCCCTACACTAATCCTAAAAACAGTTGTCATCGCTCTTAATTCATTTCTTGGAAAAGAGACAACTGATAACAAAGTAGAGAGAAGGTCCCTTAGAGCTCCAATAAATAGTGATAGTAATATTTTGTATCCTGTTGACCAAAATAGGAAATCTTGAGTTCAAATTAATATAAATTGAGAGTTGAAAAAAATAAATTTAATGAAGAATGAAATATTGATATAACTTCAAAATACCTCCCCTCAAAATACTTTCTAATTATAAGACAAAGAGAATAATATTACAGTGGAAAGCCTGACAGACACTTCAATCAAGTGATCAAAGAAACGTCAGCAAAAATTATCTTTATAGAGATCCTGTACCACTGACTAAGATACAATGAGAAGAAAAGAGCATATTTTTTGTGATGTTTCTACTAAAAATGCGTAACCTGAAGAAACATCAGACAAACTCAAATTGAGGGACATTCTATAAAATAACTGTAGTTTTCAAAAGGATTGAGATCATGAACGTCAAGAAGAGATGGAGGAACTGTGTCAGATTGAACGAGAGAGGACAAGTAAAGGCAACATGTGTTACTGAATGGAAACTTATTCCCTAAAGCTTATTATATTGGCAATATCTGAATGAAGCATAAGGACTCCATGGTACTAATGTTATCAATGTTAATTTCCTTATTTCGAAGAGTATGTTGTGATTATATAGGAAAATATTCTTGTCCGTAGGAAGCTCAGGCTGAAGTACTCAGTGTCAGTGGGATGTTGGCACTACGCACTCCAGTGGTTCAAGAAAAAAAAGTCTATGTTCTGTACTTGAACTTTTTCTCTAAGTTTAAAATTATGAAAAAAATATACAACAATTACTTAATAGGACTTGCATTTTAAAAGAGAAGTACAAGTTGGAGAAGGTTAAAATGAAGCCTTTTAATATTTTACTCCATAGTCCTATGTGTTGCTCTGCTATGCTGACAATGCATGAAAATTTTAATTGTTTAATAAGAAAGAAAGGGAAAGATAATATCATAGAGCTCACAAATATGAGCCTACCAAAGCAGAAATTAGATTATACTAGTTTCAACTATTGAATTACCCTGTAGTTTAAATTGAAAAACAAAGATAATTCAATTAGTAATTCTATATCCAGTTTAATGATTTTTCCATAAAAATTATTTGGCTTATAAAACAATACAAAAGTCTAAGAAATATATCATTTAATATGGGCTTCCCTTTATTCATGTCTGCCAGCGTTTCTAACTACAATAAATGGAAGCAGGATGTTGCACTGAGGATTCGCTTTGTAGCTCTTTACCAGTTTGTTAGCCTCTATTTGAAGAATTTTTTTTTTTTTATGAGGCCAAATCCAGACTAAATTAAATAGATCTGGCATGGTAACATATCATTTCGGGTTCTAAATAAGTGATTCCTTTTAATGTGCATACTGAAATTTTCTCATATGACAAACTGGGACACATGAAATGGAATTTCACGCACTATTGAACTGAATTCTCGGTAGCTGCTGTGAAATGTTTGGGGAGTTTTAGTGGATTTATCCATTTTAGTGACCATATTTCCCCTCACATTTGTGAAATGCATTTTGCTGTTATTTTAGTTATTCTGAAAATGTGAATTCATTTACCTGCCTGTTCAGAGAACAGGCATGAGAGCTAAGGGAAATGATGATAAGCACAATAACAACAACAAATACAGGTGATATTCACTAATTTATTCATTCAATGCTAACTACAGGGACTAATATTGAATGAATAAATTGGCATCACCTATCTGTTAACAGAACAGGTAAGGAAGTACCTGCTCTAATTAAGCTTATATTCTATTAGAAAGAAAAAGACCAAAAAAAAAAAAAAAAGCAAATAAATAAATAATTGTAGCATATGATCGCTATTGTGAAAAGAATAAACCTGGCCAAACATGGTGGCTCATGCCTGTTATCCTAGCGCTCTGGGAGGCTGAGGCAGCGGGATCTCTTGAGCCCAGGAGTTCAAGACTAGCCTGGGCAATGCAGTGAGACCCCATGTCTATTTTAGAAATATAAATAAATAAGAATAAACATGTTGATATGATAGGCAATAGCTTAGCAAAGGTGGGGAGGACCTTTCCAAATGGGAGACATTTCATCTGAGGTATGAAGAAAGAAAAGTAGCCATCTGGTGACAAGTAGAGGATGAATGTTTCAGGCAAGCAAGGAAAGTGCAAAGGCACTGAGATAAGAAAAGAGTGGCTGCTTATGGAAGAGAAAGCAGAGTGTGGTAAAATGGAGAGTCTAGCAGCCATTATTTTGTTATTTAAACCTCACAGTGATGTTGTGAGGTTGGTCCTCATACAATCCATTTTTTATTTTTTAGGTAATATTACTGAGGAATAGAGAAGTGAAGTGACTTACTCAAGGTTATTAGTTGATAAATGGTAGAGACAGTATTTTCACCCAGAAAGTGTGACTTGAGAATCCATGCATTCTAAACATTATATGATGTTACTTCCTGTGAACCCTAAAAATGTGAGACAGGTCTCAGTTAATTTAAAAAGTTTATCTTGCCAGGGTTGAGGATGCGAGCCCATGACACAGCCTCAGGAGGTCCTGACGTGCCCAAGGTGGTCAGAGCACAGTTTGGCTTTATACATTCTAGGGAGACATGGGACATCAATCAACACACACAAGATGAACATTGGTTCTGTCTGGAAAGGCGGGACAACTCGAAGCAAAGGTGGGAAGACTGGAAGCAAGGAGGGGGCTTCTAGGTCATAGGTAGAAAAGAGACAAATGGCTGCATTATTCTGATTAGCCTCCCCAAAGGAGACAATCAGATATGCATTTATCTCAGTGAGCAGAGGGGTGACTTTAAGTAGAATGGGAGGTAGGTTGGCCCTAAGCAGTTCCCAGCTTGACTTTTCCCTTTAGTTTAGTGATTTGGGGGCCCCAAGTTTTTTTTCCTTTCACACTTCCCAAAGAAAGTACCATGCACATATGAATTACTGTTGTTATAATGATAAAGTTGAAGGCATGTTTTGTAGCCTAGAAAACTCATCTATATTATCATATTTTGCTCCATTCAAAATATTGTGCCCAACTCTAGGTGCTAAACTTTAAAAAGATTATGGACAAATCAGAGAGTATTTGGTAGAAGGCCCCTTGATTGGTAGAGTCTTGATATATGAGGAGCAGTTTTGACTGTATCATGAAAAAGATAAGGCTCAGGAAACTACAAGATGGTCAGAGCACAATTTGGCTTTATACATTCTAGGGAGACATGGGACATCAATGCCAGTATTGATATATTTATGGGGCCTTCATATGGAAAAATAACTAAATATTTTGGATGGCCCCCAGTAGGTACAATTTGGAGAGAAATATAAAAGCTACAGAAACCTACTTTGATAGAGGAAATAATTTTTTTCACATTGAAAAATCCAAAATTGGAATAAAGTATTCTGGGAGAGATAGAGACTCCAATATCAAAGGTATTTAAATCTAGGTAGAAAAACCTGTTATTGAGAGTGTCCTATAGAGAATTCAAGCAATAATGGGTAATTGAACTGTATTAGCTCATTTTCATGCTGCTGATAAAGACATATCTGAGACTAAGCAATTTACAAAAGAAAGAGGTTTAATTGGACTTACAGTTCCACATGGCTGGGGAAGCCTCACAATGATGGTGGAAGGCAAGGAGGAGCAAGTCACATCTTACATGGATGGTGGCAGGCAAAAAATGAGAGAGCTTGTGCAGGAGAATGCCTGCTTTTAAAACCATCAGGTCTCATGAGACTTATACACTACCACTAGAACAGCATAGGAAAGCCTTGCCCCCATGATTAAATTACCTCCCACCAGGTCTCTTCCACAACACGTGGGAATTCAAGATGAGACTTGCGTGGGGACACAGACAAACCATATCATGAACTAATGTGGCTTTTCCCAATCCTGAAATTCTATGATGGATATTCTAAGTTATCATCAGAAGACAGGATAATCAGAATTTAACATACTTGATTTCACAGAGCATGGAATAGAAACCTGATGCCAGATAGTGATAAAGAAGCAAAGTAAAATCCAAGATAGTAGGCTTGCAATGAAATACAGAAACTGCCCTGTCTTCTCTAGTTATCAAGGGGACTGGTGATCTGGCTCAGACTAGAAAGCGGGAGTAGCCCTGCCCTGCCTTAGTAAGTATGTATGCAAATTTCTACACTGAATATTATCTCCTCTTCAAAACCTATTCTGAGACCCCAGGGAAGTGATCATGTGCACAATCCTTATTAGATTACCTGTAATTCTCGCTGCAGTGATTTGTTTATCTGTATGTCTTCTTCTTCTAGCCCTTAGTCTCACTGAAAGAAAAGTCATATTTGTATTTTCAGACTTAGGAGTGTTACTAGAAAATATGTAATAACTAATACAACAAGTAGCAGACTGTTGAATATCCAGGGAATAAGAGAAGGTCAAACAAAGTCAAATTTAGAAACAGAACATATTTGTGGCCATATTTTCTAATTACCCGTCAAAGTTATAGATATGTATGCTTTGAATACGGCATCAGAAGACTAAGTCATAAAATATAATTTTGATTTAGAAGATTATAAGATCCAAATGAGTCAATACAAGGCATGAGGAATTATGATCAAATTAGATTTTAGATCTGGAAGACTTCTTCCATTTTATGTTCTAGAGTTCTACCAGGTGAAATCACAATGAATTAATTGAGAATAAATGTTTTATTCCAAATCAGTTTGTCAGTTTTTATAGAGATATGATCTCGAATCAACTTATTTGAAACTTCCAAAATTTTAGTTCAATTTCTTAAACACAGGATACTGCTGTCTTCTTGGAGCTGAGATACAACCTCATTGCTACTAGCATTACCTTTACCACAGAAGAAAAAATACTTTGTAATAATTTTTGATATTACTAGTATCACTTTTAAAAGTTTTATTTTGAGTAGTGAAAAAGAGTGATTTATTTGAAGAAATGTCCTAATATGTATGACTCTGATGTGAACACCTTTCAGAAGTGTGGTGTTTATTATTTGGTAGTGGCAAATGTGAAAACATAGGCATTGCATTCACTAAACTATAGTGAACAGAGAATTTGCTGACCTGTAAGTGCATTGTTGATTTTTACCTTGTCCTTAATTTTGACCCTTCCTCAGTATTAATTAGTTAAAAATGTCTCAAACAGGTGTCAGCTGGCGTTCTCAACCTTTCAAAGAAGTGAGTTATGCTCAAAAGCCAGCCTGCCTCTTACTCTCCTCAAATTCCACTGCCTGTGGAAGTCCTAAGCCCTCGTTAGAATTTCTGTGACTTCTCAGGGGTTTTCGCTTCTCAGTGCCTGCTTCACTTCCTTTGCCCCAGCTTCCTGATAAACCTTCTCTGTCCAGTTATACAAAGGCAAGGAACCTGCTCATCCAAAAAGAGAAACTACTTAAGTATATTGTCACTGAATAGACTGTTAGAGAATCTTCCCCTGGGCTGAAAAAGTAGACACAAGTTTAGATACCTTTAAATCCATGCGAGTGTATTTTTTTTTTTTTTGAGACAGAGTCTCTCTCTGTCACCCAAGGTGGAGTGCCGTGACGCGATCTTGGCTCACTGCAAGCTCCGCCTCCCGGGTTCACACCATTCTCCTGCCTCAGCTTCCCGGGTAGCTGGGACTACAGGCGCCCACCACCACGCCCGGCTAATTTTTTGTGTTTTTATTAGAGACGGGGTTTCACTGTGTTAGCAAGCATGCGCTGTATCTCCTGACCTCGTGATCGGCCCACCTCGGCCTCCCAAAGTGCTGGGATTATGGGCGCGAGCCACCGCGCCCGGTGAGTGTATTTTTTATCTATTTTTTTTTTAGCATAATAAAGACTTGAAGGTAGCTGGCACCTGTAATTCCAGTGCTTTGGGAGACCAAGACAGGAAGATTGCTTGAGGCCAGGAGTAGAAGACCATCCTGGGCAACGTAGAGAGACTCTATATCTACAAAAGAATTTTAAAAATTAGCTAGGCGTGGTGGCACATGCCTGTAGTCTCAGCTACTTGGGAGACTGAGGCAGTATAATCATTTGAGCCTAGTTCAAGGCTTCAGTGAGCTACAGTCACTCCACTGCATTCCAGCCTGGGTGACAGAATGAGCACTGTCTCAAAAAAAAAAAAAAAAAAGAAGTTTTGAAGAATCAATTTATTAAAAATCAAATATAGTTGGCTTTCATAATGAGTTTAATAATTTACTTTGAGATTAATAATCTCTTGGCAATGACTCCTAACATTTTAGTTTAAAGCTTTTCTCTCAGCCTTTTTATGTATACATTTAAAGAGCAGAGGCACATGCTAATATAATCAACTATTGCAATGAGTCTATTTGCAATGTAAGCTGATGATCAGCTTGTTTTAGCTGATTTATAAATTGTCATGTACCAGAATTACTTATATTAAAACACATAATTTAAACGTCATCCTTAAGAAATGAGATAGAAAAAAGGAAAAGGGTCAGTATTCAGGCTTCTGCTCAGCTTATAAGAGTCTCTTGATTGACACTAATTTAAAAAAAAATAAGTGGAAATTCAGGAAAGAGGTTAGAGGCAGCAATAGGCAAGCTGTTTAATGTCACATTTGAAAAAATTATCTCTAATTCTTGAAGTCACTTTTAAGATTTTCAAAAGTCAAGCCATAAATTTGCTATCTTTAAATAGGAGTTTGGTTTAATTATCACTTAAGCACTTTTTTACTTTCTCATTTTAGGTCTTTAATTTGGGTATTAATTTTTCATCTATTTTATATTTCACAGGTTGTATTGCTCTCATTAGACTTTGTTACAAATTGCTTGTGAAGAAATAAATTTTAGGTGTCATAATTTTCCTCAAATGTTATCTATATGAGTGTCTATCAAACTTTCACTTGGTTTGAAAAGACAATGATGCAATAGTCAGACTGGGAAAAGGTAGATGAATGGAAAAGGCAAACAGGTCTTTATAAAAAACAATGCAGATGATCTCTGGTGTCACATAATGTTTATTATTATTCAGCTATGTACATACTTGAAAAGATCTATTGTCATTAAATTATTTTTTATGTCAGCCTTTATTGTCACTTTGCAATACAAAGAAAGCAAGGTGAAGACTAACTTTTCTTGTGTACAGAATCATCAGGCTAGATTTTTGGCATTATTTCAGTCCCTGGAGACCTCTGAGAGATTCTGGGATGCCAGCGGTACCTCTCTGGCTACACTGACAACAAATAATTGACCTAAGGAATAGTTCACTTCAGCTATTTTTTGCTACTCATTGGTTGTCAGGGCCATTGAGGAGAGCTCAGTGTAGATCAAAGAAAACGGTGTAGATCAATGAAAACGGTGTAGATCAAAGAAAACAGTGATTCTTCCCCTTCTTCCCAGCCACTCACCACCTGAGCCTAATGCATCATTGTACAATGGCCATAAAAGATGACTAGGGAGTCGGCAACCAGTTCCTGGAGGAATTGATGCTGTGGCTTTTGGCTGGTGGCACCATCATCCTCAGTCATCAGTCAGAGTCATCAAAGTGATCATTCACCCATTCACTCCCTCCTCTGTCTCCACCCCACAGCTAATCAACTAACCAGTTCTGAATTTTTTCTCAAATATTAAATTTTAACTTTTAATCTTTCTCAAATCCATCTCTTTCTTCTTATCTCTGCCCTAGTTTAGATCCATAATAATCTTCACCTTAACTATTGCTAGAACCTTCTAACTGACCTATCTCCTTCAGTTTTGTCTTCCTTAAATCTGTAACCACAGTTACTTCCATAAAATTTAAATATGACCATGACACTTGCATCTTAAACACCTTCAATAGCTTACTGGAAAAATTTTAAAGCCTTTGTTCTGGCATGCAAAGCTCCCAAATTTTTCCATTTATTCTTACAGCCCCTCCACTCACTGCCTTGCATTCCATATCTGAGCACATAAAACCTCCTACTATTCTTCCCAAACAGCCATGCACTCTGTCTTCCTAGATGCCTTCAGCCATGAATTTCTTCCTTACCTTCAGTTAGATACCTGTTTATTGAGTCTTATTTCAAGTACCTTTTTTATCTAGAAAGCCTTACTTGTCTCATATCCCATCTGGGTTAGGTACCTCTCTTTGGTGTCCCTGGAATATCCTATGCATATTTCTGCTATTATATTCATTAAATTATATTATAATTGACAGTTTTTATATCTTTGGTCCTCACTAGAACATGAGTTCTTTGATGATGGCACTTTTATTCATCTTTGAATCTTTTGTACCAGATATATGTTCTGTCTCACACTAGACACATCATAAATATTTTATAAATTAGTAAACAAATGAACAAATAAAAGCTGTAATCGGCAGCATTAAGTTTTGATGGGATCTGTGGATAATATAAAATATAGAATTCCTAGCTGTGGCAGCAGATTTATTGCTCATAATGGATCCACAGCTTCTTTCTTATTCCTTGAATGTGACCAGTAACAATGCACCTAGGAGATCTTATGTAAGAGTATTCTGTGATAAGTGTATACAGAAAGGAGAAACCAATGACTCAAATAGGAATCAAGCCAGAAGCTTCTGCCATATGGGCAGCATGGGCTTCAACCAAAACAATGAAACAGTGCTGTGGTTTAGCAGAGGTCCTACCATGAATAGAAGGATACCAGGTTGCCGCTGTGTCTCAGACTTTAACTCTGTGTCGTTGACCCTTTTACCAAAGGTAGGAAACAGAGCCGTAGTCATGCCCCATATCTATAATAAGTATGTGGATAATAAGCATCGAGTACAGCCCTGATGGTAGTGTCACTGTCAGAGACTTGTGTTGTTTTCCATTGCACCGCTATTTCTGTGCTATGAGAACTTAGTTCATCAGTTATTGAAGAAGGGGGAAAGTTAATGACCACAAGAGGGCTTACGATGACCCTAGGCAACTTTCAGAGCTATTCTGCAAGAAGAGATTTTTATTTCCCAAACCAAGGGGTAATTTCCACCAGGGCTTTTTTTTTTTTTTTTTTTTTTTTCCTGTATTTGCCGTCTCATTGGTAATAACAAGACTGCAGCAACAAAGGAAAGAAATCTCACTCTATTTCTCTCATAATTCCATAAATAGTTTGCCTGCCTTTCATTGAGGGCAGTTAGTTAACATTGAGGGCAGCTAGTTAACAGCAAGAGCTACAGAAAAGTCCTATAATTAATCAACCTGCATTGCCTTCAGTCTGAATCTGAGTATTAAAATTCAATGGGTGCAATTAGACAGAATCAGGCAAATATAAAGGTCACAACATTAGTCACAGTATCACCTTATTTCTGAGCCTTTTCTTTCTTCTGAAGTGGTGTCTTGTCAGTAGGGGGATAGAGCAACAAGAACTCTCTGTTGTTCTGGGAGTTTGTTAAATTTTATCTGCGATTTTTCCAATTTTAATTAAATATTTGATACCACGCAGCAGCAACAGAAACACTGCAGTACTGGGTTTCAGCACTATCATTCTGTCATCTTATAATTTAAAGTGAAAGATAGGAGGACTCTGTGGTTCTGACGGTTTGATAGCTTTTTAAAAATTACTTTTCTTTCCCCATACCAGATTAGAGATGGGGGTGGTGGGGAGAGAGCTTCAGCATTGTCTCGCCAGAACTTCCAGTTCTCTAGCTTTTTATACATCCTACTCACACTCTTCCTACTGATTTCCACTGAGGACTGCAACTACCCATCCTCTCTGCTTGTCCATCAGGAATATTGACTTTCCCAAACATTTCTTTTATTATTATTATTATTATACTTTGGGTTTTAGGGTATGTGTGCACTAAAGAGCTTCTGCACAGCAAAAGAAATTACCATCAGAGTGAACAGGCAACCAAACATTTCTTAAAAATTGAAAAGTTAAGCCAAAAACACACACTTTTATTTTCTTATTTTTATTTTTTCTGAGCCAAACTGTATCCAGCTTTATTAAAGACACTTTCCATAAACAATCCTGGAATTTCAGTCAGGACATGGGCAGACAATTATTAACAGTATACAACAACTTTCAAAAATCCTTCTCTAATGGACTACCAAAAATCAGAAAGCCAATATAAAACTCAATGAAGTCTTCATCTGATGCACTGAGCAGGGTGAGTTTTGAGTGAGGGTTGAAATTTCACATTTAGCATGTTTTTAACAACTTTTCACAACAGACCCTGACTTTCAGAAATGAAATGAAAATGGCAGAATTTATTTGAAGATTCACAATCTAGAAACATAACCACTGCTCTTTTGAGGCACACCATCTCAGTGGCACCACTGGAAAGTCCAGATTGCCTGACTCATTGGTAACCAATTAATGGGGGTCAGGTCCCAACAGATGTCTGGGTTTAAGGGAGTTAAGTCTATGCTGGAAGGTGGAAAGGGAGAAGAAGACATAAGAAATAATTTGTTTTCCATACCACAAGGCTTTTGCGCCAAGGTGGCCATGTGTGTCAGTCAGGAAGTCTTTCCTCCTGGGAACCAAGAGGAAGTCTCTCAAAACTAGAAGGGAAAGGTGTTTCACACATCAATCCAGATTTGGAGACATTCATTAGTGACATATGCTCCTTCCCCCCAAAATCAATAATGAAATGTTGTGTCCTAACAACATAGCTTTAAAAAAAGGTAAAACAAAATTCTGCATTTTTATAAAACTTGATAAAAATATTTCAAACTGTACAGTCACCAGTACAGAGTTATCAAAAATGCACACACTTCGTTTGGCATCTCCAGCACCTTCAGCTTTCTGTGCCTGGTCTCCGTTTCTGCAGGGTTATTCCCCTCCTTGCCAGTATCAGCTTTTCCCTTTTTCCCTTTGGGTATCTTCTGTCCCTTCTTTGCAGGGCCTTTTTAGGCCTGGGCTCTGGCTTTGGAGGAGCAGGTCTAGCAGACAATCTCGTGGATCTTCTCTGTGGTTCATCCTTCACTTTGGCTGTATCTCCTCTCGCATCCCCTTCTGCCTTTCTCTTGGGCATGGCAGCGGCAATGGTGGCAGGACGTAGGTGCTGGGTGCGGGATGCGGCTGGGCACGGGATGCAGCGTTGCACGAGCTTTGGTCTGTCCGTGGGTCATTCTCGCCACTGCTTCTTCCAATACACAATTTTAAATGGTGCCTCTACAGGTTCATGGTCTCCCACATCAGGAGAGCCCTCAGTGCTTTCCCTCAGCCTAAAAGTCCACGATTTTATTCTTCACTATTTCCTCAAGCCTATTCTCACACCTGCTGCTCCCTTGCAGTGAATGATACTGATTGCAGTTTTTCTGATAAAATAGGGAAAGGGGTTGAAAAAATTTGTACTGTCTGCCTGCCCATTTACATATATATCTGATTTAATTTGCACAGTCTGAGATGTGGAGACTATTCTTTCTTTTACAGATAAGGTAACTGAGGCTCAGGTAAGTGGTGGTGCTGAGACTGAGCTCATGTTAGTTCAACTGCCAAACTTCTCCTCCCATGTGATGGGATGCAGCTGTAAAACAGAAATACTAGGGCATGAACATCAGATTTCTCACTTCCCTATTCTAAATATAGCTAAATCCATATGAATACATATTCCATGACTCTCTTGCGCTTCTTTCCTCCGTTAGGCTAATAATAGTCTATTCATGCTTTATATTTTCTTTTTTGGGATATTTGATCATCAACTTTCCATAACTTCAAACTCTTTCTTTTAATAATTCTTTCCTCTCAATATATACACATACTTATGTTTCCCTCTGTCTTAAAAAAAATCCATTTCTCATCCTTGCATCTGTCTCTGTGTGCCACCTTATCATTCTTCTTTCATTCACAGCAAACTTTTTTTAAAAAGTGCTTTAATTCTACCATTTCCCTCTAATTCACTCTGTAGTCTGAATTGCAAGTCCATCATTTCACGGAAATTGATTTATTCTGTGAATGTGGGGTTTGGAGTTGGGAAATAACCAAATCCAAACTCACTCTTCACTCATGACGCTTGGGGGATCTCTGCTGTGTATGACACCCACTTTGGGATACTCATTGTTGAAACCATGTTTCTATGACTTTCATGATACCATTTTCTCCTGGGTTTGCAATTCCTTTTCAGGCCACTCAAAGTCCATTTGGTGCCACTGCTCCCTTTTATGCTGCCTAAATGTTAATGCTCTCTACCATCTTATCATTGATCCTCTTCTTGCTTGTCAACTTTGATTGAAGTATTTCACCCGTATCTGTGGTTATAAATGTATGCTATCTGTACACTGATCTTCCCCAGACCATTGCCTCTCAGACCCATATTTTTTGTTGTTTAATGAACTTCCATTGAAATTTCCAAGTCTGCAGGTTCAAAACGAAATTCAAAGTCTTTCTATTCATACTCTCTACCAACATGACTGGTACCATGATACACTCAGGTATGTCCCTGTCGGGATTTTAGAAGTCATCCTTTGCCCTTCTCCCTTCCTCACTCCCAAATAAGAATCCTCTGAAACATTCCTAACCTTCAAAATGACATTTTTTATTGTTGTTGTTGTTGTTTTTGAGACAGAGTCTCACTCCGTTGCCCAGGCTGGAGTGCAGTGGCACAATCTCAGCTCACTGCAACCTCCGCCTACCAGGTTCAAGTGATTCTCCTGTTTCAGCCTCCCGAGTAGCTGGGATTACAGGCACGCACCACTGTGCCTGACTAATTTTTGTATTTTTAGTAGATACAGGGTTTTGCTATGTTGACCAGGCTGGTCTTGAACTCCTGACCTCAGGTGATCCACTGGTCTCAGCCTCCCAAAGTGTTGGGATTACAGGCGTGAGCCATCGTGCCCAGCTGACATTTTTATTGTCCTCAAATCTATTGTATTTATTTGTACTTCCATAATTTCTTGCTTTAACTAAAATTTTATTTATTTTTCTGTAATATTTGTTTCATTTTCTGATTAAAGCAATAAGTTAATTATGAACCATTATGAACATTATATTTGTTCTGTTTATGGATTTAATTTATGCCCACCACAGATTATAAGGTCTTGATTACTTATCCTCAACGAAATAGTATTTTACTACATCAGTGTCCTTTGATCTTTTTTTCATCTTGTGTTTTTTATTTTTTCCCCCTGTGGTCTGCAAAAAAACCTTTCAGTTTATTGCATTATAGAGCAGTAGTTTTTGTTGTTATGTTTTGTAGGGTTTTTGTTCGTTTTAGATTTTTTTTTCAACTTGCAAAGGCACTAAAATTTTAAACAGGAACTTTGCAAAAGGTTTCTGGTCTATTTCTCTGCCTATTTGTGCTGGACTTTAGTTAATGATTTTCCTTTTTTTTTTTTTTGCGATGGAGTCTCGCTTTGTCGCCCAGGCTGGAGTGCAGTGACGCGATCTCGGCTCACTGTAAGCTCCGCCTCCCAGGTTCACGCCATTCTCCTGCCTCAGCCTCCCGAGTAGCTGGGACTACAGGCACCCGCCACCATGCCCGGCTAATTTTTTGTATTTTTAGTAGAGATGAGGTTTCACTGTGTTAGCCAGGATGGTCTTGATCTCCTGACCTCGTGATCCGCCCATTTCGGCCTCCCAAAGTGCTGGGATTACAGGCATGAGCCACCACGCCCGGCCCCTAGTTAATGATTTTCTTAAATATCATGATGCTTAAAGGAATTTGTGCTAGAATTTTCCTAAATAAATTGATAACTACCTTCTCTGACATGTAACCCCCAGCCAATTGCATATATCAGCCAGACTTGAAAAGACTTTTTGCTGTCCTGATGTGATTGTCCCATTAGTACAGAAAACAAAGGAAAATGTAGTTTGATGAAACAGGTTCTCATTCTGAAATTGTTTGCATTTGATCTGCCTTTATTTCAGCTTTAATAGCAGCTATAATCAACATTGGGCAACTGCTTTGCTCTTTCTAGCTGCAGACACCTCTGGCCAAAAACACAAAGAGGCACACTGATTTGTGCATGGAAACACATCCTCATTCTTATTTTCAACATGAGAAGTCACAGACATCCCTCTTCCTTTGCTTTGAGTCAGTTTATGTGATAGCATTTATCATTAAGACATATAATCTCTTAGTGATTGTTATTCAGTAACTTTTGGTTTTAATTTCTTATTTTTGAGGAAGCCCCTTTTTTCAAGCAGCTAACTCTTGCATCTAAAAAATGTCTTCTTAAGTATATCATCTTTCCATTTTGCTGGAATTCTAAATTTTATGCTACTTATCATTGAAAAAATACTGAATTACTTCATTTTTTATTTTATTAAACTAAAATTTGAATCCAAGTCACTCACCACTGACAGCTTTATACTGTTTAAATGACTTTTTAACTTTGGTGTTTGGGTATGTTTGTTAGCATGTAGAAAGCAAGCCCAAGGTAATTTATAAAGCTATGACTTACAGTGTATGGAGCACTAAGTAGAGTTTATTCAGGGCAACTGGTGCTAGATGCTACGAAGATTACTGTAGTCTTCACTTCAATATTACACTTATTTTGCCTTTTCATAATATTTTTGTATGTGAATATGTGGAGACACAAACTTTTTTTTGAGTTGGTGTCTTGCTCTGTCACCCAGGCTGGGGTACAGTGGTGTGATCTCGGCTCACTGCAACCTCTGCCTCCCAGGTTCCAGGGATTCTCCTGCCTCAGCCTCCTGATTAGCTGTGATTACGGGCGTGCGCCAACACGCCTGGCTAATTTTTTTGTATTTTTAGTACAGATGGGGTTTCACTATGTTGACCAGGCTGGTCACGAACTCCTGACCTCAGGTGATCTGCCCATCTTGGCCTCCCAAAGTGCTAGGATTACAGGTTCTTACATCAAAACCTGGACTACACAAGAAATTCATTAAGAATAAAAGTAATATATATTTTTTCTTAATAATATCTTGATCTTTAAAGAATCAGTTCTATGTATACTGTTATTAAAATCTTACTAAATAATAGCAATTTATAGGAACCTTTAAAAGAAATCAATGTTGAGATTTTTATTATATATCTATTAACTTTCAGTGGATCTCTGCTGAATACCTTACGAAAAATTATAATTATTTTTCCATTAATCTGATATTTGAAGGTAAGACTCAACAAGAACAATGCAAAAATGAGAGAAAATTAGAGGGAAACATTAATTTTTTTCTTTGACTTTTATTTCTTTTTTTTTACTTTCTTTTTTTATTGTTATTATTTTTGCACACAAAACAATAAACATTTTCTAAAAGTACATACAAACAAAAAGATGCATATCAAACATATTAGGAAGGTTGCACATGGGAAGACGGGGAATAGAAATGGGGGGTGGGAATTAAAGAAAATAAATGAGAGAGGGACTTTGTATGGATCAATGATAATAACTCAATCCTCTATTTGACAAAGAAGAAGGAGAAGGAAGAGGAAGAAAAAGAAAGTGGGATAAAGGATCAGAAAGGGAGGAAAATAGAAAAAATTAGAGTATGACTCCAGGGTAGCCCTGTTTTGTTGTCGCTTGGTTGGTTGGTTGGTTTGTCAGTTGTATTTTTCATATGTTTTGCCATGTTGGCCAGGCTGGTCTCGAACTCCTAGCCTCAAGTGATCAACCTGCCTCGGCCTCCCAGAGTACTGGGACTACAGGCGTGAGCCACCACGTCCAGCCCCCACATTGCTTCTGGCCTCTGTGGTAGACCTCCCAGACGGGCAGACGGGCAGAGGCACCCCCCACATCCCAGACGGGGCGGCCAGGCAGAGGCGCTCCTCACTTCCCAGACGGGGCGGCCGGGCAGAGGTGCTCCTCACTTCCCAGACGGGGCGGCCGGGCAGAAGCGCTCCTCACTTCCCAGACGGGGCGGCCGGGCAGAGGCGCTCCTCACTTCCCAGACGGGGCAGCTGGGCAGAGGCGCTCCTCACTTCTCGGAGGGGGCGCCGGGCAGAGGCGCTCCTCACATCCAGACATGGGTGGCCGGGCAGAGGCGCTCCTCACATCCCAGAAGGGGCGGCCGGGCAGAGGCACTCCTCACTTCCCAGACGGGGCGGCCAGGCAGAGATGTTCCTCACTTCCTAGACGGGGTGGCGGCTGTGCAGAGGTGCTCCTCACCTCCCAGACGGGGCAGCCGGGCAGAGGAGCTCCTCATAACCCAGACGTTGGGCGGCCAGGCAGAGACGCTCCCCACCTCCCAGACGGGGCGGCGGCCGGGCAGAGGCTGCAATCCCAGCACCCTGAGAGGCCAAGGCAGGCGGCTGGGAGGCGGAGGCTGCAGCGAGCCAAGACCACGCCACCGCACTGCAGCCCGGGCAACACCGAGCACCGAGTGAGCGAGCCTCCGTCTGCAGTCCCAGCACCTCTAGAGGCCGAGGCGGGCAGACCACCGGAGGTCAGGAGCTGGAGACCAGCCTGGCCGACATGGCGAAACCGCGCCTCCAGGCAAAGGAGAAAAACCAGGGAGGGGTGGTGGCGCGCGCGGGCAATCCGAGGCAGCCCGCAGGCCAGGGCAGGAGAATCACGGGAGCCGGACGTAGGGAGTCAGCAGCGAGCCGAGTGTACTGGAGCCTCGGCCACAGAGGGAAGGAAAGAAAAAGGAAGGAAAGAAGGAAGGGAGGGAGGGAGGGAGGGAAGGAAGGAAGGAAGGAAGGAAGGAAGGAAGGAAGGAAGGAAGGAAGTTAGGAAGGAAGTTTTATTTCATCTGAATAATTTAATCAGGCAGCCCGCAGGCCAGGGCAGGAGAATCACGGGAGCCGGACGCAGGGAGTCTGCAGCGAGCCCAGTGTACTGGAGCCTCGGCCACAGAGGGAAGGAAAGAAAAAGGAAGGAAGGAAGGAAGGGAGGGAGGGAGGGAGGGAGGGGAGTTTTATTTCATCTGCATAATTTAATCAGTTTTTCCTTCAAATATTCAAAAACCCGCACTGGTATTTTTTTCTGACACATTTCCCCTGTTAGACTTTAGTTTTTCTTAGTTCATATTCTTGTGTTAATGGCTAGTGGAGTAACATTTCCTCACACAGAATGTTTTTTAAGAT